>NW_028270178.1:28262125-28580792 GCF_037043375.1 Chiloscyllium plagiosum | reverse complement strand
GATAGACGCAAGTTGGTTTTTGATGAGCTGAATTCGCAGAGTTATGAAACATTCATTGATTCTGAGTGGTTGCTCTGTCAGCTTCTGAACTAGGAGGAGAAAGTGAGGTCTGCAGATGCTGGAGATCAGAGCTGAAAATATGTTGCTGGAAAAGCGCAGCAGGTCAGGCAGCATCCAGGGAACAAGAGAATCGACGTTTTGGGCATAAGCCCTTCTTCAGGAAAGCCTTTCCTGAAGAAGGGCTTATGCCCGAAACGTCGATTCTCTTGTTCCCTGGATGCTGCCTGACCTGCTGCGCTTTTCCAGCAACACATTTTCAGCAGATTCTGAAGTAGGCTGTTTCGGATTGGCAAAACCTAGTCCATCGATCCTTGGACGTTCAGGATCAAGTTCTTTCCAGAAAAGAGATGTACTGACCATACTCTTCCTTTAGTTGCCTTCTCCAGCTCTGCGGGTCTCACTCAGAGCAACCATGTCAAAGTTGAATTTTTGGAATTCCCGGACAACAAAAGGCAGTTCTCCTCTCTGGCCAGTCTAAGTTTGGGTAATCCATCAGAGTTTATATATTCCAGTTTCCAAATTTTTTACTTTCACTTCTCAATGTTTTTTTGACTGCATAATGGTGATCCCTGCAGACAGGATGAGGTGAAGAAGACGACTTTTATGGCAACTTTCCTAGCCCCCTCCCAGTTCAGGGTGAGCAAAGGTGGATCCCAAATAGGGCTACTCAGACATGAATATTGCTACCGAACAACTTTCCTGCTTCTGTTCAAACGCTGAGCGACTTAATCAAGTATTCAGCACTTTTGTGACGCTTCTTAGCTAGGAGCTTCCAGCCATCACATTGCCTCTTCCTGTTGCCCTCCCTCGATTGCTGAAAGACTTGAAGAAGTAGCCCACAGAGCAAAGATGCCTGTGCGTGTATTTGTTTAACGTGTACTTGATGCTGTACTCCAGGAAGCACATGATACTTCACAAATCAACCAACTGATTCCAATCGCATGGAGACAACGACGACTGGAGCTGATGAATTTGTTGCAGCCTTCACAAAGTAACTTTGCTCACTTGTTCCATTGTTGAGGTCTTGGTTAGATTGTTCTTTGTCAAGGACCTCACCCTCCACCTTCCCGCCATGGGTGACCCTACCAGGAGCATAGCTCCAGATGGTATCGCTCAGGACATCTCAGGACCACACAACCTTCTCCACCACTACAAGTTGACAATCCACACAGATTGTGCAAGGCTGGTCTGATCCACAAACCAATGCATCTGCAGTCACCTTCCACTTCATTTGGAGGTCTAAGGTGGATCATATCTGCAGGGACAACATATACAAAACTCTGGAGAAGGGGGGAAAGAACACGCACAATGCTGCCCACATTCTAGTGGCGACCTTTGTGTGTATCTGCATCCAGCTGTTTGTAGATCCTGAGTACACAAACACCAAATGTCTCCCTGTCCTGGTGTTATGAAGGATGGTACTGGCCTTATTGCCATGGAATACTACAAGTATTTGGACCATTCTGTATCACCTGTCCTTTGTGCAGAAATTTGCAAAGGAAAACACCTTTGACCACAAGCCTATTAGTAAGTAGTCATTATGTAGCATCTCAAGGGCCTGTGGGAAAAGGAGAGGTTGGATCCTCCGCATGATTCCTTGAACAAACTGTCCAAGTCATTTGGCAGAATGCCTTATCACCAGAACTTTCCAACAAGCACCAAGCCATTGCTTGGCTGGTGGTAAGAAGAGCATAATCTACGAGATGCTTTTTGTATGCCCTGTCAGCCTATGCCACTGCACACTGCCCTTGAAGCAGCTGTGAAGAGGTAGAGAATATCACACATCTCCTTCTGAAATGTGTCTTTGCACAGGAAGTCTGGAGAAAGATGCAATGGTTTTTGTCAACATTCATTCCAAACAGCTTCATGACACAGGACACGGTGTTGTCCGGTCTATTCTCTGGGATGCACTCCAAGACAAACATCGATTGCACCTGGAGAACCATCAACTCAGTGAAAGACACTTTTGTCTGCCCAAAACGTATTAGTCTTTCGGAACAAGGAGTTGACCCCGACCGAGTGTTGTAGACTGGCACATTCTAAGGTCCAGAAATATATGTTGAGGGACACATTAAAGCTTGGGACAGCTGCCACCAACGCGCAATGGGGAAAGACCACTGTTTGAGGTCTTCCTGACAAAGTTAAATGTGGGTCTGTCAAGTAATCGGACCTTCCCAATATCTCAATTATATGGAAATATAATATTACAATGTAAGAGTTGCATTTGGTTGTTTGTTAGATAGCCAAACTCCAATGTTTGTTTCCTTGAAATGTTACTGTATAGAATTGCATTTGTGACTATGTATACTTATAAAGATATTAAAGTCATAGAGTAATACAGCATGGAAACATGCCCTTCAGCCCAAACTGGTTCATGCTGACTATGGTGCCCACTCAGCTAGTTCCAATTGTCCACATTTAGTTCTTATCCATCTAAGTTTTCCCATCCATGCACCTATCCAAATGTTTTTTAAATGTTGCTATTGTATCTGCCTCAACCACTTTCTCTGGCAGCCCATTCCACCACTCTATGTGAATAAGTTGTCCCTCAGGTCCTTCTTAAAGCTTTCCCCTCTCACCGGAATCCTTTGCCCTCTAGTTTTCAATGCCACAACCCTGGGAAAAGGACTACTTTCATTTTACCTATGCCCCTCATGATTTTATAGACCACAATAAGATCATCCCTCATTCTCCTACACACCAAGGATAAAAGTCCTATCCTGGCCAATCACTCCCTAAAACTCAGGCCTACTAGTCCTGGCAACATCCTTGTAAATCTTCTTTGCATTCTTTCCTTATGTCCTTCTTGTAACAAGGTGACCAAAACTGTACACAATTTTCTTTATGAATAAAATGTATTTTTGAAATTAAAGAAAATGTCAGACTGAGAAGACATGGTAACCTCAGCTGGTGCAGGAATTGAACCTACACTGTTGGTGTCACATATGCAGCTGCTCAGCCAACTGAGCTAACATATAACTCAAAGAGGGTTCCTGTGGCACAGTGGTAGTGACCCTAACTCTGAGCCAGGAGGTGTGGTTTCAAGTCCCAATTGTTTCAGTGGTGTGTAATAACATTTCTGAACATGTTGATTAGAAAATCTCAACCAATACAAGGGTAGAGCTGTGATTAGGAGTTCTTGGTCAGGGCTGACGAGCTCGGAGTTTCTGCAGTGAGTCTCAGGCTCAGTCTTTTTGCTTTAGTTAAACACCCATCAGATGACACCACAGAGTTTGCATTTCCCAAGTCCCCACCTAACTTGTCTATCTACCACTGTACCACCCTCCAACTCCAGGCATATGAAGAAACCAAGTCTATTAGTGTACTGTCTCTCCATAGAATCCTCAATGCTAATTAAAGTCAACAATCCTCTCCCTCTGCAATGTGGAAAAGGTTTGAAATTGGGTAGTATTCCTGAGACAGAGTGTACACATTAAGGTGTATTTCCACTGCAGTTGTGCTCGGATGTTTCTGAGTGAACCATCATGTAAGGTGACGGAATATTTTATTGCACTTTCTGCAACTTACAATATTTTTGTGGCAAGAGATAAGTGAGAAAGGATTCCAAATTCTTGAATCAGACCCAATGGCGGAGGCGGGTCAAACCTGGGCATGTCCAGCTCTTTCTGTAATATCTCAATGTCAATATTGCAAGGGATTAGACAAACTGCTCTCTGTCTCCAAGGACATTCTTTGAAACATGAAACAATGCAATGTGAGAGATTCACAGTCTTTGATGCATTCTCAAACAAATGGCAGTACAGTGGCTCAGTGGTTAGCCAGCGATCCACGTTGGATTCCATCTCTTTCCCCTCACCTCGCATAATCCTTTTCTACACTCTATCATCTCCCCACCTTATGTATTGAGTTGTCCCCTTTCAGCATTGTAATTTCCTTTGCATCAAAGCCATCTGACTGCGATCCCACAATTAAATTCCCATGTTCCCTCCTGCTGCAGCAGTCCTGATCACTCTCCTTGACTTTTAGTGGATGGAGCCAAAGGATAGATCAGACTCCATTCTCTTGAGAGAATTAGCTGGACAAAGAGGTCCCAGACTGTGTTCCACAACAGGTTGTACCAGGATCCAAAAGGCAGTCAGTGACCCACTGGAAGGCACTGAAGATGTGCAATTCCCTTATCCTGACTGTTGTTGATCAGCTAGCTCTCTGACACATCCAAACAGCTGGACAGACAACAGATACTGCCTTTGACTTATTGTACACCTTGTACACCTACACTGAAGGGAGTCATCCCAGATTTGACTGAGACCTACTCTCATTAGTTTTTGAAGCATGATCAACTGCTAGTAAAATATACAGCATGTTTGGCATTCTGATGAAAAGTCACCAGAACTTGAAATGTTAACTCTGTTTTCTCCCTACAATTGCTGCCGAAGCTGCTTTCACTAAACAGCACAGCAAGATAACATATTTTGATCTTTAAGGTCAAGCTGAGGGGCCAAAATTTAAAAAGGCAAAGCAACACACCAGCGAGGCACAAGGCAGTGAGTATTATGACATCAACAGAGATGCAGCCTCATCTAGTCTGTGAACAGGTTCCCTGTTCTTTTGCGCAAATAGTCCTAGCAGTCTGGCAGTATAAATACGGATTGTAAGAAGGTAGTTGCTGTGCTGCAATGATGCAAAGGATAGCACATGTCAGATGCTACATGTTGGATGCCAGTGTCCATCGACATGGGTTGCATGTGGCTGTTGCCAGTTGAGCACGCCTTGAGATGTTGATGCTGGGTGTCCAAGGTAGATGTCCAGAGAAGTAAGTGCTAACCTGGTATCACAGGGATTCACTAACGTTTGTGTCAGAAGATCTTGACACCTAGTTTCCATTCGGAATGCAGTAGAATAGGATACTGTGTATTAATGAGAAAGATTAAGTAATAATAATCTTCATAAGAAGCAATAATCCCCATTAATAGGTCTCTTGCCATTTACAAGTAATAATCTCATCTCAGCCCCCAGGATTTGGTTGGTAAGGCGACATGATCGTCTCAATGGCAAGAAAGGCCTCACTTGATATCTAACACAATTCTTCCAAATGATACGCTATTGTTGATTTTTTGGGGTGCTCGTGATCACAGGAACCTAAGACAGACAGTTGACAATTTGTAAGTAAATTTTTCATGGTTTATTGAATTTGCAAAGCATCAGTTTCAGTCTGATGCATTAGTTAATTCTAGAGTCACAGAGATGTACAGCACGGAAACACACCCTTCGATCCAACTCATCCATGCCCTCCAGATATCCAAAATTATCTAATCGCACTTGCCAGCACTTGGCCCATATCCCTCTTAACCCTTCCTATTCATATACCCATCCAGATGCATCTAAGTGTTGTAATTAAACCAGACTCAACCAGTTCTGCTCCAGCTCATTCCATACATGCATTACACTCTGCATGAAAAAGTTGCCCTTATGTCACTTATAAATCTTTTCCTTCTCACCCTAAACCTGTGTTCTCCGGTTGTGAACTCCTCCATCCCAAGGAAAAGATATTATGACCCTCATGATTTTATAAAGCTCTATTAGGTCACCCCTCAGCCTTCAACACTCCAGGGAAAACAGCCTGAACCAATTCAGCCACTCTCTACAGCTCAAACCCTCCAACCCTGGCAACATCCATGTAAATCTTTTTTAAACCCTTTCAAATTTCACGACATCCTTTCTATAGGAGGGTGATAAACGAAGTGTTCAACAGTGACAATTGGTATCAGTACTGATACCAGAGGACAAACAGACTATCGACATGAAATATTCCAATTTCATTAGAGCACTGGGGACAGGATCCTGGTCTCTCATCGAGGTGATCATGAACTCTTCTCTATGTCTTCTTTTTTTCTTCTTCTGGTCCATCTTTCACCTGCCTGGTGAGGACTGTTCAATAAAGACTGCTCTCTGGGCACCAACTAATGAGATGTGCTTCCTTCAAGGTCTGTTTGATGAGAACTGCCCTTTGAGAGAACGACTCTCTGCCCCAGTCTTATTACTATATCATATTTCCATGGGCAGGGAACTTACACTGTGCTCTTTTGGCCAGTGGCCCAATTGAGTGGCCCAAGTCCTCTTCCTGAACCTCTCCATCTCCATCAATTATGACCGACTTAACACTGACATTCTTTACAAATCCACCGACTCTCACAGCTACCTGGATTATACCTCTTCCCACTCCACCTCTTGCAAAAATGCTATCCCGTATTCCCAATTCCTCTGCCTCCACCGTATCTGCTCCCAGAAGGACCAGTTCCACCGCAGGATGCACCAGATGGCCTCCTTCTTTAAAGACCATGATTTCTCTTCCCATGTGGTTGAAGATGCCCTCCAACGCATCTCATCCACGTGCCGCACCTCCAACATCAGACCCCACCCCTCTAACTGCAACAAGGACAGAACCCCCTTGGTCCTCACCTTCCACTCCACCAACCTCCACATAAACCGCATCATCCAATGACATTTCAGCCATTACAAACAGACCCCACCACCAGGGACATATTTGCCTCTCCACCCCTTTCCGCTTTCTGCAAAGACCATTCCCTCCATGATCACCTGGTCAGATCCATGCCCCCCAACAATCAACCCTCCCCTTCTGGCACCTTCCCTTGCCATCGCAGGAATTGCAAAATCTGCACCCACACCACCCCCCCACCCCACTTCCTCCCAAGACCCCAAACGAGCCTTCCACATCCATTGACGTTTCACCTGCACATCCACCAATGTCATTTATTACATCCATTGCTCCTGATGCAGTATCCTTTACATGGGAGAGACAAGGCGCCTTCTCACAGAGCAATTTAGGGAACATCTCCGCGACACCCACCCCAAGCAACCCTAATGCCCCGTGGCCGGACATTTCCACTCCCCCTGTCACTCTGCCAAGGACATGCAGATCCTGAGCCTCCTCCACCACTGCTCCCTCGCCACACGACACCTGGAGGAAGAACTCCTCATCTTCCTCCTCAGAACACTTCAACCCCATGGCATCAATATGGACTTCACCAGTTTCCTTATTTCCCCTCCCCCCCATCTTACCCCAGTTCCAATCTGCCAGCTCAGTACCATCATCATGACCTGTCCTACCTGCGACTCTTCCTTCTCACCTATTCGCTCCACCCTCCTCTCCGATCTATCTCCTTCATCCCCATCTCCATCGACCTATTGTATTCTTAGCTGCCTTCTCCGCAGCCCCACACCCCCTCCCATTTATCTCTCTACCTGGAGGCTCTCATTCCTGTTGGAGGGCTTTTGCCCGAAACGTCGATTTTCCTGCTCCTCGGATGCTGCCTGACCTGCTATGCTTTTCCAGCACCACTCTAATCTTAACTCTGATCTCCAGCATCTGCAGTCCTCACTTTCACTTTATTGCTAGATTTATTAATCCAAAGATCAATGCAATGTTCTGGGCTCAACTCCACCAGGGTTGATTGTGGAAGCTGAGCTCAAGTATTAAAAATACCTGGAGTCTAAAGATGACATGATTGTTTGAAAAACTTGACCTAGTCCTTAAGTGTTATAGAAATGTACAGAATGGAAACAGAGCCTTCGGTCCAACTCGCCCATGCTGATCAGATATCGAAAACTAATCTTCTTCAATTTGCCAGCACTTGGCCCGTATATAACTCAATGTACCCACTCAGATATCTTTTAAATGTTATAGCTGTACCAGCTTCCACTTCCTCTGGCAGGTCATTCCATACACGTATTATCCTATGCATGAACACGGTGCCCCTTACGTCCCTTTTAATTCTTTCCACTCTCACCTTAAACCTATGCTGTCTAGTTCTGGACTTCCCAACCATGCAGGAAAACACCTGGATTGTGCACCCTGTCCATCCCCCCATATGATTTCTTGAACCTCTATATGGTCACCTCTCTGCTCTGACACTCCAAGGAAAATAGTCCTAGCCTAAATAGTCAGCCTCTCCCTAAAGTTCAAACTGTCCAACCCTGGCAACATCCTTGCAAATCTTATCTCAACCCTTTCACATCATCCTTCCTATAGCAGGGAAACCAGAATTGAATTAGTATTCCAAAAGTAGCCGAACCAATGTCCTGTACAGCCGCAACATGACCTTCCAACTCCTATATTCATGCAGTTTTGGCTTCTTTTGTTAAAATGATATACTTGCATTGGAAATAGGTCAGAGAAAAATCATTTGATTGATTCCTGTGAAGTAGGGATCCTTGTTTTAAAAGTCAAGTGGCACTGGACCAGAAATATTAGCACTGATTTCTCACCACGGATGAGACCTGCTGAGATTTTCCAGTGATTTCAAATTTTTGTGTGTTCCAACATTTCTGTGTTCCTGTAATTCTAGTTGCTTGTGCTTCCCCAGTCCCAAATTGATTTTTATGTACATTAATGAGTTTGATACAAATGTTGGTTTGATTAGTAACTTGCAGGCTATATGGCAATTTGTGTAGTAAGTAACGGTGACAAAAGCCTTAGACTACAGAGCAGTGCAAATGGAATTTCATCCTGAAACATGTGAGGGGGTGCATTTTGTGAGGTCTAACAAGGGAAGGAAGTACATAATGAATGGCAAGACCTCAGGAAGCACAGAGGAGCAGAGAGACATTGGTACGCATGTTCATATATCCTTGAGGGCAGGTAGGCAAGGTGGTTAAGAAGCTATATGGGATACTTACCATTCTGAGACTAGGCATTGAATACAATAGCAAGGAGGTTAGGCAACTATATCAAACAATGGCTCGGCCACAGCTGGAGTACTGTGTGCAGCATTGGTCGCCACACAATAGGAAGGATGCGATTGCACTGTCGGGGACAAAAGGAGATTCACCAGGGTGTTGCAGCTTTGAAGAGAGACTAGATAGTCTGGGGTTGTTTTCCTTCGAGGAGAACAGACAGCGAGAGGACCAGATTGTGGTCTACAAAATCATGAGGCTACAGATTGGGCTGAATCAGATGAAACGTTTCGGATCCAGGAAACCTCCCTCGGATTCTGGTTCCGTGATCTACCCCTCCCTTCCGCATTCCAATGACCAACCAATCCCCGCCCCTGTCCTTCCAACAATGGCCAATCAGATCGTGGTAACGCAAGGAACGTTCACGGGGAGCTCCGGCCTCTAGTTCCTATTGGTTAGAGAATGGTGATGGGCAACAATTTGGACCAAACAGAGAAGGCCTTGACTGAGGTCCCGCTCATGCACTGTAGGCTCGTGCGCAGATACGGAAGCTGGCGTGAGCTGTAGTGGGAGAGAGATTTCCGGGTGGATCATGGGGACGGTGAGAAATGGGGTTAATAATGTTCTCTCTGAGAGTGTTTCCGGGAGGATTGTAGTGAGGATAAGTGGTCATACTATAATGGTGTCACAAACACAGACTGGTCCAGGAAATCCAACTGTAGTTTGGAGGGAAAAGTACCGACCGTCCCTTTTCAGGAGGGTGGAGGCCCCAATAGGGTCATGGTGAGAAGGAGCTGGGGTTGGACTGCGGAGGACAACGTTAAAAAATCACACAACACCAGCTTATAGTCCAACAGGGTTTATTTACGAGTACAAGCTTTTGGTTCGCTGCTCCTTCATCAGGTAGTTAGTGAGCTCCGAAAGCTGGTACTGACAGATTAACCTGTTGCACTATAACCTGGTGTTGTCTGGTTTGTAACCAATGAGATCAGACAGTGTGTGACCCCGGGGACTATGATTCCCAGTGAAATCAGACAGAATGGAGGGTATCCCCAAAGTGAAGACAAGATTTTGTTTCCACTTGTCAGTTCTGAGCTATACGTGAAGAGGACTGTGCAGGATTGACTTGGGCACTAGAAATGACAATGTCTGGTGATTCATCCAATTTGTTTTTTTTAATGAATCTATCATGGTTGTTTTGTGTAACTGGTGTGTTCAGCCACCTTAGAGCCAGTTAACAATTCTCCACATTGCAGTGCTTCTGGAATTGCCTGCAGAATATTCTGTGTCAGGAAGAAATCTGGCTTTAGCTTGCACTGTTTGCCAATGAATGCTGCCAGTGTTGAGTCAGGACTGATGGAATTGGGTTATGGAGATCAGTGGGACTGACAGGATTTCACAAGGCTGCTGTCACTGTCACAGATAAGGAAGTAGCACTATCGCTAGACTGTTAATCCAGAGACACCAGCTAATGTCTGGGTATCTGGGTTTAATCCTGCACTTGCAGTTTGTCGTATTTGAATTCAATACAAATCTGAAATTCAGAGTCTTAACGGTGACCATGAAACATTATCTTTTGTCAGAAAGACCTATCTGGTTCACTGATCTCCTTTAGGGAAAGGAACTACCCTCCTACCCAGATAGGCTTATACGTGACTCCAGACCTACAACAATGTGGTTGACTCTTACATGCGATCTGGGTAGTTAGGAATAGGCAGTAAATGCTGGTCTAGTCAATGATGCCCACAACCTGTGAATGAATACAAAAGAAAATCTGATCTAAAGAGTTCATCATGGAGATGATATGGGAAAGGAGGGAATGCTTTATTATTTAAGACAGCATTGTTCTTCTCACTGCAATATTCTCCGTCTACCCCTTCAGTTGATATATATGTTTATTACAGAATCCGGGAATACCTGTCACCGGCAATGCTGAAGGATCAAACAGGGAAGAAGTTCCAATGTGTTAGAATGGACCCAGTTGGGTTCACAAGCTGCTGTAACACATCATTTTTACCTTAAAAAGGTCCCCTGAACCTGCACAAGAACCTGCAGCTCAGGCAGGAAGAGGGAACAAGATGAGTTGTCTAGAAAGGGTGAAGTGAGTGACCACCCTGGAAAAGGAGAGCATTGGCATGGAATGCAGGAAAATGTACTATGAGGAACTTGCATAGTTTGACATAGGAAATGTGAGGGACTGGAGTCTCTGTGGGCTTAAAAACAGACAAATCTGTAGCTGTGGCAGGCGAGGCAGGAAATTGCAGGCCCTCTGACATGAATTTTTAATTCCTTACCGGGGAGGTGCCAGAGGACTGGGGGATAGCTAATGTGGTGCATTTTCCAAGAAGGATGATAAAAAAGAACAAGGAAATTACAGACCGTCGAGGTATTTTAATCACTGAAGGAGAGAATTAATATCCACTTGGAAAGGCATACATTAACTGAAGATGGCTTTATCAGAGGGAGGTTAGGCCTAACAGATTTGTTATAATGCTTGAAAGGTGTGTGGATGAGTGAAGTTCAGTTGATGTAGTTTATGTGGATTCGCACAAAGATTTTTGACAGGGTCCTTCAAGGGAGACTGATTGATTGAGAAAGTTAAAGCACATGGAATTCAGGAAACGTGGCGAGATGGATCAGAAACTCGCTTAGTAATAGGACACAAAGGGCAATCGTGACTGGAGCATGGTGTCCAGCAGTGTATCACAAAGATCAGTACTGGGACCCTTATTGTTTGTTATATACATAAATCTTTTAAATGAAAATGTGGGGAAATGTTAAACAAGTTTGCAGACAAGACCAAGATTGATGGCATATTTAACAGTGAAGGAGATGGTTGCAGGAAGATGGAGATGTGTTGGTCAGATGGGCAGAGCAGTGGCAGAATGGATTTATCCCTGATAAGATGCACTTTGGAAGAAACAACAAGGTGAGGAGTATAGCCAGGGTGAATATCGAGCAGCTGCTCCCCTGAGTTGAAGGTTCAATCACAAGGGGGTCATAGTTTTGGGTCAGGGCAGGAGATTCAGAGGGCATTTGAGGAAAAAAAAATCCTTTTCTCTCAGTGATGGGAATCTGGAATATCCTGTCTGGGCAGGTAATAGAAGCTGGAAATCCTATAACCTTTTTAAAAAAGAAATTGGGCGAGCACTTGAAATATCACAACAATCAAGGATATGGGACAAGTGCAAGAAATTGGGATTAGTGTACTTTTAGTGGTAGTTATGTCAGTACAGACGCAACAGCCCAAGACCTTTTCTGTGCTGTATGACTCTGACTCTACGTTGAAAGCTGTTACAGTCACAGGTCGTACTGGAAGTGTCCAGTTGGTTACTGGTATTGGGAATTGGAAAGTGGATGGAGGTAGTGATTCAGAACAGGGTCTTCCTGAACAACAGTGAGACATGAAGGAGGCCACCCCGCATGGGGCATCAGTGAGAAGCAAGTGGGACAAAGGAAAAGGAAAAAAAAAGTTGAAGATTTTGTAGTCGGGCAGTTAGAAGGACTGTTAGAAAGTCATGAGCTGTGATCAGGTCATGAAGGGTAAGCACCTCCGCAGTACCAAAGGGAAGAACATTGTGTTTATAGAAGGAATACTCTAATTCAGCACAAGTAGGAATTGACAAGATTGAGGGTTGATATTTCTGGATCATTTTACACTGGTCTGTTTATGGAAAGGATTATGAGGCAAATCAATGCAGGTTAAGGCCTTGAGCAGGAGGGAAATGTTCATGTTCTCGGGTACTTGAAGTGAGTTGAGAGGGGAGGGCAAGAATCACTGTGATTTTTAAAAACCTTCCATGGGGTGTTGGTATCATTGACATTTATTGTCCATCTCTAGAATCATAGAATCCCAATAGTATGGAAACAGCCATTTGGCCCAACAAGTCCACACTGACCCTCTGAAGAGTAATCTCCATGTACAGCGCATCATCCGCCGTCACTTCCGCCACCTCCAAACAGACCCCAGCACCAAGGATATATTTCCCTCCCCTCCCCTATCAGCTTTCCGTAGAGACCACTCCCTCCGCGACTCCCTTGTCAGATCCACACCCCCCACCGACCCAACCACCACTCCCGGCACCTTCCCTTGCAACCGCAGGAGGTGCAACACTTGCGCCCACACCTCCCCCCTCACTTCTCTCCAAGGCCCCAAGGGAAACTTCCATATCCGCCACAGATTCACCTGCACCTCCACCCACATCATCTACTGCATCCGCTGCAGCCGGTGTGGCCTCCTCTATATTGGGGAGACAGGCCGCCTACTTGCGGAGCGATTCAGAGAGCACCTCTGGGCCACCCGGACGAACCAACCCAACCAACCTGTGGCACAGCATTTCAACTCCCCCTCCCACTCCACCGAGGATATGCAGGTCATTGGACTCATCCACCGCCAAACCACAACAACCCGACGGTCGGAGGAGGAGCGTCTTATCTTCCGACTGGGAACCCTCCAACCGCAGGGGATGAACTTGGACTTCACCAGTTTCTTCATCCCCCTTCCCCCCACCTTGTCTCAGCCGGATCCCTCCAGCCCGGCACCGCCTTCCTGACCTGCAGTCTTCTTCTTGACCTCTCCGCCTCCATCCTACTCCGACCTATCACCCTCACCTTGACCTCTTTCCACCTATCACATTTCCAACTCCCCTCCTCCAAGTCCCTCCTCCCTACCTTTTATCTTCTCCTGCTGAACACTCTCTGCTCATTCCTGAAGAAGGGCCTGTGCCCGGAACGTCGAATCTCCTGTTCCCTGGATGCTACCTGACCTGCTGTGCTGTTCCAGCAATAAAGTTTCAACTTTGATCTCCAGCATCTGCAGACCTCACTTTCTCCTCTGAAGAGTAACCCTCCCAATACCCTACCCTATTACTTGACACTTACACCTGACTAGTGCACCTAACCTACACATTCCGGAATGCTTTGGGCAATTTAGCATGGCCAGTTCACCCACCCGACACGTCTTTGGATTGTGGCAGGAAACCCACGCACACATGGGAGAACGTGCAAACTCCATGCCGACAGTTGCCCAAGGCTGGAATCGAACCCAGGTCCCTGGTGTTGTGAGGCAACAGTGCTAACCACTGAGCCACCATGCAACCCTCTAATTATCTTTGAACTGAGTGACTTGATTAGCCAGTTCAGTGGGCATTTGTAATTTAAACATATTACTGTTGCTGTGGAGTCACACGCAGGCCAGACCAGTTAAGGAAGTCTTAGCTGTCTTTAAACACCATTAGTGAATGAGGTTGTATTTTACAACAGTGAGTGATAGTTTCTGGTCTAGGTTTCAATTCTGGCTCTGACTAATGAATTGAACTTAAATTCCTCCAGCTGCTGTGTCCCAACATATTAGCTTGTACCCAGTGACATTACATTGGTCCATTGACTACATCAAGCCACCATCAGCAATGACTTTGAATCTGTGGGTAGAGGGTCAGCCAATCTGACCGGCAGTTCAGTACTGGCGATGAAACTGGTTGGAATTTCGATGATTTTGACCCTGCAATGAAGGATGGCCAAGTCTGGAAGGTGTGTGACTTGGTGGGGAAACTCATGGCGATGACATTCCCATGTACTTTCTGCATGGTCTTCTGGGTGGTGTGATGCATTAGCTGTAAGGAAGTGTTTAGATCTCCATGGGATTCATTGGAAACAGACCCTGATTGCTACTTCAGTCGAGTGAAAAAAAAAGAGAGAATTTCAGTGTTAATACACACCTAAGTGAGAGTTCAGGAGCACAAACTTGTTTTCAGGGGTTATATTTAAATTCAAACCATGTATCCAGTTAAAGAATGGGAAGGTGTAATGGACAAGGGAGAGGGCGAGAGAGACCAGTTGAATCCCTTTATTTTCTTCCCCTTCTATCCATAAACATTGATTTAAGTTTGAACAAGCTGTGGTGAATTTCCTTGATGCTGGCCATCAAAGGATAATGGTGGGCAGGGGGCTCATTGATAAGTTGTTCTTGTTAATGAAGGAGTTTCTGGCTTTCAGGCCAAATCCATTGAGCATGTGCTTGGAGATGGAGAGTTGTTTTCAGCGTCTCTGTAGACACAATACATCTTTGGTTAAAAGCTTTCACTGTCTTCATATGATGACAGGAGAGAAATTCCACAAGGGTAGCCTGTCTAGTTATGTGTCTCTGCAATCCACTTTTTGAAATTGTAACCAAGTTGTAAATCACATGATCTGTGGCAGACATTTTAGAGGCTGAGCAAAGTCAGTCCTTCTAAATGAAATGAAAGTAGAGATTTAAAAAATTATGTCTGGCTAAGAAGGAAGAAGACAATATATTTCTTGACAGGTTTTGAAAGCTATTTAGGAATGACTGAATTGGTTAAGAGGATGCTTTGTAAGGAACTCCAGAATTTATATTTCAAGGTGAGATTACTGAAACTTGGCAGTGAATGTGGTGATCAGAAGAGGCTGTACCAGGTAAGCTGAAGATAAGTTGTGTTTAGTAAATATGATCAATTTTGAAGAGTAGGAACAGGCAGATTGTACCGGTTTGAAGACTGTTCTTCCTCATGTGGTTCGCACATATATGTTTAGTTACTCAGTATAAGGAATTATAGCCACTGATTCGAAAGTTGATAATGTGTGTTATATTTATTTTTGTTCACAGATCCAGACTCCACAATCACTGGTTTCTTAACAAAGTAATGAAATGACCAGCTGTTCCAGCTGATGAAATTTTATGGGGACAGACTTAAACAGGTGATTGAAGAAGGGGTGGATGGAGTCAGCTCATTGTTAACATGAGAGGATTTTCAGCGGAAAACGATGTTCGGTAAGTGGAGGGACACACGATAGATTCCAAATATATATAGATCATTACCTTCATAGAAAAACAGCAAAAGAAATGCTGGAAGAAGAAAAAGACTGAAGTGTTACGTTCCACTATCCTGACAGCCTCCCGCTGCTATAATATTGGCATTACTAATGAATCACAATCCTTTCATCCACAACAAACCCAGACATGAAATAAGAAAAAACACAGTAGTTCAGAGCTTTCAGAACCACAGATAAGAAATCACTTGTCTCCTAAGTCGATTACATATAAGGAAAAGTTAGCTTTCATGGTTTTAACAAAATTTTCAATATTTTACAACAGAAAACTTGACAGACCTTCCCATGTGGGTTCTTTTTACCAATTTTTTCCCCCAAATTAATCTTTTTGCTAATGTTTGACCTAACTTTTCTGATGCATGCTGGTGTATTTAAATTAATGGTTTGAAAAGTCTGTTTAAGTTGCTGTCAGACTTTCTGAATGCTTCAGGGATGAATCTTATAAGGCATTGGGATAAGTACATGACCACAAAAGGTTTGGAGGGAAATGGGCCAGGAGCAGACAGGTGGAATTAGTTTAGTTTCGGATAATGTTTGGCAAGGACTGATTGGAATATTGACTGTGACTCGATCAGTCAATAGTACTTTTGCAAAAATCACTGGCTATCTTAAAAAAGGCATTGCTCACAGGTAAAATAAAGCTGCTGGTGCAATTCAGTTCATACATTTGAACTGGCTGAACAGTTAAAATCATCCTATTTCCCAAAAGAATGTACATGTGCAGAAATAGGACCAGCAACAAACCTGTACTTTCATCATGAGTCAGATAACAAAGGGAGAATGATATTGAGTTTTACAAACTACAGCACAAGCATATACTGCTTGGGATAGACATTTTCTCAGCCATTTTAATATCTTGTACCACAGGAATCGGTGTTCCCTCCGAGTTTGTGCACTCCCTCATATTCCCCCTACTTTCACCTAATCAGTGGTGGGTGTGTTTGAATCAGTCTCGGTGTGATAGTGGGTAAATTGGAGATGGTCATGGAATTGAATGAGAAATGTAGATGGTAATATATGTTATTGCAGAAAGTGACAATTCTGTACCAAGAGCGTTCCTTCCCGCTTGTTAACCAAATCCTGGCAGTCATTCAGGGCTTACTACTCATGGTTAAACAAGATTTGGAGATGCCGGTGTTGGACTGGGGTGTACAAAGTTAAAAATCACACAACAACAGGTTATAGTCCAGCAGGTTTAATTGGAAGCACACCAGCTTTCGGAGCGACGCTCCTTCATCAGGTGATAGTGGAGGGCTCGATCGTAACACAGAATTTATAGCAAAAATTTACAGTGTGATGTAACTGAAATTATACATTGAAAAATTGATTGTCTGTTAAGCCTTTCATCTGTTAGAATACAGTGATAGTTTCACTTCTTTCATTAGTAAATCACAAAACCTTTTTTAAAGTTGCATTCTCAGGTTAGCTGTTAACAATGGTGATAGCTAGACAATATGTTGAAGGTGTTGGCCCCCTGTGTTCTCTGTCTATGCCATGATGTTTAGATTGATTCTAATCTAAAAAGTGAGATAAGAGTTTTACATAAATTCATGCAGTTTTTGAGCTCAGAGTACTGTATAAGACAATAGCTAGGCCACAGCTGGAATGCTGTGTGCAGTATTGATCGTCACACAATAGGGAGGATGGGATTGCACTGGAGAGTACAGAAGGAGATTCACCAGGATGTTGCCGAGGCTAAAGTCTTGCAACTTTGAAGCGAGACTCGATAGTTTGGGGTTGTTTTTCTTTGAGCAGAAAAGGCAGCGAGAGAACCAGATTGTGGTCTACAAAATCATGAGGGGTATAGATGGGGTTGAAAGGAAGAAACTTTTCCCTTGTGGGTGGGTGGTATCAGTAATGAGAAGAGATTTAAAACAAGGGGCAGGAGATTTGAAGGGTGGTGTGTATCTGTGCTGGGAACAAAACTTTATGATTCCATCTCCCACTTTCTAATTTCAAAGCCAATCACTTTCTCCTGTTTCTTTCTCTACCTCACTCTGAACTCCATTAACCCACAACAAAAACAACTGAACAACTGCAGCTGTTGGAAGTCAGAAATTGTTAGCCAATCCCCGCCCCGCTCCTTCAACTAATGACCAATCAAATAATCGGAACTCGGGGCCTTCCACGGAAAACGCCCGCCTCTACCTCCTATTGGTGAGAGCGTAGTAATTGGCGGAACAACGGGCCAAACAGAAAAGGCCCTGACGGAAGTCCCACCTACGGATTGCAGGCTAGTGCGCAGACCCGGAAGCGGGTGTCAGCTGTAGTGGGTGGGGGATTTCCGGGTGGATTGTGGAGACGGAGAGAAATGAGAATAATGTCCTGTCGGAGAGTGTTTCCGGGATGATTATAGTGAGGATACGTGGTCATACTGTAATGGTATTCTGAACACAGACTGGTCCGGGAAGGCCAACTGCAGTTTGGAAGGAAAAATACCGACCGTCCCTTTTCAGGAGGGTGAAGGTCTCAATGGGATCATGATGAGAAGGAGCTGGGGTCGGACTGGGGTGCACAAAGCTAAAAATCACGCGACACCAGTTTATAGTCCAACGGGATTTTGGAGCTCTGCCCCTTCAGGTAGCCTGCGAGCTCCAAAAGCTGGTACTTTCAGATTAATCTGTTGCACTGTGACCTGATGTTGTGTGATTTGTAACCAATGAGATCAGACAGTGTGTGACCCGGGGGAGGATGGAGATCCCAGTGAGGTCAGTCAGTGTGTGACCCCGGGGACGATGGGGATCCCAGTGAGATCAGACTGTGTGGGGTCCCGGGAAGGATGGTTCTCAAGTTTCACTTCCTGGATCTGTTTTGAGTTCAACCTACTTCGTGTGGTTGTAGTGCCACACAGCATAATGGAGGGTGTCTCCAAAGTGAAGACAAGTCAGTTCCTAGTTTTAAGTGAAGAGGACTGTGCAGGGTTGACTGGGCAGCTGATTGTCATTTCCAGTGCCCAAGGCAATGCCTGGTGATTCATCCAATTTGTTTTTTAATGAATCTATCATCATTGTTTTGTGTAATTGAGTGTGGTGTGTTCAGCTACCTCGGACCTAGTTAACAATTCTCCACGTTGCAGTGTTTTTGGAATTGCCTGCAGAATATTCTGTGTCAGGAAGAAATCTGGCTTTAGCTTGCACTGTTTGCCAATGAATGCTGCCAGTGTTGAGTCAGGGTTGATGGGAGCCATCTGGAATTGGGTTGTGGAGATCAGTGAGTCTGACAGGATTTCACAAGGAAACTGTCACTGTCACAGATAAGGAAGTGGCATCATAACTAGACTATTAATCCCGAGACCCCAGATAATGTCAGGGTATCTGGGTTTGATCCAGCAATTGCAGTTTGTGGTATTTGAATTCAAAAAAATCTGAAATTGAGCCTTAATGGTGACCATGAAACATTATCGTTTGTCAGAAAGACCCATCTGGTTCACTGATCTCCTTTAGGTAAGGGAATTACCCTCCTATCCAGACAGGCTTATATGTGACTACAGACCTACAGCAATGTTGTTGACTCTTAACTGCCATCTAGGTAATTAGGGATGGGTAGTAAAGGCTGGTCTAGCCCACATCCTATGAATGAACAAAACAAAATCTGATCGAGAGTTCGTCATAAGTTTGCTGATATATGAAAGGCGGGAATGCTTTCCTGTTGAACATGGCAATGTTCTCCTCACTGCAATAATCTCTGTCTACCCCTTCAATTGATATATATTTATTACAGAATCCGGGAACAATTGTCACCAGCATTGCTGAAGGATCAAACAAGGAAGAAGGTCCAAAATCTCCCAAAGTGTTCGAATGGACCCAGGTAGGTTCACAAGCTGCTGTAACCTGCACAAAAAAGGTCTCCTGAGCCTGCACAAGAACCTGCAGCTCAGGCAGGAAGAGGGAACAAGATGAGCTGTGTAGAAAGGCGGAAGTGAAGTGACCACCTTTTGTCCTCACCCTGGAAAAGGAGAACATAGGCACGGAATTCAGGAAAAGGGATTCTGGGGAACTTGCACAGTTTGACATTGAAAATGAGAGGGATTGGAGGCTGTGTCTGCCTTAAAAACACACATCTGTAGCTGTGGGAGGTGAGGCAGGAAATTGCAGGGCCTCTGACACAAATTTGTATTTCCTCTCTGGCTACAGGGGCAGTTCCAGAGGACTGGAGGATAACTAATGTGGTCCACTTTTCAAGAAGGGTGATAAAGGTGAACCAGGAAATTACAGACCGCTGAGTTTCATATCACTGAAGAAGAGAATTAATATCCACTTGGAAAGGCATTAACTTAGGATAGTCAGCCTGGCTTTAGCAGAGGGAGGTCAGGCCTAACAAATTTATTAGAATTTTGGGAAAATATGATCAAGTGTGTGGATGAGGGAACTTCAGTTATGTAATTTATGTGGATTTCCCCAAAGTTGTTGACAGGGTCCTACAGGGAGACTGATTGAGAAGGTTAAAACACATGGGATTCAGGAAGCGTGGCGAGATGGATCAGAAACTCGCTTAGTAATAGGACACAAAGGGCAATCATGGCAGTGGATGGTGTCCAGTAGTGTACCACAAGGAACAGTACTGGGAACCTTGTTGTTTGTTATATACATAAATGGTTTAGATGAAAATGTGGAGAAATGTTAAACAAGTTTGTGGATTAGACCAAGATTGATGGGATGATTAATAGTGAACAAGATGGTCGCAGGAAGATGTAGATGGGTTGGTCAGATGGGCAGAGCTGTGGCAGATGGCATCTATCTCTGAGAAGTTAGGTCCTAGGGATTGTTGCTGAACAAAGCGACCTTGGAGTGCAGGTTCATAGCTCCTTGAAAGTAGAGTCACAGGTAGATAGGATAGTGAAGAAGGCCTATGGTATGCTTTCCTTTATTGGTCAGAGTATTGAGTACAGGAGTTGGGAGGTCATGTTGCGGCTGTACAGGGCATTGGTTAGGCCATTATTGGAATGTTGCGTGCAATTCTGGTCTCCTTCCTATCAGAAAGATGTTGTGAAACTTGAAACGGTTCAGAAAAGATTTACAAGGATGTTGCCAGGATTAGAGGATTTGAGCAGGAGGGAGAGGTTGAATACGCTGGTGCCGTTTTCCCTGGAGCGTCAGAGGCTGAGGGGTGACCTTATAGAGGTTTACGAAATCATGAGGGGCATGGATAGGATGAATAGACAAAGTCTTTTCCCTGGGGTGGGGGAGTCCAGAACTAGAGGGCATAGTTTTAGGGTGAGAGGGGAAAGATATAAAAGAGACCTAAGGGGCAATTTTTTCACACACAGGGCGGTACGTGTATGGAATGAACTGTCAGAGGAAATGGTGGAGGCTGGTACAATTGCAACATTTAAAGGGCATTTGGATGGATGAATGAATAGGAAGGGTTTGGAGGAATATGGGCTGTGTGCTGGCATGTTAGGATATCTGGTCGGCATGGACCATAGGGTCTGTTTCCATGCTGTACATCTCTATGACTCTAAGTGCGAGGTGATGCACTTTGGGAGAAACAACAAGATGAAAGAGTGTTTAATGAATGGCAGGACACTGGGTAGCTGAGAGGAGCAGAGGGATTGTGGGTAATTATTCACAGATCCCTGAAACCAGCAGAGCGCGTGATTAGGACAGTTAAGAAGGCAGATGAGACACTTGCTTTTATCAATTCTGGCAGAGAGTATAAGAGCAAGGGGGGTAATGGTAGTGTTGTACAGGATGTTGGTTAGGGCCCAGCTGGAGTACAGGAAGGATGTAATCGCGCTAGATGGGATACAGAGGAGATTCACTGGGATGGAGCATTTAAGCTGGAGGACATTCTTTACAGACTTGGATTATTTTCTTTAGAGCAGCGAAGACTGAGGCGGGGGGGGGGGGGGGGGAATGATTGAGGTGTATAAGATTATGAGGAGTACAGACAGGGTAAATATAGAGCAGCTGCTCCCCTGGTTGAAGATTCAATCAGAAAGGGGTCATAATTTTGGGTCAGGGGCAGGAGATTCAGAGGGAATTTGAGAAAAAAAACCTTTTCACTCGGAGAGTGGTGGAAATCTGAAATGTACTGCCTGGACAGGTAATGGATGCTGGAATCGATATAATCTTTAAAAAATATTTGGACAAGCACTTGAAATACCATAACGTTCAAGAATATGGGACAAATGGAGGAAATTGGGATTAGTGCACTTTTAGTGGTAATTATGTCAGTACAGACACAATGAGTCTATGGCCTTATCTGCGCTGTATGACTCTGACTCTGTATTGAAAGCTGTTACAGTCAGAGCTCCTGAGTACTGGAAGTGTCCAGTTGGTACCTGGTATTGGGACTGGAAGGTGGATGGAGATAGTGATTCAGAGCAGGGTCTTTTTGAACAACAGTGAGACATCAAGGAGGCCACTCCGTGTGGGGCAGCAGTGAAAGGCATTTGGGACAAAGGAAAAGGGGAAAAAAAGTAGTTGGAGATTCTGTAGTCAGGAGATAAAGAGTGTAAGAAAGACATCAGCTATGACCAGGTCATGAAGGGTACATCACCTCCCTAGTACCAAAGTGAACAACATTGTGTTCCACAAGGAACATTCTACTTAAGCACATGGAGTGGACTAGGCTTGAGGGTTGATGATTTCTGGATTATTTTGCACTGATCTGTTTGAGGAGAGGAATATGAGGCAGATCAATGTAGTTTAAGGCCTTGAGCAGCAGGGAAGTGTTCATGGACTCGGGTACTTGAAGTGAGTTCAGAGGGAATGGAAAGGACCGCTGTGAATTTTAAAAAAAACTTTCATTGCGTGTGGGAATCATTGGCATTAGTTGCCCATCTGTAGAATCATAGAATCCTGACAGTGTGGAAGCAGGCCATTTGGCCCAACAAGTCCACACCAACCCTCTGAAGACTAACTCTCCCAGACCCATTCCCCCACCTTGTTGTTCAAACCTAAAGCTGTTGTGGTAGTTTTCGCCGAGCTGGGAAAATGTGTTGCAGATGTTTCGTCCCCTGTCTGGGTGACATCCTCAGTTCTTGGGAGCCTCCTGTGAAGCGCTTCTCTGATGTTTCCTCCGGCATTTATAGTGATTTGTATCTGCTGCTTCCGGTTGTCAGTTCCAGCTGTCCGCTGCAGTGGCCGGTATATTGGGTCCAGCTCGATGTGCTTGTTGATTGAATCAGTGGATGAGTGCCATGCTTCTAGGAATTCCCTGGCTGCTCTCTGTTTGGCTTGTCCTATAATAGTAGTGTTGTCCCAGTCAAACTCATGTTGCACTATAAATGCCGGAGGAAACATCACAGAAGCGCTTCACAGGAGGCTCCGAAGCGCTGATGATGTCACCTAGACAGGGGTCTGCAACACAAATTCCCAGCTCGGCGAACAGAACCACAACAACGAGCACCCGAGCTACAAATCTTCTCCCAAACTTTGAAAACCTTAAACCTGACTAATGTACCTAACCTACACATCCCTGAACACTATGGGCAATTTAACATGGCCAATTCACCTGACCTGCACATCTTTGAATTGTGCAAGGAAACAAGAGCACACAGAAGAAACCAACGGAGACACTGGGAGAATGTGCAAACTCCAAATGTGCAGACAGTTACCCAAGGGTGGAATTGAACCTGGGTCCTGGTACTGTGAGCCAACAGTGCTAACCGCTGAGTCATCGTGCCGCACTCTAATTGTCCTTGAACTGAGTGACTTGCTTAGCCAATTCAGCGGGAATTTTGAATTTGAAATATTACTGTTGTGTAGTCACATGCAGATCAGACCAGTTAAGGAAGTCTTAGCTGTCCTTAAACAATATTAGTGAATGAGGTGGGATTTTACATCAGTGAGTGTTCGTTTCTGGTCTAGGTTTCAATTCTGGCTCTGACTAATGAATTGAAATTAAATTCCCCCAGCTGCTGTGTCCCAGCATATTAGCTTGGGCCCAGTGACATTATATTGGTCCATTGACTGGACCAAGCCACCATCGACAATGACTTTGAATCATTGGGCAGAGGGTCAGCCAATCTGACTGGCAGTTCACTCCTGACGATGAAACTGTTTGGTTGGAAGTTTCATGATTTTGACCCTGTGATGAAGGAAGGCCAATATGTATCTAAGTCTGGAAGGTGTGTGACTTGGCGGGGAAACTCGTGGCGATGACATTCCCATGTACCTTCTGCACTTGGTCTTCTGGGTGGTGTGAAGTCTTAGCTGTAAGGAAGTGTTTCAATCTCTGGAAACAGATTCTGATTACTATTTCAGTTGAGTCGAAAAAAAAGAATTTCAATGTTAATACACAGTGAGAGTTCAAGACCACAAAGTTGTCTTCAGGGGTTATGTTTAAATACAGACCATGTATACAGTTACAGAATGAGAAGGTCTGATGGACAAAAGACCAGTTGATTCCCTTTATTTCCTTCCCCTTCTATCCATAGAGAGTGATTTTAAGTTCAAACAAGCTGTGGGGAATTTCCTTGATGTATCAAAGTATAATGGTGGGGAGGGGGCTCATTGATAAGCTGTTCTTGTTAGTGAAGGAGTTTCTGGCTATCAGGCCAAATCCATTGAGCATGTGCTTGGAGATGGAGAGTTGTTTTCAGCGTCTCTGTAGGCGCAATACATCTTTGGTTCGACGCTTTCACTGTTAATATGATGACAGGAGAGATTTACCACAAGGGTAGCCTGTCTAGTTATGTCTCTCTGCAATCCACTTTTCAAACTTGCGACCAAGTTGTGAATAATGTGATCTAGGCAGACATTTTAAAGGTCGAGTAAAGTCAGTCCTTCTGAACGAAGGAAAGTAGAGAATTATTTTTAAATTGTCTGTCTAAGGAAGGAAGGAGATAATGTTTCTTGATGGGTTTTGAAAGCTGTTCAGGAATGACTGAATTGGTCCAAGAGGATGCTTTGTAAGGAACTCCAGAATTTATATTTTAAGGTGAAATTATTGAAATTTAGCAGAATGTGAGGTGATCAGAGGGGGCATTACCAGGTAAAATGAAGATAAATATGGTCCATCTTGAAGAATAGGAACAAGCAGATTGTCCAGCTTTGAAGACTGTACTTCGTAATGTGGTTTACCCAAATATTTAATTACTCAGTATAAGGAATTAAAGCCACTGATGAGAAAGTTGATAATGTATTATATTTATTTGTGTTCACAGATCCAACCTCCACAGTGACTGGGTTCTTAACCAAGTATAGGAATGACCAGCTGTTCCAGCTGATGACATTTTATGGGGACAGACTTGAACAGGCGATTGAAGAAGGGGTGGATGGAGTCAGCTCATTGTTAACATGTGAGAGGATTTTCAGTGGAAAAGAACATTTGGTAAGTGCGAGGGACACAAAATGGGTTGTAAATATATGTAAATCATAGCATTTATTGAATGTCAGCAAAAGAAATGTTGGAAGAAGAAAAAGACTGAAGCATGCTGTTCCAGTATCCTGACAGCATCACACCACAATAATATTGGCGTTATTAATGAATCACAGCCCGTTCGTCCACAACAAGCCCAGACATGAAATAAGGAAAACACCAGTAGTTCAGAGCTTTCAGAAAGTGATATGGAAACAGACCCGTCGGTACAATTCTTCCATGCTGACCTGATATCCTAAATTAATCCATTTCCATTGGCCAGCATTTAGTCCATATCCCTCTAATCCCTTCCTCTTCATATCCATTGCCTATTAAATGTTGCAATTGTCCCAGCCTCCATCATTTCCTCTGGCAGCTCATGGCATACACCATCCTCTGCGTGAAAAATAATGCCCGTTAGGTCTCTTCTACACTTTCCCATTTCACCTGAAACCTATAACCTCTAGTTTTGCATTCCCCCACTGCAGGAAAAAGACCATGGCTTTTCACCCTGTCCACTCCCCTCATGATTTTATAAACTTCTATAAGGTCACGCCTGAGCTTCCGACGTTCAGGGAAAATAGCCCCAGCCTATTCGACCTCTCACTATAGTTCAAATACTCCAACCCTGGCAAAATCCTTGTAAATCTTTTCTGAAACCTTTCAAGTTTAACATTTTGCTTATAGTGGGGAGACCAGAATTAAACACAGTATTCCAGAAGTGGTCAAACCAAATTTCTTTACAGACGCAACTAGATATTATGGTTTCTTTACATAATGGATTGACCCATAAATGTAAATATACAAACAGCTTCTTCACTACCCTGTCTAGCTGCGACTCCACTTTCATGGAAATAATGACCTGCACTCCAACGTCTCTTTGTTCGGCAAAAATCCCCAGGAGCTTACTATTAAATGTATATGTCCTGTCCTGTTATGCCTTTCAAAAATTCAACACTTCACATTCATCTAAATTAAATTCCGCCTGCCAGTACTCAGCCCGTTGGCCCATCTGATCAAGGCCCCGTTGAAATTCCTCGCTGTCCACTAGACCTCCAAATTTGGTATCATTTGCAATCCACTTAATTATACATTCTATGTTCACATCCAAACCATTTACATCGATGACAAAAATCAGTGGACCGAGCACTTAACCTTGCATCACATCACTGGTCACAGGACTGGAATGTGAGAGGGAGGTAGAACGTGAGGTGGTAAAAGTGAGACCAAACTAAGGGCAAGGGATGCATTGCGGGGGAGTGGGGTAGAGCAGTGCAGAAGGGAGATTGACAGGTCAAAAATGATGAATGTTGCCCCGTATGTCACTTTTATATCTTTCCCCTCTCACCCTAAAACTATGCCTTAAGTTTTGGACTCTGCGACCCGAGGGAAAAGACTTTGCCTATTTACTCTATCCATGCCCCTCATAATTTTGTAAACCTCTATAAGGTCACCCCTCAGCCTCGGACACTCCAGGGAAAACAGGCATAGCCTGTTAAGCCTATCCCTATAGCTCAAATCCTGGCAAAATGCTTGTAAGTTGTTTCTGATAACTTTCTGATATCTTTCCGAAAGGAGACCAGAATTGCATGCAATATTCCAACAGTGGCCTTACCAATATCCTGTACAGCCACAACATGAACTCCCAACTCCTGTACTCAATACTCCGACCAATAAACGAAAGCATACCAAACGCCTTCTTCACTATCCTATCTACCTGCGAATCAACGTTCAAGGAGCTATGAACCAGCACTCCAAGGTCCCTGTGTTCAACAACACTCCATAGCATCTTACCATTAAGTGTATAAGTCCTGCTAAGATTTGCTTTCCAAAATTGCAGCACCTCGCATTTATCTGAATTGAACTCCATCTGCCACTTCTCGGTCCATTGGTCCATCTGATCAAGATCCTGTTGTGGTCTGAGGTAACCCTCTTCGCTGTCTACTACATCTCCAATTTTGGTGTCATCTGCAAACATACTAACTGTACCTCTTATGCTTGCATCCAAATTATTTATTTAAATGACAAAAAGTCGAGGACCTACCACTGATCCATGTGACACTCCATTGGTCACAGGCCGCCAGTCTGAAAAATAACCGTCCTTTACCACCCTCTGTCTTCTACCTTTGAGCCAGTTCTGTTTCCAAATGGCTAGTTCTCCCTGTATCACTTTGAGACCTAACCTTGCTATTCAGTCTCCCACAGGTAACCTTGTCGAACGCCTTACTGAAGACCATATAGATCACAACCTCCGCTCCCCCTCTTTGTTACTGTCTTATTTCCCAAGAGTAGGTCAAGGTTTGCACCTTCTCTAGTAGTGTACATTCACATACTGAATCAGAAATTGTCTTGTACACACTTAACAAATTCCTCTCCATCTAAACCCGTAATACTATGGCAGTCCCAGTCTATATTTGTAAAGTTACATTCCCCTATTGCATTTGATAAGCTTCTCCATGGTAGGCTGATTCATAAAGTCAGGAAAGATGGGAATCAGGGAGATTTGGCTATCTGGGTTCAGAATTGGCTGGCTGACAGAAGGCAGAGAGTGAATATAGATGTAGTGTATTCTGCTTGGCGGTCACTGATGTGTGGGATCCCGCAGGGCTCTGTTCTTGGACCTCTGCTCTTTGTAGATTTTATAAACGAGTTGGTTGAGGAGGAGTAAATTTGCATGTCACAAAAAAGTTTAAAGTTCCATTGATAGCATCGATGGCTATTGCAGGCGGCAGCGCGATATAGATGGGATGCAGAGCTGGGCTGAGAAATGGCAGATGGAAATCAGCCTAGATAAAGGCGAAGTAATGTACTTTGGAAGGTCGAACTCGAATGTTGAATATATGATTAAATACGGGATTCTTGGCAGTGTGGAGGAACAGAGGGATTTTGGTGTTCAAGTACGTATATCCCTCAAAGTTGCCACGCAGGTGGATAGGGTTATTAAGAAAGCATATGGTTGACTAAGCTTGGACCTTTCTCTTTGCAGAGAAGAAGGAAGAGAAGTGACCTGATCGAGGTTTACAAGATAAAGCGAGATAGAGTCACTAGCCAGAGATTTTTCCCCAGTGCAGGATTAACTGGCACGAGGGGGTCATAGTTTTAAAAGATTAGGCGAGAGGTACAGAGGGAAAGTCAGAGGAAGGTTCTTTATGGAGAGAGTTGTGAATGCATGGAATGCATTGTCAGCGGTGGTGGTGGAAGCCGAGCCTTTAGAGACATTTATGCGACTGCTGGACGTGCACATGGATAGCAGTGAATTGAGGGTTTCAGTTATTTTATTTTACACTTGGATTAATCCTCGTCACCATATCGTGGGCCAAACTGCCTGTTATATGCTGTGCTTTTCTATGTTCGATGTTCTATGAGTTGGTATACTTGAGAAGATGCAATTATTCGACAAAGAATGTGAGCAGAACAGAGAAACTGGTTTCGGGCTTATGCCCGAAACGTCGATTCTCCTGTTCCCTGGATGCTGCCTGACCTGCTGCGCTGTTCCAGCAACACATTTCAGCTTCGTTAGTAAAGGCACAAAACACGTCGAAGTGTTCTTTGTAATGACTAACTGAGGATCTGTTCAATCACTGAGCCCCTCATAGCTTGTTTTGAAAAGTGAACAATTCCTTGTCTAATTTACGAAATGTCGAAATTTTGCTTGTACATTGCGTCAACAAAAAAATGCAAATTTCAAATTGGGAAATGTGACTTGTTGATAGCATTCTCTGCCTTCTCTCACAAATAGTTCTTCAATGTATCTGTTAATATTTCATGAATAAAGTGCATCGTGCTAAACAATACTGACGGTTCAATACTAGAATTCCTGAATACAACTGTTCCGATCAATTTATGATAAAATATACAACAGAGAAAATAGAAAAGTACAGCAGAGAACAGGCTTTTTGGCCCACGATGTTGTGCCGAGGTTTAATCCTAATGTCAAGTATAATAAATTAACCTACGCACCCCTCAACTCACTGCTATCCATGTGCATGTCCAGCAATCGGTTAAATGTCTGCAATGACTCTGCTTCCACCACCGTAGCTGGCAAGGCATTCCATGCATTCACAACTCTCTGCGTAAAGGACCTACCTCTGACGATTCCTTTATACCTTCCTCCTAACATCTTCAAAATACGACTCCTCGTACCAGTCAATCCTGCCCTGGGGAAAAGTCTCTGGCTGTTGACTCTATCTATTCCACTCATCATCTTGTATGCCTCGATCAGGTCTCCTCTCTTCCTACGTCTCTCCCGAGATAACAGTCCGAGCTTATTCAACCTTTCTTCATAAGGCAAGCCCTCCAGTCCAGGGAGCACCCTGGTAAATCTTCTTTGCACCCTCTCTGAAACCTCTGTATCGTTGCTATAGTAGGGCGACTACAACTGGACACAATTTTCCAAGTGTGGTCTTACGAGGGACTTGTAGAGCTGCAGCAAAACCTCACGTCTCTTAACCTCCATCCCCCGTTAATGAAATACAAAACATTATATGTTTTCTTAACAACCCTATCCACTTGGAAGGCAACTTTGAGGGATATATGTACCTGCACACCCTCTGTTCCTCCACACTGCCAAGGATCCTGTCGTTAATCCTATATTCCGCATTCGTGTTTGATCTTCCAAAATGCATCACTTCGTATTTATCCAGGTTGAATTCCATCTACCATTTCTCAGCCCAGCTCTGCATCCTGTTTATGTCGCGCTGCAGTCTGCAGTAGCTCTCGATACTATTGATGACCCGTCCAATATTTGTCTCATCTGCAGATTTACTAACCCACCCGTCAACAGCCTCATCCAAGTTATTTGTAAAAACTGCAAAGAACAGAGGCCCAGAACAGAGCCCTGCAGGACCCCACTCAATGCTGACCACAGTTCACACAGGTCTTTTTGAATGCTCTGCCATCTCCGCTGTTTGTCAGTCTATCTTCTGATCCCAACTCACAAACGCCTTTCTTCCACTGATCGTACTTTCAGGGATTTTTTTGTCCGTTTTTTTTAATAGACTATTCACTAAAGTGCCATAGTAGTTTTCTTTTAATAAATAGATGGTGCTTTCTGTGAGAACTGAAAGTTGTTACCTCTTCAGATGGCAGTTGGCTATCTCCAATTTTCAATCATATTTAATATCCTCGAAGACCTATTAATTTATTTGTAATTGGAATGGTTCAACATGGTCAAAACCATCAGATAAAACTTTTATTTGGTTTTGGTGTCTCGGGCCTGGTTTAAATTAATTGGATAATATTCAACCTGGTTGCCTTAACATCAAAATAAGCCTAAGGTTTCCATTCACACAGCCAAATGATTCACGTTTCATTTTCAGAACTGTCTGCAATCTTCAGCTGCTTACAGTCACATTTTTCTGTGTAAATCTTTAAGCTTAGAAAAGCACTTTACCTCTTAAAGGGACTACGCAATGTTTGTTCCAATCATTTTTTACAAAGAAATTCTCGCTTCCGCTTATCCATTTCATGAGTACTCTACACAACATCATAATAGATAGAAAATGCAATATTAGCGTTCATTTAAAATTGCTCTAATACAGGAGTAGAAACACACTGCTGCGGCTGTATAAAGCTCTGTTCACAATGTGTTTGGAATGTTGTGAGCAGTTTTGTGCCCCATGTCGAAGGATGTCTGTGCTGACGTTGGAGATGGTGTGGATAAAGTTTATAAGAATACCACATTCACCTGCTCCCCATATTAAACTCTGCCACTGTTCCCATATCTCGTTCAGCATTTTGAGGTTTGATGTGTCGATGTGAGTATGCATATTGCCATCATGTGTTTACCAGAAATACACAGTACCCCAGCTGTATCGTTACCAAAGTCCTGGAAAGCTCCAACATGCCCTGCTGCACTACGAGTCATATAGGTACGAATCCTGTTTGTCTTCTGAACTACTCTGCTAACATGTAATGCTACTTTCATGAATCTGTGGACAAGTATCCCAATAACCCACTGTTCCTCCGAGATTCGAAATGCTCTGTTTTTCACTGAATATTCCCTTGTCGTATTTAAATAGTTTGACACAACTCTATGACTCCAAGACTTATCTCCATCAGTCTGTCAAGTTATCATTTTCACGTGTCTCTCCTTACCCCCATCTTTCCGTATTTTATTTCATGTCACCGTGTCTGCTTGCGTCCTTCTTTACTGTCACATTATCACGCTGTAAACATTTCTCACAGACACATACCACATCTTGCTGTCCCGAAGTCTCTCTATCTCCAACACACCTCCCCAACCTTCCACAGACTCGACCACTCTCTCTCAATCCGTCGTTTTTGTAGGTTGTCTAGTTCCCCCACATACTTCCCGCCCATTTTACCCACATTTCCCTTCTACATCACACCCACAGACCCTTCCACAAACTCTCTACCACATTCTCATTCTTCTCTTAATTCTCTCGCATTTTCACAGACCCGATTGTTCTCACACTTACGAAGGACTGCATGTGATGCCCATTGCGTTCAGACAGATCAATAATTGACCATAAGTTCATATGTCCTGTTTCCTGATAATATTGAAATGTGGTCCCGAGAGGGTACAAAATGATCAATGAATGTGCGGCAAATTCTTTGTGTTTCCAATGTTTTACCTTCTCATCAAATAAATGTTCCTTGTGTGAAATTTATATTTGAAGCTTTTTTTTATTATTAAATCCTTTCGTCTGAACTACTGAGCAAAGTTAAATATTGACACAAAAACAGAAGGTGTTGGAAAAGCTCAGCAGGTCTGGCAGCACCAGTGAAGAGAAATTAGGGTCAACGTTTCGGGTCCGGTGACCCTTCCTCGGAACTGATGGTAGCTCAGAAAATGTTGGTTTATGTGAAGAAGACGTGATGGGGGTGGTGGTAAGGAGTAAATGATAGGTGGGGATAGAGCCCAAAAAGAGAGAAGAACAGTCGGACAAACAAAGGAGTGGATACTGATCTGGCTGAGAGAGTGAACCGCTGTTAATGGAGACTGTTAATGGCTAACAGTAGGTCGTGTGTAATGGCAGACTATGTGATAGTAAGGTCTAATATGTGGGATAGGGCTTAGGACATGGGGCAGTTGTAATCTCCGGATTGCTGCTGGTGACACGGGCTAGTGAGCCGAGGAACAAAGAGCGAGTACAGCTGAACATGTGGCTGCAGGGCTGGTGATGGAGGGAGAGCGTCAGGTATGTGGGTCATTGGGATACCTTGTGGGGAAGGTGTGACCAGTGCAAGGAAGAGGGTTACGCCTGAACTGGAGGGAATACCGATTTTCGGGATTGGAGGTTTGCTAGAGCTCTTTGAGAGGGTTTAACTAGTTTGGCAGGATGATGGGAACCAGAGCTACGGATCAGAGGATGGGGTAGTTGGTGAACATGCAGATGCAACGTGCAGAGAGCCTGGGAGGAGGGATAGGTAGTTGATTTAGGCAAGGTTTCAGTCAGTGTGGGTTAAAGTGTGTCCATTTTAATACAAGAAGTGCCAGGAATAAGAGAGGTGAACTTACAGTATGGATCAGTACTTGGAGATACTATGTTGTGGACATTATGGAGACTTGGATATCACAGAGGCAGGAATGGTTGTTGTATATTCTGGGGTTCAGATGTTTCAAAAGGAATAGCGAGAGAAGTAAAAGTGGTGGGGGATTGCCATTGCTAACTAGGGATTGTATCACAGCTACAGAAAAGGAGGTCGTCGAGGAGGTTTTGTCTACAGTGTCATTATGAGTGGAAATCAGAAACAGGAAAGGTGCAGTCACTTTTTTCGGGAGTCTTCTACACTCCCCAATAGCAACAGAGACAGGGAGGATCAGATGTGGAGGTAGATTTCGGAAAGTTGTGGAAGTAAAACGTTGTTGTCATGGGTGACTTCAACTTCCATAATATTGAGTGGAATCTCATTAGTGCAAATTGTTTTGATGGAGAAGACATTGTCAGGTATGTCCAAGAAGGATACTTGACTCAATAGGTAGATGGGCCGACTAAAGGGGAGGCCATATTGGATTTGGTGTTTGACAATGAACCAGGTCAGATGTCAGATCTCCTGGTAGGAAACCACTTCGGTGATAGTGATCACAACTCCCTGAGCTTTTCTGTAGTTTTGGAGAGGAATAGGAGCCAATGGTATGGGAAAGTATTTAGTTGGGGAGGGGGGATTACAGTGCTATTGGACAGGAACTGAGGTGCTTAAATTGGGAATAAATATTCTCAGGGAAATGTATAACAGGAATATTGAGATTGTTTAGGAAGCACTTGCTGATAGTACTGGATATGTCTATCCCACTAAGGCAAGGAAGGGATAGTCGGGTGAAGGAAACTTGGGTGACAAGTCATATGGAACGTCCAGTCCAGAGGAAGAAGGAAGCTAACTTCAGGTTGAGGAAGCAAGTATGAGACAAGGCTGTAGATGGTTTCCAGGAAGAAATTGAAGAATGGACTCAGGAGAATGAGAAGGGGGCATGAGAAAGCATTGGCGGGTAAGGTTAAGGAAAACCCTAAGGCGTTCTACACTTATGTGAGGAACAAGGGGGCGGCCAGAGTGAGGGTAGGGCCGATAAGGGATAGAGGAGGGTATTTGTGCTGGAGTCGGAGGAGGTATGGAATGACGTGATGAACACTTTGCTTCAGTATTCACTAGTGGAAAGGACCTTGTCGGGTGTGAGGCCAGCGTAAAACTGGCTGATAGGCTCGAGCAGGTTGATGTTTAGAAGGAGGATAATTAGTTTGGCAGGGTGATGGGAACCAGTGCTACAGAGCAGAGGATGGGATAGCTGGTGAACAGGCAGCTGCAGCGTATAGATAGCCTGTGAGGAGGGATAGGCAATTGATAGGGCAGTTACTGGAAACTTTGAAAAACGTGAGGACAGATAAGTCCCCTGGTCAACTGGATATGCCCAGTAACAACGGGAAACAAGGAAAGAGATTGCTGCACCTTTGGTGATGATCTTTGCATCATCACCGTCCACTGGAGTAGTACTAGGTGATTGGAGGGTGGCAAATATTACTCCCTTGTTCAGGAAAGGGAATAAGGGTAACCTTGGGAATGATAGAACTGTCAGTGTTACATCAGTGCTGGGCTAATTATTGCAGTGGATTTTGAGAGACAGGATTTATGATTATTTTGAAAAACACAGCTTGATTTGAGATAGTCAGCATGGCTTTGTGGTGGGCAGGTCATGCCTTATTAATTTTTTTGAGGATGTGACAAAACACATGGATGAAGCAATAGCAGTGGATATGCTGCATTTGGATTTTAGCAAGGCGTTTGATTAGATTCCCCATGTCAGGCTCATTCAGAAGGTCAGGAGGCACGGGATACAGCGAAACCTGTCTGTCTGGACATAGAATTGGTTGGCCTGTAGAAGACCGAGGGTGATGGTAGATGGAAAGTATTCAGCTTGGGGCTCAGTGACCAGTGGTGTTCTACGGGGATCTGTTCTGGGACCTCTGCTCTTCATGATCTTTCTAAATTACTTGCATGAGTAAGAAGAAGTTTGAGTTAGCAACTCTGCCAATGAAACGATGGTTGGTGGAGTGGTTGATAGTGTGTACGGTTGTGGTAGGTTGCAATGGGAGACTGACAAGTTGCAGAGCTGGACTGAGAAGTGACAGATGGAGGTCAACCTGGAAAAGTGTGAAGTGATTCATTTTGGAAGGTAGAAATTGAATGCAGATTACAGTATTAAAGGCAGGATTCTTGGCAGTTTAGAGGAACAGAGGGATCTTAGCATTTATAGCCATACACACTTCGAAGTTGCCTCCTAAGTTGATAGGTGTTTTAAGAACACATATGGTGTGTTGGCTTTCATTGGCAGGGGGATTGAGTTTAAAAAGCGCGATGATATGCTGCAGCTCCACAAAGCCCTGGTGAAACCACACTTGGGATATTGTGTTCAGTTCTGGTCGCCTCATTATAGGAAGGATGTGTAAGCTTCAGAGAGGGGGCAGAGGAGCTTTACCAGGATGCTGCCTGGACTGGAGAGTATGTATTATGAAGAAAGGCTGAGGGAGGTTGGGCTTTTCTATATGGAGCGAAAAGGAATGGGAGATGAATTAATAGCGGTATATAAGATGATGAGAGGCATAGATAGAGTGGATAGCCAGAATTTTTTCCCAGGTTGCAAATGGCTATCACGAGGGGGCATAATTTTAGTTGATTGTAGGAAGGTTTGGGGAGATGTTAGAGGTTGGTTCTTTTCACAGAGTTGTTGCATGGAATGCAATGCCAGAGTGGTAGTAGAGTCAGATGCACCAGGGACATTTTAGCGACTCTTGGATGGGCACATGGATGGCAGTAAAATGAAAGGTATGTAGGTTAGTCTGATCTTAGAGGAGGATAAATTGTCAGCACAACATCAATGGCCAAAGGGCCTGCGCTGGGCTGTACTGTTCTATGTTCTGAGATGGAGTGGGTTATGTAGAGCCGTTCACAGGGATATAGTGTCAATATGAACTTAACATTTGCTGCCTTTGGCGATGTGAAATGAAGTTAGAATACAAAGAGCAGGAAACCTGTGGAACTTGGTGACCATCTGGTGATGAGAAAGGTCACTGGTTTTTCAAAATATTTTGCAGAAGGATGCCTTTGTTTGTTTACATCGAGCCATCGGCTCTGAAGTAATGGGCTGAACTATCACAGTAATTGTGGAAAAAGCTGAGTTCTTGTTGAAAACAGACCCAGTGAAAGACTGGTTAATGTGGATTATCTATCAAGGGAATGTATGCCTGAGAGAAGTGAAAAAAGTGTGCAAAGAGCAGAAAAAGACGAGGGAGAGAAAGACACAATGACAGACTGCAAGAGACAAACATAAGGAGAGAGGGAGAGAATCAGAGACAGACAAAGTGAGTGAGAGACGTACAGAGAGGCTGTCATAGAGCGTGTGAGAGAGAGGGACAAAGAAAAAAAACTCAGAGGCCGCCAGGGTCAGAGACGTAAAGGGAGAGACAAAGAAAACTGGACGGACATAGAGAGGCAGACAATAACGGGGAGGGAGGGAAGAAACAGATGCGCGCGCGCGCACACACACACATATACACACACACACACACACACAGAGTGATGGTAGATAGATAGTGAGAGACGCACAGAGTGACGGAGGATACATAGTGAGACAGATACACCGAGTGAGTGGATGGATAGATAGTGAGAGAGAAGCTCAGAAGGAGAACTGGATAGATATTGAGAGACGCACAGAGTGGTGGGGGGGGGGGGGGGGGGGGGGCGCATAGTGAGAGACGCATAGAGTGAGGAGGGATCGATGGAGAGAGACGCACAAAGTGAAAGCACGGATAGAGAATGAGAGATACCCATAGGGAGGGAATAGATACATAGTGAGAGACTGACAGAGTGAGGGGGATAGATAGTAAGAGAGACGCACAGAAGGAGAAGTGGATAGATAGTGAGAGACGAACAGTGTGAGGGGGATAGATTGTGAGAAATGCACTGTGTGAGGGGGGCTATTTAGAGATGCACCGAGTGAGGAGGATTAAGAGTGAGACGCACAGAGAGAGGGTGGAATAGATAGTGAGAGATGCACAGAGTCAGGGGGATAGATTGTGCAAAGTAAACAGTGTGAGGGTGGATAGATGGAGAGAGCCACACAAAGTGAAGAGGATAGATAGTGAGAGACACACAGAGTGAGGGGGCATAGTCAGTGAGAGACCATGAGGGGGCATATTTACTGAGAGATTCACAGATTTAGGGGAATAGATAGTGAGAGATACACAGTGATGGATGATATATTGTGAGAGATGCACAGAGTGAGGGGGAATTGATAGTGAGACACGCACAGAGTGAGGTGTGATAAAAAGTGAGAGACACAAAGAGAGAGGGGCATAGAGAGTGAGAGACACACAACATGAGGGGCATATTTAGTGAGACACTCAGTGAGGGGAATACACAGTGAGAGATGCGCAGAGTGTGGGGGATAGATTGTGAGAAACGCAGAGAGAGATCGGGGAAAGATGGAGAGATACACAAAGTGAAGGGGGTAGATAGTGAGAGAAGCACAGAGTGAGGGGTGGATAGAAAGTGAGAGAAGCACAGAGTGAGGGGCGATAGATAGTGAGAGACTCAGAGTTGGGGGGAATAGATAGTGTGAGACGCACATGGAGAGGGGGAAAGATTGTGCGAGATACACAGTGTGAGGGGGATAGATTGTGGGAGATGCACTGTGTGAGGGGACAGATAGTGAGAGACGGACAGAGTGAGGATAATAGATAGTGAGAGACGCACAGAATGAGGGGGTGGATAGATAGTGGGAGATGCATAGAGTGAGGGGTTGGATAGATAGTGGGAGATGCATAGAGTGAGGGGTTGGATAGATAGTGGGAGATGCACAGAGTGAGGGGGATAGATAGTGAGAGATGCACAGAGAGAGTGTATAGATGGAGATAGACGAACAGAGAGAGGGGAAGAAAAGATAGTGAGAGACGCATAGAATGAGGGGGATAGATAGTGAGAGACTCACAGAGTGAAGGGGATAGATAGTGGGAGAGGCACAGAGACAAGAGGTGGATAGGTAGTGAGAGACGCATTGAGTGTGGGGAAATAGATCGTGAGAGATGCACAGAGTGTGGGGCATAGATAGTGATAAACGCGATTTGTAAGGGGACGAGATAAAGATGCATAGAGTGAGGCGACATAGATAGTGAGAGACGCGCAGAGGGAGGGGGCAGATAGTGAGAGACACACAGAGTATGGGGGATTGATTGTGAGAGACGCTCAGAGTGAGTGGGGATATTTAGTGAGAATCGCAGTAGTAATTGGGGATAGATAGAGAGATGCACAGCTTGAAGGGGATAGTTAGTGAGAGACGCACAGAGTGAAAGGATGGTTAGAAAGTGTGAGAAGGACAGAATGAGGGGCGATAGATTCTGAGAGACACACACAGTGAGGGGGCATAGTTAGCGAGAGATGCATATTTGGGGGGAATTGATAGAGAGAGACGCACAGAGTGAGGGAGTAAGATTGTGCGAGATACACAGTGTGAGGGGGGATAGATTTTGAGAAATGCACAGTCAAGGTGATAGATAGTGAAAGATGCACCGAGGGAGGAGGTGGATAGATAGTGGGCAATGCATAGAGTTTTGTGGGGGATAGATTGTGAGAGACGCACAGGTCGATGGGAATAGATAGGGAGAGATACACAGAGAGAGAGTGGATAGATGGATATAGATGCAGAGAGAGAGTGGATGAAAATATCGTGAGAGACGCATAGAGTGAGGGAGTTAGATTATGTGATATACACAGTGTGAGAAGAGATAGAAAGTGCGAGAATCACAGAGTGTGGGGAATTGATAGTGCGAATCGCACAGAGTGAGAGAGTTAGATTGTGCGAGATACGCAGTGTGAGGGGGGATAGATTGTGAGATATGCACGCAGTGAAGGGGAGGAGTTTGTGAGAGATGCACCGAGTGAGGGGGTGGGTAGATAGTGGTAGATAGAGTGAGGTGTTTGATAGATAGTGAGAGACGCATAGAGAGGGCATAGTTAGTGAGAAACACAGATTTGCTGGGAATAGATAGTGAGAGACCCACATAGTGAGGGTAATTAATAGTTAGACATGCACCGAATAAGGGGTAGATAGAAGGTGAGAGACACATAGAGTGAATGGGAGAGACAGTGAGAAATGCACATCGTGAGGGGGCATAGTTAGTGAGAGACTCACAGATTATAGCAGAATAGATAGTGAGAGATGCACAAAGTGAGGGATGATATATTGTGAGAGACGCACAGAGTGAGGAGTGATTGATAGTGAGAGACGCTCAGCGTGAGGGGCATATTTAGTGAGAGACTCTCAGAGTGAAGGGGAATAGATAGTGAGAGATGAGCAGAGTGTGGGGGATAGATTGTGAGAAACGCAGAGAGTGATTGGGGAAAGATGGAGAGAGATGCACAATGTGAAGGGGTAGATAGTGAGAAACGCACAGAGTGAGCGAGAGGATATAAAGTGAGAGAAGCACAGAGGGAGGGGGACAGATAGTGAAAGACACTTAGAGTGAGGGGGCATAGTTAGTGAGAGATGCAGGGGTGGGGGAATAGATAGTGTGAGATGCACAGATTGAGGGGCATTGGGTGTGCGAGAGGCAGTTTGTGGGGGGATAGATAGTGGGAGTTGCACTGTGTGAGGGAGATAGATAGTGAGATACGCAAAGAGTGAGGGATGATATATTGTGAGAGGCACACAGAGTGAGGGGGATTGATAGTGAGACACGCACAGAGTGAAGGGCTAGATAGAAATTGAGGGACACAAAGAGTGAGGGGGATAGATAGTGAGAGATGCACAGCGTGAGGGGGCATAGTTAGTGAGAGACTCAGAGTGTGGGGGAATAGTTAGTGTGAGATGCACAGAGCGTGGGGGATAGATTGTGAGAAAGGCACAGAGTGATCGGGGAAAGATGGAGAGAGATGCACAAAGTGAACGGGATAGATATTGAGAGAGACACAGAATGAGGGGGTGGATAGAAAGTGAGAGAAACACAGAGTGAGGTGGATAGACCGGGAGAGACACATAGAGTGAGGGGGCATAGTTCGTAAGAGATGCAGAGTTGGGGGGAATAGACAGTGAGAGACGCACAGAGTGAAGGGATTAATTGTGTGAGATACACAGTGTGTGGGGGGATAGATTGTGAGAAAGGCATCGAGTGAAGGGGTTGGTGCAAAGTTTGAGAAGGACAGAATGTGGGGGAATATACACTGAAAAACACACAAACTGATGGGTCATAATTAGTTTCAGACGTAGAGTTGGGGGGAATAGATAGTGAGAAATGCACAAAGTGAGGGGGATAGATTGTCGAGATGCACAGTGTGAGGGGGATAGATTGTGAGAGATGCACAGTGTGAAGGTGGCAAGTCAGAGACGCACAGAGTGGGGGGATTGATCGTGAGAGTCGCTCAGAGTGAGGGGCTGGATAGAAAGTGAGAGACACACAGAGTGAGGGGGATAGATAGTGAGAGACGCACAGCGTGCTGGGCATAGTTAGTGAGAAACGCAAAAGTGAGGGGGATAGACACTGAGAGATGCACAGTCAGGGGGGATGGATAGTGAAAGATGTACAGAATGAGGGGGAGGATACAAAGTGAGAGACACACAGAGTGTGGGGGATCGATTGTTCGAGACGCAGAGTGTGAGAGAGGATAGATAGAGATGCGCAGAGTGATGGGGATAGATAGTGAGAGACGCACATCGTGAGGAGGCACAGTTAGTGAGAGACGCAAGAGTGAGGTGGGATAGACAGTGAGAGATGCACAGAATGTTGGGATAGATTGGGCAAGACGCCCAGTGTGAGGTGGGATAGACAGAGATGCGCAGAGTGAGTGGGCTAGACAGTGAGAGACACACAGAGTGAGAGGTAATAAACAGTGAGAGACGCACAGAGTGAGAGGGGTTAAACAGTGAGCGACGCATAGTGTGGGGGAATAGACAGTGAGAGACAGTGTGAGGGGGACAAATAGAGATGCACAGAGTGAGAGGGTAGACAGTGAGTGACGCACAGAGTGAGAGGGGACAGATAGACAGAGACACACAGTGAGGTGGGATAGATAGTGAGATACACAGTGTGAGAGGGGGTCGATCGTGAGAGATACACAGTGTGAGAGAGGCTAGATAGAGATGCACAGAGTGAGAGGGGTTAGATAGTGAGAGATGCAAAGAGTGAGGGGGATAGATAGTGAGAGACGCACAGAGTGAGGTTGTGAATAGATAGTGCGAGACACATAGAGTGAGAGGTTGTACAGATACTAAGAGACGCATAGAGTGTGGGGAAATAGATAGTGATAGACACACAGTGTGAGGGGGACAGATAGAGATGCGCAGAGCAAGGAGGAGACAGTGAGAGACGGACAGAGTGAAAGGGGGCAGATACTCAGAGACGCACAGATTGAGGAGGGATAGATAGTGAGGTACACAGTGTGAGAGGGGGTTGATCGTGAGAGATACAAAGTGTGAGAGAGACTAGATAGAGATGCACAGAGTGAGCGGGGTTGGATAGTGAGAGATGCAAAGAGTGAGGGGGCAGATAGTGAGAGACGCACAGAGCGAGGTTGTGAATAGATAGTGCAAGACACATAGAGTGAGGGGTTGTATAGACACTAAGAGACACATAGAGTGTGGGGAAATAGATAGTGATAGACACACAGTGTGAGGGGGACAGATAGAGATGTGCAGAGCGAGGGGGGAGACAATCAGAGATGGACAGAGTGAAAGGGGCAGATACTCAGAGACGCACAGAGTGAGGAGGGATAGATAGTGAGAGACGGATAGAGTGAGGGGTGGATAGAGAATGAGAGACATACAGAGTGAGGGGGATAGATAGTGAGATATACACAAATCCAGAGGGGAAGAGGTAGTGAGAGACGCACAGAGTGAGGGGGGATTGATAGTGAGAGACGCACATCATGAGGGGGCTTAGTTAGTGAGAAATGCACAGAGACTGGGGCATAGATTGTGAGAAACGAGCAGAGTAAGGGGGATAGATAGTGAGAGACGCACAGAGTGAGGTGGTGGATCGATAGTGGGAGACTCATAGAGTGAGGGGTGGATAGATAGTGAGAGATTGCACCGAGTGAGGGGGGATTGATAGTGAGAGATGCACAGAATGAGCAGTGGATAGAAAGTGAGAGACACACAGAGTAAGGGGTGGGGGGGGATAGATAGTGAGAGACACATAGCGTGAGGGGGCAGAGTTAGTGATAGATTCAAGAGTGAGGGGGGTAGATATTGATCGATGCGCAGAGTGTGGGGAATATACGATGCGAGACAGAAAGTGTGGGGGGTGTTTATAATGAGAGAGGAACAGAGTGTGGGGGTATAGATAGTGAGAGACACACAGTGAGGGGGATAGATTGTGGAAGACACAATTTGTGAGGGGCAATAGATTGTGAGAGATGCAGTGCGTGAGGGGTCGAGTTTGAGATGCACAGAGTGAGGGGGTGAATATGTAGTGGGAGACGCAAAGTGTGGGGGTGTGGTTAGGTAATGAGAGACGCATAGACTGTTGGGGAATTTATAGTGAGAGATGCACAGATTGTGGGGGATAGATTGTGAGAGACTCACAGTGTGAAGGGGGCGAGATAAGATGCACAGAATGAGAGGGATATATGGTGAGAGACACACAGGATGAGGGAGATAGATAGTGAGGGACGCAGAGTGTGAGGAGGGAATTGATAGTGAGAGACACACAAAGTGAGGGGGATGGATAGATTGTGGGAGACTCAGAATGATTGAGTGGATAGATAGTGAGAGACACATAGAGTGTGGGTAATAGATAGTGAGAGATGCGCAGTGTGTGGTGGATACATAATGAGAGATGCACTGGGTGAGGGGGATAGATGGTGAGACTCACACAGCGTGAGGGGGGATTGATAGTGAGAGATGCACAGAGTGAGGGGGATAGATTGTGAGAGACGCACAGAATGAGGGGGGTAGATTGTGAGAGACGCACAGAATGAGGGGGGTAGATGATGAGAGACGCACAGAATGAGGGAGTGGATAGCAAGTGAGAGACACAGCATTGGGGGAATAGATTGTGAGAGACGAGAAGAGTGAGGGGAATAGATAGTGAGAGACGCATAGAGGGTGAGGGAATTAATAGTGAGAGATGCACACAGTGAGGGGAATAGATTGTGAGAGAGACACAAAGTGTGAAGGGGCGAGATAAGCTGCACAGAATGATGGGAATACATAGTGAGAGTTGCACAGGGTGAGGGAGATAGATAGTGAGAGATGAACAGCGTGAGTGGGGAATTGATAGTGAGAGACGCACAGAGTGAAGTGGGATATATAGTGAGAGACGCTCAGTGAGGGGATAGATAGTGAGAGACGCACAGCGTGAAGGGGCATAGTTAGTGAGAAACGCACTGAGTCTGGGGCATAGATTGTGAGAGACGAGCAGAGTGAGGGGTGACAGTTCATGAGAAACGCAGAGAGTGATCCGTGATAGATGGAAAGAAACACACAAAGTGAAGGGGATTGATAGTGAGAGACGCACAGAGTGAGGGGGTGGACAGAAAGAGAGAGAAGCACAGAATGAGGGGCGACAGATAGTGAGAGACACACAGAGTGAGGGGGCATAGTTAGTGAGACACGCAGATTTGGGCGGAATAGATAGTGAGAGACACACAGAGAGCGGGGGATAGATTGTGCAAGATACACAGTGTGAGAGGGGAAAGATTGTGAGAGGTGCACTGTGTGAGGGGTGCTAATTAGAGATGCACAGAATGAGGGGGATAGATATTGAGAGATGCACAGATTGAAGGGGATGGCTAGTGAGAGACGAACCGAGTGAGGGGGTGAATAGATAGTAGGAGATGCAAAGAGTGAGGAGGTTGATAAATCGTGAGAGACGCATAGAGTGTGGGTGAATAGATTGTGAGAGCACAAAGTGAGGGGTATAGGTAGTGAGAGACGCACAGAATGAGTGGGATAGATAGTGAAAGATGGACAGACAGTGAAGGGCGATTGATAATGAGAGACCCACAGAGTGAGGGGGATAGATAACGAGAGACGCACAAAGTGAGGGGGATTGATAGTGAGAGACGCACAGCGTGAGGGGGCATAGTTAGTGAGCAACGCACAGCGTGAAGTGGAATTTATAGTGAGTAATGCACATGATGAGGGGGAATAGTTGGTGAGAAACGCAGACAGTGATCGGCAATATATGGAGAGAGACACACAAGGTGAAGGGGATAGGTAGTGAGAGACACAAAGAGTGAGGGGGATGGATAGAAAGTGGAGAAGCACAGAATGAGGGGGATAGATATTGAGAGACACACAGAGTGAGGGGCATTGTTAGTGAGAGATGCAGAGTTGGGGCGAATACATAGCGAGAGGCACACAAAGTGAAGGGGTAGATTCCTTGAGATACACAGATTTAAGGGGAATAGATTGTTAGAGATGCACTGTGTGAGGGGCGTTAATTACAGATGCACAGAGTGAGGTGGTACAGGTAGTGAGAAAAGCACAGAGTGAGGCGGATAGATAGTGAAAGAGGCAACAATTGGGGAGTGGATAGATAGTGAGAGACACATAGAGTGAGGGGTGGATAGATAGTGGGAGACCTTTAGAGTGAGTGAGTGGATAGATAGTGAGTGCCGCACAGAGTGAGGGAGGATTTATAGTGAGAGACACAGTTTGCGGGGGTATAGATAGTGAGAGACGCACAGAGTGAGAGGAGACAGATAGTGAGTAACGCACAGATTGTGGGGGAGAGATTGTGCGGGAGGGACAGTGTGAGGGGGATAGATTGTGAGAGATGCACGATGTGATGGGGCGAGTTAGAGGTGCACAGAGTGAGGGGGTGGGTAGATAGTGGCAGACACAATGTGTGAGGGTATGGATAGGTAGTAAGAGATGCATACAGTGTTGGGGAGTTGATAGTGAGAGATGCACAGAAAGTGTGGGATAGATTGTGAGAGACGCGCAGTGTGAAGGGACAAGACAAGATGCACAGAATGAGGGGGGATACATAGTGAGAGACGCACAGGGTGAGGTGATAGATAGTGAGAGACGCACAGCATGAGGGGGGAATTGATCATGAGACACGGGCAGAGTGAGGGGTTGCATTGATAGTGGGAGACTCAGAGTGAGGGGGTGGATAGCTAGAGAAGCATAGAGTGTGGGGGAATCGATAGTGAGAAATGCACAGAGTGTGTGGGATACATACTGAGAGACGCACAGGGTGAGGGGGATTGGTAGTGAGGCACGCATAGCTTGGGGGGAATTGATAGTGAGAGAAGCACAGCGTGAGGGGGATACATATTGAGAGACGCTGATAGTGAGAGTGAGAGACTCAGAAAGTGAGGGGTTGGATAGATGGTGAGAGGCGCATAGAGTGTGGGGGAATTGATAGAGATGCACAGAGTATGGTGAAATTTATAGTGAGTGATGCACAGGGTGAAGGGGAATAGTTGGTGAGAAATGCAGAGAGTGATCGGCTATAGATGGAGAGAGACGCACAAAGTGAAAGGGATGGATAGAGAGAGGGGGTGGCTAGAAAGTGGGAGAAGGACAGAATGAGGGGGATAGATATTGAGACAAACACAGAGTGAGGGGCATTGTTAGTGAGAGACGCAGTGTTGGGGCAAGGACATAGTGAGAGGCACACAGAGTGAGAGAGATTGATTGCGTGAGATACACAGTTTGAAGGGAGAGAGATTGTGAGAGATGCCCTCTGTGAGGAGGGATAATTAGTGATGCACAGAGTGAGGTGGTATAGGTAGTGAGAAATGCACAGCGTGAGGTGAATAGATAGTAAAAGAGGCACCAATTGGGAGTGGATAGGTAGTGACAGACACATAGAGTGAAGGGGTGGATAGATAGTGGGAGATGCATAGAGTGAGTGGGTGGACAGATAGTGAGCGATGCACAGTGTGGGGCAATAAATAGTGAGAAACAAAAAGTTTGAGGAGGGCCAGATAGTGAAAGATGCACAGAATGAGGGGGATTGCTAGTGAGGGACGCACAGAGTGAGGAGGATAGTTAGTGAGAAACGCAGAGAGTGATCGGCGATCGATGGAGACAGACACACAAAGTGAAGGGGATAGATAGTGAGAGACGCATAGAATGAGGTTGCGGATAGATAGTGAGAGACGCACAGTGGTGGGGAGGATAGATAATGTGAAACGTGTAGATTGAGGTGGTGATTGCTAGTGAGAGACACATAGAGTGAAGGGTAATAGATAGTGAGAGACATACAGTGTGAGGGGGATAGACAGTGAGAGATGCACAGGCTGAAGGGGGCGAGATAAGATGCACAGAATGAGGGGGATACATCGTGAGAGACGCACAGGGTGAGGGAGATAGATAGTGAGAGATGCACAGCGTGAGAAGGAATTGATAGTGAGAGACTCACAGAGTGATGGGATAGTTAGTGAGAGATGCACAGAGAGAGAAGGCTTAGTTCGTGAGAAATGCACAGATTATGGGGCATAGATTTTGACAAACGAGCAGAGTGAGGGGGGATAGTTAGTGAGATAAGCAAAGAGTGATTGATGATACATGGAGAGCGACGAGCAAAGTGTAGGGGATTGATAGTGAGAGGCGCACAAAGTGAGGAGGGACAGAAAGTGAGAGAAGCACAGAATGAGGGGGTGTAGATAGTGAGAGACAGATATAGTGAGGGGGCATAGTTAGTGAGACACACAGATTTTGGGGGGAATACACAGTGGGAGACGGACAGAGTGCGGGTGATAGATTGGGCAAGATACACAGCCTGAGAGGGGATAGATTGTGAGAGGTGCACTGTGTGAGGGGTGCTAATTAGAGATGCCCAGAATGAGGGGGGAATAGATAGTGAGAGATGCACAGAGTGAAGGGGAGAGATAGTGAGAGACTCACCAAGTGAGGGGGTGAGTAGATAGTGAGAGACGCATAGAGTGGGGGGGTGAATAGATCGTGAGAGACGGATAGAGTGAGGGGTATAGGTAGTGAGAGACGCAAAGAGTGAAGGGGGATAGATAATGACAGATGCACAGAGTGAGTGGGGATTGATAATGAGAGATGCACAGAGTGAGGGGGGATAGATAGTGAGAGTTGAACAGAGTAAGGGGATACAAAGTGAGAGATGCACAAAGTGAGGTGGATTGACAGTGATGGACACACAGCGTGAAGGGGCATAGTTTGTGAGAGACGCACAGAGGTGGAATTTATAGTGAGTGATGCACAGGGTGAAGGAGGATATTTAATGAGAAACGCAGAGAGTGATAGGGGATAGATGGAGAGATATGCACAAAGTCAAGAGGATCGTGAGAGACGCAAAGAGTGAGGGGATGGATAGAAAGTATGAGAAGGACAGAATGAGGGGGATGGATAGTGAGAGACACAGAGTGAGGGGACATAGTGAGAAACGCATATTTGGCCGGAATAGATACTGAGAGATGCACAGAGTGAGGGAGTTAGATTGAGCGATATACACAGTGTGAGGTGGGATAGATTTTGAGAAAAGCACGGAGTGATGGGGATAGATTGTGAGAGACACACCGAGTGAAGGGTGGATAGATAGTGGGAGACGCATAGAGTGAGGGGGTTGATTGATAGTGAGAGACACATGGAATGTAGCGGGATCAATAGCAAGAGACGCACAAAGTGAAGGGTATAGATCATGGGAGACGCATAGCATGAGGGTGGATAGATAGTGAGAGACACAAGGAGTTTGGGGGATTGATAATGAGAGACACACAGAGTAGGGGGATAGATAGTTAGAGATACAAAGAGTGAGGGGGAGAGATAACAAGAGACACACAAAGTGAAGGGGTTAGTTAGTGTGAGACGCACAGAGTGAGTTTGTGGATAGATAGTGAGAGACGCACAGAGTCATGGGGTGGATAGATAATGGGAGACGCATAGATTGAGGGGCTTGATTGATAGTGAGAGACGCATAGAATGAGAGGTAATAGATAGGTAGAGAAATACAGTGTGAGGGGGGATAGATAGTGAGAGATGCACAGAGTGTGGGGGATAGATTGTGAGACATGCACTGGCTGAAGCAGGCCAGATAAGATGCACAGAATGAGGGGGATACATAATGAGAGACGCACAGGGTGAGGGAGATAGATAGTGAGAGATACACAGCGTGAGGGGGAATTGATAGTAAGAGACGCACAGAGTGAGGTGGGATACGTCATGAGAGACGCTCAGAGTGATGGGATAGATAGTGAGAAACGCACAGCGTGAGGGGGCATAGTTAGTGAGAAACGCACAGATTCTGGGCCATAGATTTTGAGAGACGAGCAGAGTGAGGGGGGATAGCTAATGAGAAAAGCAAAGAGGGATTGGTGATAGATGGAGAATGACGCGCAAAGTGAAGGGGATTGATCGTGAGAGGCGCACAAAGTGAGGGGGTGCACAGAAAGTGAGAGAAGCACAGAATGAGGAGGATAGATCGAGAGAGACACACAGAGTGAGGGGGCATAGTTAGTGAGACACGCAGATTTGGGGGGAATAGACAGTGAGAGACGCACAGAGTACGGGGATAGATTGTGCAAGATAAACAGCGTGAGAGGTGATAGATTGTGAGAGATGCACTGTGTGAGGGGTGCTAATTAGAGACGCCCAGACTGAGGGGGGAATATATAGTGAGAGATGCACATAGTGAAAGGAATAGATAGTGAGAGACTCACTGAGTGAGGGTGTGAGTAGATAGTGAGAGACATATAGAGTGTTTGGGGGGGTGGATCGATTGTGAGAGACGCATAGAGTGTGGGGGAATAGATAGTGAGAGACACACAAAGTGAGGGGAATAGGTAGTGATGGATGCAAAGAGTGAGTGGTGATAGATAATGAGCGATGCACTGAGTGAAGGGGGATTGATAATGAGAGATGCACAGAGTGAAGGGGGATAGTTAGTGAGAGATGCACAGAGTAAGGGGATATAAAGTGAGAGATGCACAAAGTGAGGCAGATTGACAGTGAGAGACGCGCAGCGTGAGGGGGCATAGTTAGTGAGAGACGTACAGAGTGAGGTGGAATTTATAATGAGTGATGCACAGGGTGAAGTGGAATAGTTCGTGAGGAACGCAGAGAGTGATCGGCGATAGATGGAGAGAAACGCACAAAGTGAAGGGGATAGATAGTGAGAAGTGAGGACTGCAGATGCTGGAGATCAGAGCTTTAAACATGTGTTGCTGGAAAAGCGCAGCAGCTCAGGCAGCATCCAAGGAGAACGAGAATCGACGTTTCAGGCATAAGCCCTTCTTCAGGAATGAGGAGGGTGTGCCAAGCAGGCTAAGATAAAAGGTAGGGAGGAGGAACTTGGGGGAGGGGCGTTGGGAATGCGATAGGTGGAAGGAGGTTAAGGTGAGGGTGATAGGCCGGGGAAGGGGGTGGGGGCGGAAAGGTCGGGAAGAAGATTGCAGGTCAAGAAGGCGGTGCTGAGTCTGAGGGCTGGGACTGAGAAAAGGTGGGTGGAGGGGAAATGAGGACGCTGGAGAAATCCGCATTAATCCTCTGTGGCTGGAGGGTTCCTAGGCGGAAGATGAGTCACTCTTCTTCCAGGCGTCGTGTTACCATGGTCTGGATATGGAGGAGGCCAAGGATCTGCATGTCCTTGGCGGAGTGGGAGGGGAAGTTAAAGTGTTCAGCCACGGGGCAGTTGGATTCGTGCGGGTGTCCCAGAGGTGTTCTCTGAAACGTTCCGCAAGTAGGCCACCTGTCTCCCCAATGTAGAGGAGGCCACATCGGGTGCAGCGGATGCAATAAATGATGTGTGTGGAGGTGCAGGTGAATTTCTGATGGATATTGATGGATCCCTTAGGGCCTTGGAGGGAAGTGAGGGGGGAGGTGTGGGCACAAGTTTTGCATTTTTTGCGGTTGCAGGGGAAGGTGCCGGGAGTGGAGGTTGGGTTGGTGGTGGGTGTGGATCTGACAAGGGAGTCGCGGAGGGAGTGGTCTTTCTGGAATGCTGATAGGGGTGGGGAGGGAAATATATTCTTGATGGTGGGATCCGTTTGGAGGTGGCGGAAATGACAAAGGATGATCCAATGTATCTGCAGGTTGGTGGGGTGGTAGGTGAGGACTAGTGGGGTTCTGTCCTGGTGGCGATTAGAGGGGCGGAGTTCAAGGGCAGAGGAGCGAGAAGTGGAGGAGATGCGGTGGAGAGCATCGTCATCCACGTCTGAGGGGAAATTGCGGTCTTTGAAGAAGGAGGCCATCTGGGTTGTTCGGTATTGGAATTGGTCATCCTGGGAGCAGATGCGGCGAAGGCGAAGGAATTGGGAATATGGGATGGCGATTTACAGGGGGCAGGGTGGGAAGAGGTGTAATCTAGGTAACTGTGGGAGTCAGTCGGGTTATAGTATACGTCGCGATAGAGATGGAGAGGTCTAGGAAGGGGAGGGAGGAGTCTGAGACGGTCCAGGTACATTTGAGATCGGGGTGGAAGATGTTAGTAAAGTGGGTGAACTGTTCAACCTCCTCGTGAGAGCATGAGGTAGCGCTGATACAGTCATCAATGTAGCAGAGGAAAAGGTGGGGGGTGGTGCCAGTGTAGCTGCGGAAAATGGACTGTTCCACATATCCAACGAAGAGGCAGGCATAGCTAGGGCCCATGCGGGTGCCCATGGCTACTCCTTTGGTTTGGAGGAAGTGGGAGGATTGGAAGGAGAAGTTGTTCAGAGTGAGGACCAGTTCAGTCAGTCGAAGGAGAGTGTCAGTGGAAGGATACTGGTTGGTTTGGTGGGAAAGGAAGAAGCGGAGGGCTTTGAGGCCTTCGTGATGGGGGATGGAGGTGTATGGGGACTGGATGTCCATGGTGAAGATAAGGCATTGGGGGCCGGGGAAGTGAAAATCGTGGAGGGCGCGGGTGGTGTCCCGAACATAGGTGGGGGGTTCTTGGACTAAGGGGGACAGGACCGTGTCAAGGTATGCAGAAATGAGTTTGATGGGGCAGGAGCAGGCTGAGACAATGGGTCTGCCGGAGCAGTCAGGTTTGTGGATTTTGGGTAGGAGGTAGAAACGGGCGGTGTGGGGTTGTGGGACTATGAAGTTGGAGGCAGTGGATGGGAGAGCCCCTGAGGTGATGAGCTTATGGATGGTCTGGGAGATGATGGTTTGGTGGTGGGAGGTGGGGTCATGGTCAAGGGGGCAGTAGGAGGAGGTGTCCACGAGCTGGCGTTTAGCCTCAGCAATATAGAGATCGGTGCGCCAAACTACCACCACGCCTACCTTGTCTGCCGGTTTGATGGTGAAGTTGGGGTTGGAGCGGAGGGAGTGGAGGGCTGCTCGTTCCGAGGTTGGAGTGGGTGAGAGGGGTGGAGAGGTTGAGGCGATCAATGTCACAGCGGCAGTTGACTATGAAGAGATCGAGGGCGGGTAAGAGGCCAGCACAGGGTGTCCAGGTGGATGGGCTGTATTGGAGGCGGGAGAAGGGGTCATCAGAGGGTGGGCGGGAATCCTGGTTGGAGAAATCGGCATGGAGGTGAAGGCGGCGGAAGAATTGTTCGACGTCTCGCCGTGTGTTGAATTCGTTAATCCGGGAGCGTAGGGGGATGAAGGTGAAGCCTCTGCTGAGGACTGATCTTTCATCCACAGAGAGGGGTCGGTCTGGAGGGATGGTGAAAATACGGCAGGGCTGGGAGCTAGGATCTGGTTTGGGGCTAGAGCTGGGAGTGGGTGCGGGTATAGGTGCGGGAGCGGGGTTAGGCGCGGGGGCGGAGATCGGCGAGGGGGCGGAGAACGGCGTGGGGGCAGAGACACATTCGGCGTGGCCGGTGTGTCAGCGAGTGACGTCACTGGGGGGGCGGAAGTAGATGCTGCGACGGCAACTCCGGGGGCGGAAGTGGCGAATGCAGAAACGGTGTTCCCGGTGGCTGTGGACCCTGCGGAGGCTGCGAATCTGTCGGCGCTGGTCTTCTTGGCGATCGTGGAGGCGGTTGTCTGAGCGGCGATCGAGGAGGCTGCATGGTCGGTGTGGGCGGAAGTGACGTCATGGTTCGCGGCGGTGGTTGCTACCGCGGCCGAGTGGTGAATGGCGCCCGAGCGCTTCCGGAAGCCGATGCAAGTTTCTGGAACAGTTGAGGAATCCGGAGTGTGGGGGTAAGTATATGAAAGTTTATCCAGAGTGTGGGGGTAAGTACATGAAAGTTTTTGGTACTTACTGTCTTTAATTTCCGATATGGCTAGGAAGAACTGTTTGTTTAGTGTATGGATTCTTCTGTGGATGAAGAAGAGTAGAGGTCCTTTGCAGGTCTGAGAGAGTGTTGTCCTGAGCTGGAGCAGGGCTGACTGTAGGGAATGTAGGTAGCGGCACATGGCTGCAAGCATGGAGCGGAGGATCCGGAGGGAGGTCTGTTGCTGGAGACTTCGGATTTGTTGGAGGTACTGGTTGTCCTGGTTGGGTCCAAATTTTGTTGGTCTGAACGTAGTCTGGAGTCCATGTGGGGTCAGTCGGTTCTGTAGACAGGTGCTGAGGAAGGAGATGTGGCTGTGGTAGCAAGTCTGTTTGCGGACGTGGCTGAAGAGCGTCAGGGCAGAGGAGATGACCTGGGGGGTGCAGTGAGAGAGGGAATCACTGAGATCCTTGTAGAGGGAGGAGGAGAGCTTCTTCAAGGAAGGGATCCTTGCAAGAGAATTCGCAGCAGGTTAAAATCAAGTAGGAGAAAGTGAGGACTGCAGATGCTGGAGATCAGAGCTTAAAAATGTGTTGCTGGAAAAGTGCAGCAGGTCAGGCAGCATCCAAGGAGAAGGAGAACCGACGTTTTGGGCATAAGCCCTTCTTCAAGTATGAGGAGCGTGTGCCAAGCAGGCTAAGAAAAAAGGTAGGGAGGAGGGACTTGGGAGAGGGGCACAGAGTGAGGGGGTGGATAGAAAGTGGGAGAAGCACAGATTGAGGGTGATAGATATTGAGCGACGCACAGAGTGAGGAGAATAATTAGTGAGAAACGCAGAGAGTGATTGGGGATAGATGGAGAGAGACGCACAAAGTGAGGAGATGGATAGAAAGTGAGAGATACAAAAATCGAGAGGGGAATAGATACTGATAGACGCACAGAGTGAGGGGGATAGATGGTGGAAGACGCACAGAGTGAGGGAGGATTGATGGTGAGAGACGCACAGTGTGAGGGGTGCGAGATAGAGATGCGTGAGTGAGGGGGATAGATAAAGAAAGACGTACAAAGTGAGAGGGATAAATTGTGAGAGATGTACAGAGTGAGGGGGGATAGAGAGTGAGAGACACACAGAGTTAGCGGGGATAGATAGTGAGAGACGCACAGTGTGAGGGGGCATTGTTAGGGTGAGATGCACAGAGTGTCGGGGTAAGATTTTGAGAGATGCACTGTGTGAGGAGTGCGAGATAGAGATGCACAGAGTGATGGGGGATAGATAGAGAAAGACACACAGAGTTAGCGGGGATAGATAGTGAGAGATGCACAGCGTGTGGAGGCATAGTTAGTGTGAGATGCACAGAGTGAAGGGGAGTAGATAGTGAGAGACACACAGACTGAGGGGGTGGATAGAAAGTGAGAAAGGCAGAAGGTGGGGGGATAGATAATGCGAGATCCACAGAGTGAGCGGGATAGATTGTGCGAGATACGCAGTGAAGGGAAGAAGGGGGAGAGCGGGGAATTGATTGTGAGTGATGCACTGTGTGAGGGGTCGAGTTAGAAATGCATAGAGTGAGGGGAGATAGATCGTGAGAGGTGCACAAAGTGTGGGGGATAGATAGTGAGAGACGCACAGAGTGAGTTGTGGGAAGATAATGGGAGACGTATAGATTGAGGGGGTAGATAGATAGTGAGAGACGCATAGAATCGGGGAATATGCAGTGAGAGATGCACAGAGTGAGGGGATGGATAGAAAGTGAGAAAAGCACAGAGTGAGGGGGGTATTGAGAGACGCACAGAGTGAGGGGGCATACGTAATGAGAGATGAAGCGTTTGGGAGAAAAGATAATGAGAGACGCACAGAGTGAGGGGGATAAATTGTGCGAGTAACACAGTGTGAGGGAGGCACAGATATTGAGAGATGCACAGTGAGGGGGATAAATTGTGCGAGATACACAGTATGAGGGGGCACGGTTATTGAAAGATGCACAGAGTGAGGGGGATAGATAGTGAGAGACTCACAGAGTGAGGGGTTGGATAGTTAGTGGGACAAGTGAGTGGTTTGTTAGATTGTGAGAGATGCACAGTGTACGGGGTGTTACATAGAGGTGCACACAGTGGGGGTGGGATGGAGAGTGAAAGACGCACAGAGTGAGGGGGGATAGAGAGTGAGGGACCCACAGAATAAGGGGAATAGATTTTGTGAAATACACCGGGTGACGGGGGATAGATTGTGAGAGATGCACTGTGTGAGGGGAGCTAGTTAAAGATGCACAGAGTGAGGGGGGCTCGATGGTGAGGGACATACAGAGTGAGGATAATAGATAGTGAGGGACGCACAGATTGAGGGGGTGGGTTGATAGTGGTAGATGCATAGCGTGAGGGGGTGCATAGATTGTAAGAAACGCAGAATGTGAGGGTGGGATAGATACTGACAGACGCACGGAGAGATGGTGGGATAGATAGTGAGAGACGCACAGGGAGAGGGTGGAGAGATGCAGGTGGACGCACTGAGAGAGGTCATGGAAAGCTAGTGAGAGACGCATAGAGTGAGTGGGATAGATAGTGGGAGATGTACAGAGTGAGGAGATGCATACATAGTGTGAGATACACAAATTGAGAGGGGAATAGATCGCCAGAGACGATCAGAGTGAGGGGGATAAATAATGAGAGATGCGCAGAGTGTGGGTGGATAGATGTAGATAGACGCACAGAAAGAGGGGATCGAAAGAGAGTGAGAGGCACACAGAGTGAGGGAGATAGATAATGAGAGAGACACGCAGAATGAGGAGATGGTAAAGTAGCGAGAGATCACAAATTGAGAGGGGTAGATAGTCAGAGACGCACAGACTGAGGTGGGATAGATAGAGCGAGATACACAGAGTGAGGGGGATAGATTGCGAGAGATGCACTGTGTGAGGGGGCCGAGATGGGGATGCACAACGTGATGGGGGATAGATAGTGAGAGATGCACAGAGTGAGGAGGATAGATAGTGAGAGACGCACAGAGAGACGGGGACGATAGTGAGAGACGCACAGCATGAGGGGGATAGTTAGTGAAAGACACACAGAATGAGTGGGAATATTTAGCGCGAGAAACACAGAGGGGATCGATTGTGAGAGACACACGGTGTGAGGGGATAGATTATGAGAGACGCACAGTGTGAGGGCAAATAGATAGTGAGAGATGAACAGAGTGAGAGGGAATAGTTAATGACAGACACACAGATTGATGTGTTATAGATAGTGAGAAACGCACAGAGTGAGTGGTTATAGATAGTTCGTGATGCACAAAGTGAAGGGGATAGATACCGAGAGACGCTCAGACCAATTCTGTGATAGATAGTGAGAGATGCACAGAATGCGGGGGTATAGATAGTGAGAGATGCAAGAGAGACGGGGAATAGATAGTGTGAGACGAACAGAGTGAGATGGATCATTTGTGAGAGACACACAGTGTGAGGGGGATAGATTGTAAGAGACGCATAATGTGAGGAGAAATAGTGAGAGACGCACAGCGTGAGGGGTGATAGTTAATGAGAGGCACACAGTGAGGGGGATAGATTTAGAGAGAGGCACAGAGTGTGGATGGGATAGATAGTGAGAGACACACAGAGTGAGTGGGTGGATAGATAGTAAGATATGCATGGAGTGAGGGGTAATAGATAATGAGAGACGCACAGGGTGAGGGGGTAAAGATATTGAGAGATGCTCAGAGTGAGGGGGATAGATAGTGAAGGACGCACAGATGAATGGGGTATAGATAGTGAGAGACGCACAGAATGAGTGGGTGGATAGATAGTGAGAGATGAATAGAGTGAGGGGAGATAAATAGTGAGAGACACATAGAGTGGGGGATAGATAGTGAGAGACGCACAGAATGTGGGTGGGATAGATAGTGAGAGACGCACAGAGTGAGGGGTATAGATAGTAAGTAATGCACAGAGTGAGGGGGAGAGATACCGAGAGACGCACAGACTGAGGGTGGGATAGTTAATGAGAGATGCACAGAGTGAGGGGGGATAGATACTGCGAGATGCACAGAGTGAGGGTGGGATAGATAGTGAGAGACGCACACAGCGAGGGGGATAGATTGTGAGAGATGCACAGTGTAAGGGGGAGTAGATAGTGAGAGATGCATAGTGTGAGGAGGGATAGTTAATGAGAAACACACAGAGTGAGGGGGATAGATCGTGAAAGACGCACAGAGTGATGGGGTATAAATAGTGAGAGATGCACAGAGTGAGGGTGAGATAGATAGTGAGAGATGCAAGAGAGACAGGGGAAAGATAGTGAGAGAGGCACAGCGTAAGGGGGATCATTAGTGAGAGACACACAGAGTGAGTGGGAATAGATAGTGTGAGACGACCAGTTTGAGATGGATCGTTTGTGAGAGACACACTGTATGAGGGGGATAGATTGTGAGAGACGCATAGTGTGAGGAGAAATAGTGAGAGACGCACAGCGTGAGGGGTGATAGTTAATGAGAGGCACACAGAGTGAGGGAGATAGATTTAGAGAGACGCACAGAGTGAGTAGGTGGATAGATAGTAAGATATGCATGGAGTGAGGGGGATAGATAGTGAAGGACGCACAGAGTGAGTGGTTGGATAGATAGTGAGATGAACAGAGTGAGGGGAGATAAATAGTGAGAGACGCATAGAGTGGGGGATAGATAGTGAGAGATGCACAGAATGTGGGTGGGATATATAGTGAGAGACGCACAGAGTGAGGGGTATAGATAGTAAGTGATGCACAGAGTGAGGGGGATAGATACTGAGAGAAGCACGGACTGAGGGTGGGATAGTTAGTGAGAGATGCGCAGAGTGAGGGGGGTAGATACCGCGAGATGCACAGAGTGAGGGTGGGTTAGATAGTGAGATACGCACAGCGAAAGTGGAATAGTTCGTGAGAGAGACACACAGTGAGTGGGAATAGATAGTGTGAGATGCACAGAGTGAGGTGGATCGCTTGTGAGAGACACACAGGGCGAGGAGGATAGATTGTGAGAGATGCAGAGTGTGAGGGGGACTGGATAGTGAGAGATGCACAGCGTGAGGAGGGATGCTTAATGAGAAACACACAGAGTGAGGGGGATAGATTTTGAGAGACGCATTGAGTGTGGGTGAGATAGATAATGAGAGACGTACAGAGTGAGTCAGTGTACATAGTGAGAGACGCATATAGTGTGTGGGTGGGTAGGTGATGAGTGATGCACAGAGTGAGGGATGATAGTGAAAGTCGCACAGAATGAGGGGGTATAGATAGTGAGAGATGCACAGAGACAGGAAATAGATTGTGCAAGATACACAGTGCGAGGAGGTTAGATTGTCAGAGATGCACTGTGTGAGGGGGCCTGGATAGAGATGCACAAATTGAGGGGGGATAGATAGTGAGAAATGCACAGAGTGAGGGTTATAGATAGTGAGATAGACAGATTGATGGAGTATAGATATTAAGAGACGCACAAAGTGAGTGGTTGGATAGATAGTGAGAGATGCACAGAGTGAGGGGAGCTAAGTAGTGAGAGACGCAGAAAGTGAGGGGGTATAGATAGTGAGAGACGCACAGGGTGAGTGGGTGGATAGATAGTGAGATACTCACAGAGTGAGGGGAGATAGTTAGTGAGAGATGCACAGAATGAGGGGGATAGATAGTGAGAGACACACAGATTGTGGGAGGAATAGATTGAGGGGGATAGATAGCAAGGGAGGTGCACAGAGTAAGAAGATGGTTAGATAGCGAGAGATACACCAATTGACGGGGATGGATAGTGAGAGACACACAGAATGAGTGGGGGATAGATAATGAGAGACGCACAGAGTGAGGGCTTGGATAGAAAATGAAAGATAGACAGAGTGAGGGGGAATAGACAGTGAGAGACGAACAGAGTGAGGGGGCATAGTTAGTGAGAAATGTAAGAGTGAGGGGAATAGATAGTGGGAGATGCACAGAGTGTGGGGGATAGATTGCGAGAGACGAAACAGAGTGAGGGGCGATAGATAGTGAGAGATGCACACAGAGAGGGTGGATAGGTAGTGAGAGTCATACAGATTGAGAGGATGAAAAGACAGTGAGAGACGCATAGAGTGAGGGGGATAGATAGTAAGAGAGATGCACAGAGTTTGGGGATTGTTAGATACTGAGACTTACGCAAATTGTGAGGGGGATTGATGGTGAAAGACGCACAGAGTGAGGAGATGGATAGATAGTGTGAGTTATACAAATTGAGAGGGGTATGGACAGTGAGAGATGCAGAGTGATGGGGAAGATAGTGGGAGATACACAGAGTGAGGGGAGGATAGATAGTGAGAAATGGACGGAGTGGGGGGTAATAGATAGTTGGAGACACGCAGACTGTGGAGGTGAATACCTAGTGAGAGAAGCACAGAATGAGGGGGGGTATAAACCTTGTAAGACACACAGAGTATGGTGCACGATATTGAGAGACACATAGACTGAAGGGGATAGATAATGAGAGACGCACAGTGTGAGGGGGAATAGATAGTGAGAGACACACAGAGTGGAGGGAATAGATAGTGAGAGACACATAGAGTGATGGGAGATAGATGGAGAGAGATGCACAGAGTGAGGGGATGGAAAGATATTGAGAGACGCATAGAGTGAGGTGGATAGATAGTGAGAGACGCACAGAGTGAGGAGATGATTGGATTGTGAACGATACACTAATTGAGAGGGGGCTGGATAGTGAAAGACGCACAGAGGATAGATAATGAGAGATACACAAATTGACAGGGCGTTAGATAGTGAGAGATGCACAGAGTGATGTGGATAGAAAGTTAACGACGAACAGAGTGAGGGGGTGAATAGCTAATGAGAGACGCACAGAGTGAGGGACAGATCGATAATGAGGGCTGCACAGAGTGAGTGGTGTAGATAGTGAGAGACGCACAGAGTGCGTGTGGGATAGATAATGACAGATACACAAAGTGAGGGGGTATAGATAGTGAATGATGCACAGAGAGAGGGGGGATAGATACTGAGAGACGCACAGAGTGAGGGTGGGATAGATAGTGAGAGATGCACAGACTGAGGGGGTATAGACAGAGATTGATGCACAGAGTGAGGGGGGATAGATACCGAGAGACACACAGAGTGAGGGGATTGATAGAAAGTGAGAGACACACAGAGTGAGGGGGCATAGACATGGAGAGATGCACAGCGTGAGGCGGATAGTTAGTGAGAGACACACAGAATAAGTTGGAATAGATAGTGAGAGATGCACAGAGAGAGGAGGAATAGATAGAGACGCACAGATTGTGGGTGGGATAGGTAGCGAGAGACGCACAGAGTGAATGGGTGTAGATAGTGAGAGACACACAGAGTGAGTGGGTGGATAGATAGTGAGAGACGGACAGATTTAGGGGATGTAGATAGTGAAAGACGCACAGAGTGAGTGGGTGGATAGCTGGTGAAAGTTGCACAGTGAGGGAGTAGATAGTGAGAGACTCACATAGTGAGAGAGGGATAGACGGAGAGTGATGCATGGAGTGAGGGGGATAGATAGTAAGAGAGATGCACAGATTGAGGAGATGGTTAGATAGTGAGTGATACACAAATTGAGAGTTGGATAGATAGTGAGGGACGCACAGAGTGAAGGAGTGCTAGATAGTGAGAAATGGACAGAGTGGGGGTGATGGATAGTTAGATATTCACAGACTGAGAGGGTGAATAGCCAGTGAGAGCAGCACAGAGTGAGGGGGGAATAGATCATGAAAGACGCACAGAGTGAGGGGGCAGCGATAGTGAGAGACCCACAGAGTGGGGGGGGGGAGGAATAGATGGTGAGAGATGCACAGAGAGGCGGGAAATATATTTTGAGAGACGCACAGTGTGAGGGGAAACAGATTGTGCGAGATACACAGTGTGAGACGGGATAGATTATGGGAGATGCACGGTGTGAATAGGCGAGGCAGCAATGCACAAATTGAGCGGATAGATAGTGAGTTATGCACAGAGTGTGGGGGCAAGATAGTGAGAGATACATATAATGAGGGTGATAGTGAGAGGCTCACAGCGTGAGGGGGGCATTTAGTGAGAGGCACAGAGTTAGTGGGAATTGATAGTGAGAGACGCACAGAGTGTGGTGGATCGATTGTGAGAGACACACGGTGTGAGGGGAATGGATAGTGAGAGATGAACAGAGAGACCGAGGTTAGATAGTGGGAGACACGCAGGGACAGGGTGGGATAGAGAGTAAGAAACGCACAGAGTGGGGGGGGGGGGGGCGGAATATGTAGTGAGAGATGCATAGAGTGAGGTGGATAGATAGTTAGAGATGGTTAGATAGTGAGTGATACACAAATTGATAGGGGGATGGATAGTGAGAGACGCACAGACTGAGGAGGATACTGAAAGATACACAAATTGAGAGAGGGGTAGATAGTGAGAGTTGCACAGAGTGATAGGGGATATATAGTCAGCGATGAACAGAGTGAGGGGTGATTAGCTAGTGAGAGACGCACAGAGTGAGGGACAGATCGATAGTGAGGGCTGCACAGAGTGAGTGGTGTAGATAATGAGAAATGCACAGAATAAGGGTGGGATAGATAGTGAGAGACACACAGAGTGAGGGGGTATAGATTGTGAGAGACGCATAGAGTGAGGTGGATATATAGTTAGAGATGGTTAGATAGTCAGTGATACACAAATTGATAGGGGGATGGATAGTGAGAGACGCACAGACTGAGGAGGATACTGAAAGATACACAAATTGAGAGGGGGTTAGATAGTGACAGTTGCACAGACGCCAACGGTCTTTTCACAGCAGAGAGCGGCGCGAGCTGGGCGGAAGTGAGGTTGGAGCGCAGAGCTGGTCGGGAAGGTAAGTTATTGATATTTGAGTGGGTGTGTTCTGCTCAGAAGGGAAAGGGGGAGAGGAGGAGAGCGCTAGTTTTAGGAGACTCTCTAGTTAGAGGGACGGACAGGCGGTTCTGTGGACAGGGGCGAGACTCTCGGATGGTTTGCTGCCTCCCGGGTGCCAGGGTCCGAGACGTCTCGGACCGTGTCTTCAGAATCCTGAAGGGGGAGGGTGTGCAGCCAGACGTCGGTAGACATAGGTAGGAAGAGGGGTGGGGAGGTCATTCAAGAGCTCAGGGAGTTAGGCTGGAAGCTAAAAGCTAGGACAGACAGAGTCGTCATCTCTGGGTTGTTGCCGGTGCCACGTGACAGTGAGGCAAGGAATAGGGAGAGAGTGCAGTTGAACACGTGGCTGCAAGGATGGTGTAGGAGGGAGGGCTTCAGGTATTTGGACAATTGGACTGCAATCTTGGGAAGGTGGGACCTATACAAGCAGGATGTGTTGCACCTGAACCAGAAGGGCACCAATATCCTGGGGGTAGGTTTGCTAGCACTCTTCGGGGGTAAGGTGGGGTTTAAACTAATTTGGCAGGGGGATGGGATCCGGACTTGTAGTCCAGCAAGTAGGCTAGCTGTTTGTCAGGATGTCCAAGAATGTCGGGAGGCTGTGAAGAAGGTAGCACTGACAGAGAATACTTGCGGACACAGATGGGTTCAAGTCCGTGTACTTCAACGCAAGGAGTATCAGAAATAAGGTGGGTGAACGTAAGGCGTGGATCGGTACCGGGGACTACGATGTTGTGGCCATCGCGGAAACGTGGGTAGAAGAGGGACAGGAATGGTTGTTGGAGGTTCCTGGTTACAGATGTTTCAGTAAGATTAGGGAGGGTGGTAAAAAAGGAGGGGGGGTGGCGTTGCTAATTAGAAATGGTATAACGGCTGCAGAAAGGCAGTTCGAGGGGCATCTGCCTTTGGAGGTAGTATGGGCTGAAGTCAGAAATAGGAAAGGAGCAGTCACCTTGTTGGGTGTTTACTATAGCCCCCCCCCCCCCCCCCCCCAATAGCAGCAGAGATGTGGAGAAACAGATTGGGAAACAGATTTTGGAAAGGTGCAGAAGCCACAGGGTAGGAGTCATGGGCGATTTCAACTTCCCAAATATTGATTGGAAGCTCTTTCGATCAAGTAGATTGGATGTGGCGGTGTTTGCGCAGTGTGTCCAGGAAGCTTTTCTAACTCAGTATGTAGATTGTCCGACCAGAGGGGAGGCCATATTGGATTTGGTACTCGGTAATGAACCGGGACAAGTGATGGGCTTGTTAGTGGGTGAGGGTGGGATAGATAGTGAAAGAAGCAGAGAGTGGGGAGGAATAGATATTGAGTGACACAGAGTGTGGCGGATAGATTGTCAGAGACAAACACCGTGGGAGCTTTTGATAGTGAGAGACGCACAGTGTTAGGGGGATTAGATAGAGGTGCACAGTGTGAGGGGGATAGTTACTGACAGACGCACAGAGGGTGGGTGAGATAGATCGTGAGAGACGGACAGAATGAGGTGGCATAGGTAATGAGAGACGCGCAGAGAGAGGGTACATATGTGGAGATAGACGCACAGTGAGGGTCTGCATACGATCCTGATCAAATAATTAACCAAGCGCCTCGGGACTGCCGGTCAAGTGCAGCATTTTTTTTCTTCATCATCAGGTATTACCTTTTTCTGGTTTTACAGGGCCTGGGTCATTTGGATTTCCTTTTCTCTGATTGCCTTGTCTGATTCTCCAACCATCAGACGTATTTTGGTGTACAATAGAACCCGCGGTGGGCTCCGCCAACACAGGACTGAGAATCAAGGCGATTTAGAGGTTGAGACGAGAAGGAGATCCATCATCTTATTATTCTCCATATCTTTAAGTTTTAAATTGCTTTGGTTGACACATTCCGTGAACTTAGGAGTTACTAGGTTGACAGAAACTAATTATTACCGTGGTGACAGGACATGTCCTGCATATATCGCCTCTGAAATTTGACGTTTCCTGGTGTTTTTAAGTTGCTTTCAAAATCCATGTATTTATGCAGTGACTCAGAAAAAAAACAGAAAAGAGAGAAAAACATGTTAAAATCTCCATGGGGATGATTTCAAAGTTTAGTTGGAATAAAAGGATAACAACGAATCAAGTCTTGCAGAGGAATGCATTGAATAAAGTTTCACCTCTTGGCCATTTTCCGTTGTAGGATATCCTTTCTGGGAAAGGGTGTATTTTCGACAAAGATTTCTTCGACCTTCTAACGCATGCTCTATATTGGCATGATTTCCTTTGCTTCCTTGGCATTGCTGAGTGAAGAAGACATGTTCCTCCAAGTGCAGCCCATTTCAATATCAGTGATGAGAAAGGGTGCAGTGGCTTTGAGCTTATCTATCGACAAAGGAAGCGACCACTGCAGATACTGAAACTCACTATGTTCATTTCAAATCAGTAATAAAGTCCATCTGGAATAGTTCAAATGTCGTGTGCCTGCAGATCTTGGTCATTCCATTGGAAGCTTGACAGGAATATCACAGTTGCTAAAGTCACTGTTTAGTCCCTCCTTTAGATACAGGACACGGTTCGTGTAATCCACCTTTTCGTTTTTGAATGGAGGAAGCAGCGTTTCCTTGGCCATCTCTGTGTCGCTTCACTCGTTACAGCTACGTCGCTTCAATTTTAGTTTTGTGTTGATTGGAACGTCACTGTCAGCAAAGAGATACACCCCGCTGTTAATTTGCATTTGTGATAGGAGTGTCTTCATTTTTTTTTAAATGTATTTCTCATTCAAAGCTTAAACAAACAGTACAATAGTTTTAGCAACATGATTTTAATTTGTAAAGAGCAGTTTTGGCAATGTGATTTTAAATGCAGAGACTTGGCATACGAAGTAAATATAAATGCAAAGATTTGGCATTGTGACTTTATATACCAATGAAGAGTTTTGGCGGTATGATTGATTCAAGAGTGGTAAACAATCACTCAGTGAATGAGTGAGAAAAGATTGCTTGATTTATAAACAAAAAAAGCACAACATTTATTTTTGATTCAATGAGAGATTACAGCGTCAAGTATTAATTTGGGCCTGTCTACATTGATCTCTGAAATTGCCAAAGTAAATGTTTGCTGACAGTCACTTGTGGAGGGAAACTGAGTGAAAGCACCATGTAGAGTACAGCTTTGGAGTTAATTCAGCTCTTCCTGACTGTCTCACCTTCCTGCAGCAACACAATAAGTGCCATTCGAACCCTACATTCCTGTAGCACTGGAAATTTGGTTTTTCATGCTTTATTTTAGAAATTCATAGAAAGTAGACTTTGCAGGCTCAGCTACCATACGTTGACCATCCCTATTTAACCATTGGGCAGTTAAGTGTCAATCAATACTGATGATGTTTGTTGGAGTCACAAATAAGTCAAAATAGGTAAGTACAGCAGTCTTCTTCCCGCAAGGGCATTAAATGCACTTCTGAACTGAAAAATGTGTTGCTGGAAAAGCTCAGCAGGTCAGGCAGCATCCAAGGAGCAAGAGAATCGACGCTGAAGAAGAGCTAATGCCCGAAACGTCGATTCTCCTGCTCCATGGATGCTGCCTGATCTGCTGAGCTTTTCCAGCAACACATTTTTCAGCTCTGATCTCCAGCATCTGCAGTCCTCACATTCTCCCATTAGATGCACTTCTACAACCAAAGACTAATGGTCATCATTAGACTCTTAATCCCTGATTAGCAGACATCACACACTACCAGGGTGCGATCATATATCATGAACTGGGTCTCTGGATTAATAGCCAATGGCAATACTTCGAGGCCATCATCGTCCCGATTTCATTTTGAGATTATGCATCACCTGAGTTTGGATTAAGCGCTTGCCAGCATGTTCCAAACTGTCAGGTGGCATGAATAAATCTTCTCCTTAAGATTTGAAATAATGTGTGCTACAAATCTCGTACCGTGAGAAGAAGCCAAACACAGTAAACTTTGATATTTCTACAGCGACAGTTCTTGAAATACTATTTCATTTGTAAATGACACTTGCGTGTGATGATGTCACATTAAATAAAATTGAAAATCATGATAATAGAGATGTTCAATCTTTGTATTTCCCTTACAAGATAAAATGTTCCTATTGTCAAGAATGGTTCATTTATAATTATCTCTCTGTGTAGAGGCACCCCATGCCCTTACTCTTCATGATTTATTTTTTATGTTACCGTCCTCCGCCTTGGAAAGACACAGCCACAACTTGATACGTTCGTCTCCTCTGCCCTAAAATCAGTAATGTGATGAGAAACTCCCATAGGTTATTGCAGTTTCTGTAATAATTCCTCATCGCATTCACAGATGCTCATCCACTTCTAATTATCTGCTAAGTGAATGTCTTTAACTGATGAGTAATCTGATCGATTTGGATTCCTAATTTCTTTATGAGTACATGAACCGTCTCTCCGTACAAAGAAATGTTTCCCCATCTCAGTCCTAAATGGTTTTCTTTACATCCATAAACTGTGACTTCTGGCTCTGAATTTCTTGATATCGAACAAGTCTTCCAAGATTTACCCTACGTGGACCATTCGATGTGTTACAATTTTCTCAGAGATCCATTTCTATTCTTCTGAACTGCACTGATTTAATTCCAACTAATTGAACCTCTCCTCATATGCCAGTTCTGCCATTCCATATGTTCGTCCTGTCAGCCTTCGCTATACTCTCTCCAGGGCCAGAACAACCTTTACCAGAGAAAGATATTAAAATTCCGTTCTATATTCCAGGTGTGGTCTTGCAATGACTCTATTTCGTTGCAACAAACATCTCTGCTCCTTTCAGTTTCGAACAGCAGATATTAGAAATCTATTTGAGCGCTTCTAACAAGTACTGACTCGAATCAACTGCGAATATGTTCTATCCTAGAAAGAAGAAATCAGTCAGAGCAGGAAGGGAATCTGTTAACTTCAGAAAAGAGTATGGTTTGTAAACTGTATCAAACAGGAATGTTAGGTTAGAAATCTGCAGGTTATTTGAAGAATTAAGAAGTCTACATAAATCCTGTGGATGGACAAGGAAAAGGCTTTACAAGCTAAGAACGTAAAAGACGGAGTTCCACCAAACGGACTGTTTGGATTCGGAAGGGTTGTTTTCTTTCTCTCTTCTTATTATGTAACTGTAATTGTAATGTGCTGAGGAACTGGCGAACCTTAATTTTGTGGAATATTTCAAGGTATTCAAATAGGCAGAATAAAATAAGTATGAGTGGAAATGGTTGTCTGAAAGGAACAAAACAGAAATTGCAAAATGCTGGGGATCCTCGAAATGTGAAACAAAGAGAGAGGATACTAGAGAAATTCAGCACGGTTCTGAAGAAGACTTATACTGGACTTTGAGCATGAACTATGTTTGACTCTTTCTTCAAAGATGCAGAAATCAGCTTTTTCTCTGATTGTTTCTGATTTCAGAGTCCTTTCGTCACATCTGAAATTAAAACGTTAACATTTGTATCACAGAGGACAATGTTAATAAGTAATCCGTGGTTAATACATGAATAAACAAGGGCAATTGAGGGCGCAGACAGGAGACTATTTTAGACAAACAAACGCAGAATATACTGGCGAAACTCAGCAAGTTTGGCGGCGTCTGTTGAAATTTGAGTTCTGTGTTCATTCGTTGAGACAATGACAGCTCTCATATGAATAAAGGACTCCCCACTAGTTCTGGATTGGTCTCTCGGCATTGATTGTCATGTTAATGTTTTATATAAAGGCCGGATTCTCCTGAAGTTGTTACAAATTAAATGATACAAATCGTGAATTTCCACTGGCCTATTAGTGAGGCAAGCAAACGGCCAGAAATTGCTTGCAAGGATGTTTCGCCTTCGACTTCAGTCTGCCCTTCCTCGTGAATAATGCATCTAACTGTTTGTAGAGTTTTATATTTCAACAATAATTGATATTTACGTTAAGCAATAAGGCCATTCTCAGGAAAATACTGTGATTATTTTCACGGTGGTTTATTTGAAGGACATTGGAAGTTTTAGGGGATATTGTGGAAATATTGTTGTCTCTGGGTCGCTGACGACTCGTCAAACAAGTAAGGTAGATGTGGCAAACCTGACACGATGGCTTATGCTCATGAGCTTCTATTGAGCCCTCTCCCTGACCAGTAACTACGATAAAGGCTTAACTATCAGCTTACACGTGTACCAACTCACCAGATCACAATATTCTATTTTCGTTTATGTAGATATTTCAAACCAATCCTCTGCAATCTGCACTGTGTTTTAGTCAGAGACATGGCAAATTTCTGGTTAGTTTCTGAGTATTACCGAGTATTCACAAAATAAAGCTTCGAACATGTCTTGGGTAACTAAGCTCCTTATACCATCATTTGACCCACCTGCATTCAACCATATGACTACTATCCAAACTCAAACGTTACCGATGGAGTTTTGAGACGGCTTTCCTGCAGACCGTCGGCCAACTACCATTTGGAACCTCCTGAATCACCCTACAAGTTGATTCTGCAAAACTCATGAATCACATGCACCACTTAATTACCACCCCACCACGCACATCTGAATTATTAAAAACCTTGACAAATAGAACAAACCCGATCTCAGAAGTAACCAGAAGACTACCAAATCTCCATAATCTAATTAGTCTCAACAACTCGACTCTGGATATAACATCAACTGTACATCTATTGCCCCCAAATTGATACAGTTACCCCTGTTCGCACACATTGACTCAATCGACTTAAGGTCCAATATACTGCCGGTTTCTCCGACTGTCTGGACACACCCAAGGGATAATGGCAAGCACATACTTGTACCAGTGTGACAACCGTTATTATCTCTAAAATGTGAAGGAACAATGTAAGGCACAAAATGTTTGGATTTGAGAAAGACATCAGTGACGGTTGTATCTTTGTAATGATTGAGCTGCAGCATTCCATAAGTACGCCTGATGAATCTACCCAGTCATGTTCTCAATAGAATTTCAGTTATAAATATTCCGAGTCGAGGACAACATTGTCATATTTATGTTCTGTGCCAGATCACTCAAAACGTTCTTAATTAGGCAACACAGACCGTAACATTGCAATTTGTTTCAGTAAATATACAGGGAAAATTATACAGATTAAGTTAGCTAGATTGACTACTAGGTCTAAAACAGACAAAAGATTTATCCACAAAATTACATAATGAAACACGAAGAGCAGAATATAGAGCGTCTAAAGAACTTAGTCTATCCAAACGAGACTTACGAATGCTGTTCCGTGAATTCGCAACAGTCCCAATAAGCACCCCCTTTAAAACACAGAATAAAAAAAACCCATCAGATCCTTCCAGGTTGAAGGTCGAAGGGCAGAAGAGAGTTCCCTTACTGCTCACTTTTGAACTCTGAACCAGTTCTGGACTGAATAAATCTGCTCAGCTGAACTAGAGAACTGATCACTTCCGTTTCTTTATACAGGTCACTTCTAAAACATGTTGCCGTAAAGCGCAGCAGGTCAGGCAGTATCCAAGGAATAGGAGAATCGACGTTTCGGGCATAAGCCCTTCTTCAGGAAGTTCTCACTTTCTCCTCCACTTCTAAAACATGACAATTTTAGCGCGAAGTCTCATCTGTTTATGTTTAACCAAAAAAGCCAACTCAATACCATTTAATGGAAGGATTTTCCTGGGAAGAAACCAAGGGATCAGTTAAAGTGTGTTTGCTTTAATGCAAGGAGTATCAGGAATAAAAGTGATGAACTTAGAGCATGGATCAGTATCTGATTCTATGACGCTGTGGCCAGAACAGAGACATAGGTTTCTAAGAGGCAGGAATGGTTGCTGGATGTTCCAGGGTTTAGAGCATTTAAAAAGAATGGGGAGGGGGGGGGGGAGAGGAGGGGGTGTAGCACTACTAATCAGAGAAGGTATCACAGATACAGAAGCTTCCATTGTCGAGGAAGATTTTCCTACCGGGTCAGTATGGGTGGAAATTAGGAACAGCAAGGGAGCAGTCACCTCGTTAGGTGGTTACTACCGGCCCCCCAATAGCAGCAGGGAGATGGAAGAAAGCATAGGTCGGCAGATTTTGGAAAAGTGTGGACGTAGTAGGGCTGTTGTAATGGGTGACTTTAACTGACCCAATATTGATTGGACCTTCTTCGAGCAGGAGATTTGAATGGAGCTGTTTTTGTAAGGTGTGTTCAGGGATTTCCTAATTCAGGACGTCGACAGGCCGACGAGGAGAGAGGCCATTCTAGACTTGGTACTCGGAAACGAGCCGGGGCAGGTATGAGATCTTGTGGTGGGAGAACATTTTAGTGATAGTGACCACAACTGCCTCACATTCTATATAGCTATGGAGAAGGAGAGGATTAGGCAAAATGGGAGGATATTTAATTGGGGAAGAGGAAACTATGATGCGATTAGACATGAGTTAGGAAGCATGGATTGCGAGCAATTGTTCCATGTTAAAGGCACTATAGACATGTGGAGACTGTTTAAGGAACAGTTGTTGCAAGTGATGAATACATATGTCCCCCTGAGACAGGCAAGAAGTGGTAAGATAAAGGAACCTTGGATGACGAGAGCGGAGGAGCTTCTCGTCAAAAGTGAATGAAACCTTTGAAGAGCAGGTGTACATGCTAGAATGGATAGAGATAGAGAAAGCTTATGTGCTGAAAATGCTGTCAAACATTATGATTTACAAGTCGCCAGTCCCAGACCAGATTGGCCCTCGGCTGTTTTTGGAAACGAGAAATGCAATTGCTTCTCCACTTGCGAATATCTTTGCATCCTCGCTCTCCACTAGAGTCGTACTGAGGCCTGGAGAGAGGCAAATGTAATTCCTCTCCTCGAGAAAGGAAATAGGGAAATCCCCGGCAATTACAGACCAGTAAGTCTTACGTCTGTCGTCTGCAAGGTGTTAGAAAGGATTCTGAGGGACAGGATTTATGACCATCTGGAAGAGCATGGCTTGATTAAAAGCAGTCAACACGGCTTTGAGAGGGGCAGGTCATGCCTCACAAACCTTATCGAATTAGTTGAGGATGCGACTAGAAAAGTTGATGAGGGTCGAGCTGTGGATGTGGTGCATATGGACTTCAGCAAGGCATTTGATAAGGTTCCCCATGGTAGGCTCATTTAGAAGGTCAGGAGGAATGGGATACAGGGGAACCGAGCTGTCTGGAAGTCTGTAGTGAGTGGTGTTCCACAAGGATCTGTCCTTGGGCCTCTACTGTTTGTAATTTTTATTAATGACTTGGATGAAGGGATTGAAGGATGAGTCAGCAAGTTTGCAAGACGACTCAAAGCTTGGATGTGTCGTTGACAGTATGGAGGCATGTTGTAGGCTGCAGCAGGACATTGACAGGATGCAGAGATGGGCTGAGAGGTGGCAGATGGAGTTCAACCTGGATAAATGCGAGATGATGCATTTTGTAAGATGCATTTTGTAAGCATTTGAAAGCTGAGTACAGGATTAAGGATAGGATTCTTGGCAGTGTGGGGGAACAGAGGGATCTTGGTGTGCAGGTACATAGATCCCTTAAAATGGCTACCCAAGTGGACAGGGTTGTGAAGAAAGCATACGGTGTTATGGCTTTCAGTAGCAGGGGGATTGAATTTAAGAGTTGTGAGATCTTGTTGCAGCTCTATAAAACTTTGGTTAAACCGCACTTGGAATACTGCGTCCAGTTCTGGTCGCCCTATTAGAGGAAAGATGTGAATGCTTTGGAGATGGTTCAGAGGAGGTTTACCAGGATGCTGCCTGGACTGGGGGGCTTATCTTATGAAGAGAGGTTGACTGAGCTCGGACTTTTTTCATTGGAGAAAAGGAGGAGGTGAAGGGACCTAATTGAGATATACAAGATAATGAGAGGCATAGATAGAGTCGATAGCCAGAGACTATTTCCCAGGGCAGAAATGACTAACAGGAGGTGTCATAGTTTTAAACTGGTTGAAGGAAATTATAGAGGGGATTTCAGAGGCGGGTCCTTTGCACAGAGAGTTGTGAGAGCATGGAATGCGTTGCCGGCAGCAGTTGTTGAAACGAGGTCATTGGGGACATTTAAGAGACTACTGGACATGCATATGGTCACAGAAATTTGAGGGCGAATACTTGAGGATCAGTGGTCGACACAACATCGTGGACTGAAGGGCCTGTTCTGTGCTGTACTGTTCTATGTTCTATGTTCTAATACCCTTTACTCTCTGAACCACAGCAGACTAATCGGAACCGAGAGTCGTTTGTTAACTCTCTGGAAAAAAACAAGTACATGATATCCTTGAGAAAAGGGACAGCTTTTAGAAAGAAAAAGACTAAAATTGTGAAACTTCTACACTTAAAAAAAAATGAACCATCACGACCAAAATGATGCTTCATTTTTAACCCTTCAAAAACTCGGTGAGTAATCCAAACTCACATACACACTGTAGTAATTATAAATATGCAAACATGCACAACGCCATGCAAATTCAGGCAGCGGTACACCCTCTACCGAACGCCTCTGTATCTCACTTGAGTCTTGATAACACATCGACAACCACATTTTTGCAACTGCCACTTGCACAGTTGTCCAGTTGAATGACTGCAACAACAAGCTCCATGTAAACAGCCTGACATTTTTGTCCTGAATTTTTTCCATAAATTTGAATGAGTTATATTTAGTGTAACCGATTGTCTCAGATGTATTTCTGGTAATATAACACTGAAATGTTTTAATGCCAACACCAAGCTGAAAGTCTAATTCTCCACCGTTCAATCTGTCTGTTGATGAACATTCAACCTTTTGGAAAAATACCCAAAGCGTCTTTATATCCCTTCATCATCCTCCTGCAGGAACACCGGCATGGACACCAAAATCACTGGCATCGATAGCCACCTTGAATAATTCCCTGTAATCCGGTGTGGCTAAAACAGGGGCAGTGGTTAACACAGGTTTTAGGCTGTCAAAAGCCTTTTGATAGTCCGCTGCCCAGTGAAAATTCCTGTCCGTTTTTAATAGTTCAGTGTGTGGTGCAGCCATATTGTTCAATTTTGCACAAACTTCCGATAAAATCCATTCAATCTCAGGACCAATAGTACAGCTTTGTTTCATCGACGGTTGGAAGTTCCCCAATTACTTCATTTTTTTTGCATTTCGTGGGGCCATTTGTCCATGTCCAATAACATGGCCTATGAAGTTAACTTGGGATTTGGCAAATTCACTTTTACCTAGGCTTACCACCAAGCCTGCCTTCCGACGTCGATCGTAAAAGTCAGATAAATACTGTAAATGTTCCGTCCATGAGTGACTAAAAATCGCTAGGTCATCAATATACACCACACAGTTGGGTAAGCCGAAAATGACCTTATTAGTCAGTCTCTGAACTGTGGCTGGAGCATCTGTCATGCCAAATGGCATGGCTTTGAACTGATATCGTCCATTTGCCGGAGTGAAAGCCGAAATTTCCTTTGTTCTCTCTGACAGAGGCACTTGCCAATGGCCTCTGATCAAGCCCAAATTAGAAATGAAAGTTGAATCTCCCACTTTTTCAACACAGTCCTCCAAACGTGGAATTGGATATACATCAGTCTTTGTTACGTCATTGACTTTGCAATAGTCCACACATAGCCGTTGGGTATAATCTGGCTTTGGAACCATGACTATAGGTGATCGCCAGTCATTGTAAATGACTTTGATTCTGCCACCTTGGAACATGTGCTCTATCTCCTTATGAACCTGTGCTAACCTGAGAGGGATATGCCTATAAGGATGCTCTTAATCCGAACCAGCATCTCCTGTCTCTATATCATGCACAATTAGTTAGTGGTTCCAAGTTTATTTCTGCATATCTACTCATTTGATAGTCGTAATTCGTTCAGGTCATTTCGATGTTCTTGTGAAAAGTAATTCAATAGACAATCCCAATTTTTGAAAACTTCCTCATTGTCCAATTTGATTTGAGGAATTTCCAATGCAGAATCCTGTGAGCTTGGTTCTTCCTTCTCTCCTGCAATCATTAAGACCTTTTCCTCTTGTTTTCCTTCTCTACCAAATGCTTTCTGAGCATATTCACATGACATATTCTGCGAGATTTCTTCCTGTCTGCAAAGCTTTCCAAGTAGTTCACCTCACTCAATTTACTCTTGATCTGATAAGGTCGTCTAACCATAGCTTTTAAAGGTTCACTTGTTACTAGAAGTAACACCAATACCCTATCTCCAATTGTAAAACTGCTAATTTGTGATTTCATAGCCGCTTCTTGTTTCTATGTATGCTGTGATATTTTTAAATGCTGTCTAGCCAACTCTCCAGCTCTATTTAATTATTCTCTAAAGTTTGGCACGCAATCCAAATAGGTGGTCTCTGAATTCTGACTTATTAATTTCTCCTTAATCAATTTTAACCCCTCTTACTTCATTCCAAAAATTAATTCACTTGGACTGAATTTGTTCGATTCATTCGGTGCATCTCTGATCACAAACGGAACATCTTCATCCCAATCATCTGGATAATCCTGACCATAAGCCCTTAACATGATCTTTACTGTTTGATGCCATCACTCTTGCTGTGTTGTTCGATGTTCTAGGTACTGAGAGAGAGCTGGGTCGCTCCCAGTGTTTGTTTCACTGACTGGATAGGGGTGCAGAGCTGAGGGAACACTACGTTGAATAAATTTCATTGACAATCGAAGAACACGTTTTGGATCCTCCGTTCTAAGATAGTGTGGAAAGTTGAATTTTAATTAATGAAGAAATGCTGCATTATTGGTGTGCTATTACAGAGGAGCTGTTGCATTGTCTCAACAATTTAAATCCATGTTCTCTCACAGTAACCTGACCACTTTCATTATTGAAAGTAAGGCACTAAAAATATCACAGGTGTCTTGTGGCAAATAATTCTTCGTCTCAATTGAGCATTCAAAGAAAAAAAAAAAGATCTTGTTCGAATGATATTACTATTTGTGGAAGCTCTGAGTGTGTAATATAGCTGCCATTTCCCTACGTTATAATTGGGACCACATTTTACCAGCTTAATAATCGTGATCTGAAAAACGCTTCGAGATATATTAAGCAGAGAAAAGCGTGGTTCTGCCAGTCTGAAGGACTGTAAAGCCCGGAAGAACAAAGGAAGTATATCCAGAAATTTGCAACTTTGAAGGAAATGCAATATAACTACAATTCAGGTTCGCAAGTTGTTGTTATTTGATGTGTTTCTACGCGTCTCTGGAAGTTGTACTTTGAACAGAAAGTGGTCTTTTCATATTTACAAGTTTACATCTATGGTGATTTACTTTAGAGGCTGAAGCAGCAAGAAGCCCACAACCAAGCTAAGGCTGAAACTGGAAGTTCATATCGAGTGTTAACCCTAAACCCTGCGGAAGCAGATTCTGGAGAAATGCAGCAGGTGAAGCAGAAAGACAGACAGACAGGCGCAGAGAGAGCGAATTTAGCCTATTATCCACAACACCATATATGTTTATATGGATTTCTGATAGGGTCTAGGATTGAGATAGAGGGAGAAATCACAATGCAGCAATTGATCGTAGATTAAATAGGAGCTGAAGTCTGTGTCTGAAGTTATGAACATAATGAAAACAAGAGGTAAGGAATAGAACCTATAGCAATTTGTGCCCTCATATTCTGTGTTCAGAGTGTCAGAGCTAAATCAATAGAACTTTACAGCATGGCAACAAACCCTTCGGACCAACTGGCCGATGCCAACCAAATATCCGAAGTGAATCGTGTTCCACTTGCCAGAACTTGGCCCATAATCATTTAAACGCTTGCTATTCATGTGCTCATTCAGGTGCCTTTCAAATGCTGCAATAGTATCAGCCTCCATCACCTCCTCCGCCAGCTTGTTCGACACGCAGGCCACACTCTGCGAGTAAGAATTGCCTCTTTGGTCCGTTTTAAATGCGTCCCATCCTCCCTTAAACCAATACCCTCTAATTTTGGACACCTTTACCTTGGTAAAAAAGATCTTGGCTATTCACCTTATCCATTTCTTTCATGATTATATGTACCTCTACGAGATTATCGTCAGCCTCCGACATTCCAGGGAAAGGAGTCCCTATCCAGTCTCTCCCAAGAGCACAAACCCTCCAACACTGGCATCATCCTTGTACATCTTTTATCAAGTTTCGTGACATTTATCCTACAGCAGGGAGGCCACAATTAAACGCAGTATTCGAAAAGTGGCCTAGCTGATGTCCTGAAACAGCCGCAACATGACTGTAAATCCCTATAATCAATACACGGTCCAATGAAGACAAGCGTACCAGACACCTTCTTTACATCCCTGTCAATGTGTGACTCCACCTTCAAGGAACTGTGGGCTTACAACCCAAGATCTCTTTGTTCAGCAACAAATGCCAGCAACCTCCCATTAAGTGAATAAGTTCTGTGCTGATTTGCTTTTCCAAAATTCATCACCTCACATTGATCTAAATTAAACTCCATCTGCCACACCTTGCAACATCGGCATATCTGATTACAGCTCCGTTGTAATCTGAGGTCACCTTCTTCGCTGTCCAATGAGCATTAATTTTGGTAAAAACAATGACTGCAGATGCTGGAAACCAGATTCTGGATCAGTGGTGCTGGAAGAGCACAGCAGTTCAGGCAGCATCCAAGGAGCTTCGAAATCGACTTTTCGGGCAAAAGCCCTTCATCAGGAATAAAGGCAGTGATCCTGAAGCGTGGAGAGATAAGCTAGGGGAGGATGGGGGTGGGGAGATAGTAGCAGAGAGTACAATGGGTGAGTGGGGGAGGAGATGAAGGAGATAGGTCAGGGAGGAGAGGGTGGAGTGGAGAGGTGGAAAAGGAGCTAGGCAAGTCCGGAAAAATCATGGGGACAGGGCTGAGATGGAAGTTTGAAACTAGGATGAGGTGGGGGAAGGGGATATGCGGAAGCTGTTGAAGTCCACATTGATGCCCTGGGGTTGAAGTGTTCCGAGGCGGAAGATGAAGCGTTCTTCCTCCAGGCGTCTGGTGGTGAGGGAGCGGCGGTGAAGGAGGCCCAGGACATCCATGTCCTCGGCAGAGTGGGAGGGGGAGTTGAAATGTTGGGCCACGGGGTGTGGTTGATTGTTGCGGGCGTGTCGGAGATGTTCCCTAAAGCACTCTGCTAGGAGGCGCCCAGTCTCTCCAATGTAGAGGAGACCGCATCGGGAGCAACGAATACAATAAATGATATGAGTGGATGTGTAGGTAAAACTTTGATGGATGTGGAAGGCTCATTTAGGGCCTTGGATAGAGGTGAGTGAGGAGGTGTGGGCACAAGTTTTACAGTTCCTGTGGTGGCAGGGGAAAGTGCCAGGATGGGACGGTGGGTCGGAGGGGGGCATGGACCTGACCAGGTAGTCACGGAGGAAACGGTCTTTGCGGAAGGCGAAAAGGGGTGGGGAGGGAAATATATCCCTGGTGGTGGTGTCTTTTTGGAGGTGGCGGAAATATCGGCGGATGATTTTGTTTATGCGAAGGTTTGTAGGGTGGAAGGTGAGCACCAGGAGCGTTCTGTCCTTGTTACGATTGGAGGGGTGGGGTCTGAGCGCGGAGGAGCGGGATGTGGACGAGATGCGTTGGAGGGCATCTTTAACCACGTGGGAAGGGAAATTGCGGTCTATAAAGAAGGAGGCCATCTGGTGTGTTCTATGGTGGAACTGGTCCTCCTGGGAGCAGATACGGCGGAGGCGGAGGAATTGGGATTACGAGATGGCATTTTTGCAAGAGATAGGGTGGGAAGAGGTGTAATACAAGTAGCTGTGGGAGTCGGTGGGCTTGTAAAAAATGTCAGTGTCAAGTCGGTCGTCACTAATGGAGATGGAGAAGTCAAGGAAGGGGAGGGAGTTGTCAGAGATGGTTCAGGTAAATTTAAGGTCAGGGTGGAATGTGTTGGTGAAGTTGATGAATTTCTCAACCTCCTCGTGGGAGCACGAGGTGGCGCCAATGCAGTCATCAATGTCGCGGAGGAAGAGGTGGGGAGTGGTGCCGGTGTAATTACGGAAGATCAACTGTTCCACATAGCCAACAAAGAGACAGGCATAGCTGGAGCCCATACGTCTGCCCATGGCTACCCCTTTGGTCTGGAGGAAGTGGGAGGATTCAAAGGAGAAATTGTTCAGGGTGAGCACCAGTTCAGCCAAACGGATGAGAGTGTCGGTGGAAGGGTACTGTTGGGGACGTCTGGAGAGGAAAAAACGGAGGGCTTGGCAGCCCTGGTCATGGCGGATGGAGGTGTAGAGGGATTGGTGAAGATGAGGCGTTGGGGGCCGGGGAAACGGAAGCCTTGGAGGAGGTGGAGGGCGTGGGTGGTGTCTCAAACATATGTGGGGAGTCTCTGGACTAGGGGGATAGGACAGTGTCGAGTTAGGTAGAGATGAGTTCAGTGGGGCAGGAGCATGCTGAGACAATGGGTCGGCCAGGGTGGTCAGGCTTGTGGATCTTGGGATGGAGGTGGAACCAGGCAGTGCGCGGTTCCCAGACTATGAGGATGGAAGTTGTGGATGGGAGATCTCCTGAGGTGAGGAGGTTTTGTATGGTCTGGGAGATGATGTTTGGTGATGGGGGGGTGGGGTCATGGTCGAGGGGGCAGTAGGAAGAGGTGTCCTCGAGTTGGCGTTTGGCTTCAGCGCTGTAGAGGGCAGTGTGCCAGACTACCACTGCACCCCCTTTATCCACTGGCTTAATGGTGAGGTTGGGATTGTAGCAGAGGGATTGGCGGGCTGTGCGTTGTGAGGGTGAGAGGTTAGAGTGGGGGAGGGGGTAAACAGGTTGAGGCGTTTAATGCCCCGGCGGCAGTTTGGAAATGAAGAGGTCGAGGTCAGGTAATAGGCCAGTGCGGGGTGTCCAGGTGGATGCAGTGTGTTGGAGGTGGGCGAAGGGGTCCTCGGAAGGTGGGCAGGAGTCCTGATTGAGAAAGTAAGCTGGAAGGCGGAGGCAACAGAAGAATCTTTCGACGTCACAGCGTGTATTAAATTCATTGATGTGTGGACGGACGGGGATGAATGTGAATCCTTTGCTGAGGACTGATCGTTCGTCCTCAGTGAGGGGGAGGTCTGGAGGGTTGGTGAAAACTCGGCAGGGCTGGGAGCTGGGATCTGGTGTCGGTGTGGAGCTGGGAGTAGGGTCAAAGCTATTACCTGGAGTGGGTGTGATGGTGGGGGGAATGGGGGTGGAGTCATGAGCAGGGGTAGTGTTCCCCTCGGGGATCTGGGGTGTGGGGATAGTGACAGTGGGGTCTGTGGGGTGCGTGTCAGCAGAATGCAGGTGAGTGTCGCTGGTGGGGGCGGAAGTGGTGGCAGACACGGCAGTAGGGGTGGCGGAAGTCACTGAGCGTGTGACATCAGCGATGATGTGAGGGATGGAAGTGGCTGTGGGAGTGGCCATGATGGGGGTGGAAGTGATATCATCAATCATCGTGGGTGTGGTAGCTGCATCAGCCGCATGGCTTATGGCGTTTCCGAGGCCAGGGGAATCTTCTCTGTCGTGACTGTGACCTGAATCTGCACGATAAGTTGCAGGTGACGATGTAGATTTTCAACCCCATAGTCAATTTAAGAAGGTGATTAATGAATCTGGACCTTGAGATGACGGTGCTGGCTCGAAGAGCACAATGGCTTACTCCTGCACATATTGTGTATTGTGTATTGTCTGTAGTCTGTCTTTCTTTCAGATTTCCAGAATCTGCAGAATTTAGCTTTTTATCAAGGGTGCAGGTTACATTAATACTGAGCAGGTTAGCAACTGTTGGAAATTCACCGTAAGTGAAGTGCCAAAATAAAAACTTCTATTGATCTTCTAAATTCAGTTGTGCGAGTGAATTGTGGGAGATTTCACTTCTGTCACCACCCCGGGATTAATCAAAATAATTTTCCTTTAGAATTCCGGATGAGTGTAGAGCTGTAGCCAGCTTGTTATGTCTGCAAGGAAACACCAGGCATAAGGTCATGGATAGAGAACTCATTAAGCAAGGGTTTTTGTTTCAACTTAGAAGTACTTCAATCGGAAATCAAGTAAGTGCTGCTCACTCACTATATACAGGGACTACGAAGACATGAAACCTGACAAAACATATTCTTGTTTCAACATTTGCCATCTCGTGTTATATATTTGACAGCAGACAGGAGCACCATGATCCATAATATATCTCTCCCTGAATTATTTTACCGTTTTATAAGAATTGATTGAAGAATTTAGACGGTTATGAGTAAAACGCGATCTTTCCTTACCTGAATTAGCTACAGCATGTTTCTAACCCATTAGTTTAAAGGCGCTTATAACGTCAGATGGCAAGAGAGACCGTGCATTAAATCAGAACTGACTGTAATTCATTAAATTGAATGACACAACAGAAAAGTTAAAGAGTGAATGTTTTCCTTATTTTCCTATATCTGCGACAGTGAAGGTATATGTTAACTGACAATTAAGTGGCCTTTCTTCCTCACTTTGCCTTCCTTTGTTTAACCGATGCAATAATTAAATAGGAGACTCAGAACTGAAACTGAAATGAATACCAGATCATGTGAACCTGTTTGGAATATTAAAATATTAGCATTTTTCTATTAGGTACTGCATTCTTATCACCATCAATGACTGGATATTAATTGTTCTGTTTCCTCCCAGTTCGCTTATTTTTTCAATGCGCTGATCACCAGATTGCAATCTGTTGCTCTCATTGAATCTTGTGTCGTGGATTTCGCCTCTGCTGTGCATACAAACCGATCAGTAACTGATCTGAACCTGAGTATTAATAACCTGCGAGATGTCAGAATCAAGCGTCTGTCTGTTGCTCTAAGGCACTCAGAATGTAAAATGTAAGAACTGCAGTAAGTAACAATCTTGGAAGATTGTATTGCAACTCGACTAATCATATATTTGTCACTGCTCACTATTGACAGTATTATCAAAATAAGGAAATACTGCCACTTCACTGATTCCTGTGCTGTCTCCCTCTCTCTCCATCCCTTTTCCAAACCTCTATTTCTGCTTTCCAGGTTGACTGTGGTTGATCTCATAGATTCTTGTGCCTTGGATCCCTGTCCTGCCCTCAGCATAAACACATCCATGAAAATTCTGAACTTGAGTTACAAAGAAATGCGGATTCAGGAGTAAGAATATTTTCAGCATTTCTGAGGAACCCAGAATATAAATTATAGGATATACGGTAACTACGAGATGATAGTACTTTTGTGTTTCATAACTGGATATGACAGGATGCATAGTTCTTAGAATAAATAATGTTAATAGTAAATATTATACATGATCGTTTTAGGCAGCTAATATCTCCAGAGTGATTCATCAGACTGACGTAGATTCAACAATAACAAAGATGTGGGTGTTATTTCGGACAGTCATTATTCTGTCCTCTAGCTGAAAGACCTATACTCACACTGCACGGCTGTTGGGTCACTTTAGCTTTCATGGCTGGGCATCTGGTATCCAATACAGAATGTTGCTATCAACGTGGGTTCAATTCCACATTAGCTGAGGGTATCATTAAAGGAATCCCCGTCTTGAACTCTTTCCTTGCATGAGGGTGGTGATTCTCAGATTAAACCACCACAGGACGTCTCTCCGTGATGATTGTGGTGGCTGTACTTTAAATGAATTTCCTTAGCTGTCAATGCCTGAGACAAGGAAATCCATCTGGCCTGGATTAGTCTACAAAAGATCATTTTGCCATCAAGCATACTTATTGAAAATGTGAAAGAAAATCTTCTCAGATGTTGGAGTCTTGCAACCTGCAAGATGCTATTCCCTACCACAGCAAATCTACAACGAGGGAACTCAAGCCATATTGGTCATTTTTCTGTTGACCTGCTGTAGTAATATCAACCAGCTGAACTCTGAATGACCAAACCGTCTGCTGCAGGAATAACACTAAAAATCGCTGTTTTCACAGGGCAGCAGGCCGAGAATAGGCGAATCCATTACTGCTTAACCCAATAATTCTCCCAGCAGAGTATTGGGATCAGTTGAGATCTCTGAGCAATGAAGAGAGGCTAGATAAGCTCATCTTGTCTTCTTTGGAGAAAAGAAGATCGAGGGGGTCCTGACTGAGATGCATAAGGATATTAAGCGCATGGGCAATGTGTATAGCAAGCAGCTCCACCCTTAATTGTAGAGTCAATAGCAAGGGAGCATAATTTCAAATTGAAAGGCAGGATGTTTAGAGAGGATTTGAGGAAACATTTTCAGACAGAAGAAGGTGGACAATACTGTGAAGGGCAGTTGAGGTGTTAAACCTCACAAGTTGGATGAGCACTTGAAGTGTCATGATATTCAAGACAATGGACCTAGTGCTGGTAAGTGGGACTTGTGCTGGGGCTAGTACATATTTGGTGGTACGGTTTTTATGTGCCAAAAAGCCCCTTCTGTACCGTATGATTCCACAATTATCCACACTAAACAAATGCAAAATTGGCTGTGTTCAAAATCTGAAAGGATAAAATCAAAACCAGTTTGATTAAAATCTCATGCAAATGTACGAGCTTCTCCAGAATGAGTATTCCTGCGAGGATAGATTATTTCCAAATTCTAATGCCCAGGTCAAGCATCTGCATATGGGGTTGGCTGCTGCACACTGCAAACTAACAGTGAGGAGAAGACAGGAGGATACAAATGTATGCTAATAAGAAAGCTCTTACATTCTATTAAAAAGCCTTGAAATCTGAATATAGGTTTTCTTATCGAGTGCAATTTTCACTTTGGAGTCATTAAGGCATAGAAATGTACAACAAGGAAACAGACGCTTCAATCATGGTCGGCCATTCTGACCTGATATCCGAAATTAATCTTGCCCGATTTGCCAGCATTTGGCCCATTTCCCTGAAAACCCTTCCTATTCATGTAACCATCCGGATGCCTTTTAAATGTTGTATATGTACCCGTCTCCTCCATTTCCTCGAGCAGTTCATTCCAACAATACAACATCCTGTCTCTGAAAAATTCGCTCCTGAGGTCCCTTTTAATTCATTCATTTTCACCTCAGATCAAAGCCATCTGATTTTGGTCTCTTCCTCTCTGGGACATCACTTAGTTGGAAAGAGCATTGTGGATCAAAACACTTGAAGAAGCTATTTGTTGACTAGCAGATGGTGCAGAGGCTACTAATCACGGGGAGTGTCCTGACCGAAGTGAAATCTGTAGATTCAGATCTGAAATGAATCGGAAGACATGAATCGTGCAGTGAAACAGAGCCAGGAATGGTGGAGAAGAGTGCATAAGCCTATTCAATAATTTTGTGGAATGAATTGTTAAGTCAGCTAGTGTCGACTTTGAAAGGTCTCTCTACATTTTTGAGGTTCAGCACTATTCTCCATCTACTGCATACAGCATGGAGCGATCAAAGATGATTTCCCTAACCTTAGTGATGTTTACAGATCGAGCTGCTATCATTGCTCAGTCTAGCTGATAGAGTTTGAGGATTTTTAAAGATGCCTTTGAAATATACTTGGGATTTCTTAAAATTCACTTGTGCAATGTGGGTGTTGGTGGCTGGGCCAGCATTTGTTGCCCATCTTTAGTTGCCATGGACAAGGTACTTGAACCACTGCAGTCTGTGTTGTAGGTTGGAAATGCGGTTTAGGGGTGAATTTCAGGATTTTAACTCAAAAATCAATGAACAGCAAGATATGTTCAAGTCAGAAAATATATTGCTGTTCACCTGGAGGCTAACGTGGGTGGTGTTCCCATGTATCTTCTGCTCGTATCCTTCCAGATGAAAATGTTCTATGCTTGGAAGATGCTGTCAGAGGATCTTTGGTGAATTTCTGCAGTGCTTTTGGTAGATAGCACAAAGAGCTGCTACTGAGTAAATGGCGTAGATGCTTGTGCACGTGGTGTCAGTCAAGTTGCCTGCTTGATTCTGGATGGTTCCATGCTTCTTGTGCGTTTTGGAAATGCGTACATCCCGGCAAGTGGAAATTATTAGATCACACTCCTGAGTTGTTCCTTGTGAATAGTCAATGGTGACGGTGAAATTGATCAATGCAACTTGTAAATGGTCCATTTGTGCATTATTTGTGAAGCGAATGGACTTTTAATCTGGTGGATGGCATGTCAATCACTTGTAATGATTCATGTTATTTCTCTTCCTTGGATACAAGTTTGGATGAGAAATGTCTTACAGATGATTGTGCTAAAGATTTCACCGCAGCACTCAGGACAAACCGGTCTCTGGTTGTTCTGTCCCTTGAATCAAACTTCTTCACAGACCAGTCTGTAGCTGCATTCCGCTATCTCATACTAAACGTCAGGAGTCTGGTGCATGTTAGGTGAGTGCATGTGTTAATTTTTAATGTGCCATCGTTTTATTTGGTGGTGTTGGCAACATCATTGAAACATTTAATTACACGGAAGTTGAGTCAATCTGCTTATTTAATGTTTTCCAGGCTCTGAGGAAATAAGTTCAGCAGAAGGGGACAGAGAGACGTGAAATCACTGGTGGAATCCAGACTTGGATTAACGCAGGGGATAGATAAGCTTATTTCATGAAAAAAAGCCAAATAAATTGTATAGGTCTTGCAGCCAAATTTCAGTCCTGCGTGTTCATGCTCCACCTTTGTATCCTATCAGGGGCATCTCATCTCCATTTGAGTGAGCCTCATCTTCCATTCTGACGTCGGACGCGCAATATCAAGGTCATGTGACTCTGTTTCATTCCAGAAACAGCGTCAGGAGGAACACATGAACAAGAAACGAGAATAAGTCATTCGGCCATTCAAGCTTGCTGTGCCATTCCATAAGGCCATGGCTGGCCTGATTTAACCTTAGCTCTACATTCCTGCATGTCGCCTAATAATCTTTCATTTATTGAGAACGTCAGGACTTTTCTTTTCCTCATTCTTGCTTTGAAACTGTGAGTCGAAGTTGAGAATTGAACCTTGAACTTTGAACAGCAGCTTTTCTCAAAAACAAGGTGAACAAAAGACTGTTTGCTGCTGGGAACTGGTCTGGAAAGACAATGCGTTAATTGCAGCCAAAAAGACACTGTAGACAATTTGGCACTGTGATGTCGTTATGCTGAAGGACTGGAAGCTGATTGGATATTGCATTTGTCAATCACAGGAGGAGCACAGTGCTGGCAAGCCAATCACTATGAAGACAACAGGAAAGAGTGGACAGATTCTGACTGCAGGAGGCAACTGCTGTTTTGGAAGCTTCTGGACTAGGTTCTCTCTAGTTATACGCCAATTATCAACTTGTTGGAAATTCTAAGAATAAAATTGGTCAGAATCAGTGTGTAAGAAATATGTAAATGTCTCCAGAGACCACAGGTATCTGTAAGAATGATAGAGTTGCAATGGTAGGGGATTTTAACATTGTCAAGATAGACTGGGGCTGCCATAGTGTTAAGGGCTAGGGTGAAGAGAAATTTGTTAAACGTGTAGAAGAAAACGTTCTTATTCAGTGTGTAAATGACTCTGTGAGAGAAGGAACAAAACTTATCGTTGTTTTGGAGTACGGCAGATGACTGAGGCATCAGTAGGGGAAACCACTTTTGGGCCACTGATCATAATTCTATTCATTATAAAATAGTTATGGAAAAGGTCTAAAAGATCTAAAAGTTAAAATTCTAAATTGACGAAAGGCCAAGTTTCATGGTATTAGGCAAATACTTTCAAATGTTCACAGGGGCAAGTTATTTGTTTGTAAAAGAGTGATTGGAAAGTGGCAGGTCTTCAAAAGTTAGATAATGAGAGTCCAGAGACAATATATTCTAATTAGCGTAAAGAGCAAGGCTGGTAATTGTAGGGATTGCTGGATGACTAGAGAAACTGATGCTCTGTTGAAGAAAAAGAAGAAAGCATATGTCAGGTATAGAGAGCAGGGATCGAGAAAACCCCTGGAAGAGTGTAAGGGCAAATAGTGTTAAGGAGAACGCAAACCAAATGCGCTTAGGACAAAAGAGCAACTGGGGAGAGAATAGGGCCCCTTAAAGCATAACAAGGTCGTCTTTGTGTGGAACCGCAGCAAATGAGTGAGAAAGTACAGCAGTATGTCGTGTCATTATGGACACAGAAGGAAAAGGAAAACTTGGAGAAGTTAAACAGTAATATTTTGAAACGTGTCCATATTTACAGAGGAGGAGAATCTAGATGTCTTAAAACGCATAAAGTTGGATATATCCCGAGGATGTGATCAGATGTATCTCAGAATATTGTGGGAAACTAAGAAAGTGGGCTTATTGCTGAAATTGATAGCCATGGGCGAAATGCTGGAAGACTGAAGGTTGGCTAATGTGGTACCACTATTTAAGAACGTTGATAAGGAAATACCAGCGAAATATAGACGGGTGAGCCTGCCATCAGTAGTGTTGAAAGTGAGGACTACAGATGTTGTAGAGTCAGAGTTGAAAAGTGTGGTGCTGCAAAAGCACAGCATATCAGGCAGCATTCGAGGAGCAGGAGAGTCGACATTTTGAGCATAGGCTCAACATCTGTGGGACACCCGCACCAAACAAACCTACTATTCTGCGGCAGACCACGTTAAACTTTTCTCTCACTCCCCAAGGACATGCCAGTCCTGGCCTTCTCCACCGCCAAATTCAAGCCACTGACAACTGGAGGAAGAATATCCCATCTACCATTTTGGGACTGTTGAACCACATGGAATCAACACTGACTTCACCAGTTTCGAAATCTGCCCTCTCCTCACCTCATCCCAAATTTAATCTTCCAACCCGCCATCGCCCACTTGACCTTTTTTGTCTGTTCACTTTCCTTCCCACCTATTCGCTCCACCTTCCCTGCCGACCTATCACTATTACCCGCACCTGAACCCACCTATCGCCTTCCCAGCTACCTACCTCCTTCGCCACGCCACACTCCTCAATTTATCTTACAGTCCCCTTCCCTCCCCAACTTCCTAATGAAGGGCGTATGCCAGAAACGTTGATTCTCCTGCTCCTTGGATGCTGCCTGATCTGCTGTGCTTTTCCAGCGTCACAGTTGTCAACGCTGACATCGGTAGTGGGTAAGCCGGTGGAAGCGTTTCTGAGGGACAAGATCTCCACGTATTTGGAAAGGCAAGGACGAATTGAAGGGAGAAATGTGCTGCCGGAAAATCGCAGCAGGTCAGGCAACATCGGAGGAGCAGGCGAATCGACGTTTCAGGTATAGGTCTTTGTTCAGGAATGAGGAAGGTGTGCCAAGCAGGCTAAGATAAAAGGTAGGGATGTGGGACTTGGGTGAAGGGCGTTGGGAATGCGATAGGTGAAAGGAGGTTAATGTGAGGGTGACAGACCGGAGAGGGGGTGTGGTCGGAGAGGTCGGGAAGAAGATTATAGGTCAAGAAGGCGGTGCAGACTCCGAGAGTTGGGGCTGAGATGAGGTGGAGTTAGGGGAATTGAGGAAGCTGAAGAAATCTGCATTCATCTCTTGTGGTTGGAGGGTTCCGAGGCGGAAGGTGAGGCGCTCTTCCTTCAGATGTTGTGTTGCCATGGTCTGGCGATGGAGGAGGCCAAGGACCTGCATGTCCTTGGCGGAATGGGACGGGAAGTTAAAGTGTTTAGCTACGGGCCAGTTGGATTGTTTGGTGCGGGTGTCCTAGAGGTGTTCTCTGAAAAGTTCCGCAATTAGGCGGCCTGTCACCCCAATGTAGAGGAGTCCGCTTTGGATGCAGTGGATGCAGTAAGCGATGTGTGTGGACGTGCAGGTGAATTTTTGACGAAATGGAATGATCCTTTGGGCTTTGGAGTGAAGTGAGGCAGCATCCTGTTCCCTGGATGCTGCCTAACCTGCTGCGCTTTTCCAGCAACACATTTTCAGCATTTGTATACATAACCGATTTGAAGGTTGGAGAAAAAGGGTGGTGGGAGGAGTGTTGTTTGTCGAGACTGGTGGCCTGAAACCAGCTGTGTGCCACAATGATTGGCACTGGGTCCACTACTTTTTGTCATGTATGTAAATGATTTAGATGTAAGCTAAAGGAGGGACAGAAATTAACTCCGCAAATGAAATCGAAATTGGTGTTGCAGTGGACAGTGTCAAAGGTTAATTCAGAGTACAGTGAGGCTTAATCACCGAAATTGAGCAGTGGTAGTTGGAATTTAATTTGAATAAGTGTGAGTTGTTGCATTTTGTTAAGGTAGATCAAGGTAGGACCTATATAATTAATGGTAGGAGTCCAGGGTGTATTGCTGAACAAAGAGATCTGGGGATGCACGTTCATATTTCCTTAACGGTGGAGTCACTGCTCGAGAAGATAGTGCAGATGGCATTTGGTCCACTTCCCTTTATTGGTCAGTGTATTAAGTTTGGAGTTCGGATATCATGTTGAGGCTGGGCAGGAAATTGCGTCGGCCAAATTTTGAATACTGCATTCTATTCTGGTCTCCCTTCTATAGGAAGGATGCTGTTAAACTCGGAAGGTTGCACAAAACATCTAAAATGATGCTAATTGGTAGAAGGTTTGAGCTATAGGGTAAGGATGAGTCGACTGGGGTTATTTTCCCTTCAATGTCAGAGACTGAGGCGTGACCTTGTGAGGTTTATTAAATCATAGGTAGGATGAGTACCCAATGTACATTTTCCCCATGGAAGGGGACTCTACAGGATGAGGGCATCTCTGGCTAGACTAACATTTATCCCTAATTTGCCGAGAGGACATTTAAGAGTCAATCACATTATTGTGGGTTTGCAGGCCAGATCAGGTTAGGAAGGCAGTTTCCTTCCCCAAAGGAAATTAGTGAAACGGATGGATTGCTCTGACAACTGATAACATATTCGGGTCATCATTAGACTCTTAATCAAAATTTACATTGATATCAAATTCCACCATCTGTTGTGGTGGAATTCAAACCGAGGTTCACAGAACATTACTTGGTCTTTGAATTAACAGTTCAGCAATAATACCACAAATACTATCGCATCCCCTGCTGACTTGAGTCTCTGTTGTTTAAAGACAGACACTGTGATTCCTTTGTCAGACTTTGATAAAGAGAAAAAAAAAACAAATAATGGCTGACTCAACAAAGCGCCAAACAAAAACTCGGTGGAGTGGGTTGCGAAGCCAAAATATTTGTTTCTCTTGCTGCACAGAGTGAATCAGTCAGTAAATTGAATTGTATAAGCTCGGGACCAAACAAAAATCTACCTTCGCCATTCATCTAACGGACACAGTTAAACCTTCAGGTGGAACTTTGTGTTTTTACCATTGCAAGTTACAGCCCGGATGGGCTGAATGAGCCGCTTCTGCTCCAATATCTTACACTCTTATCATATGTAGAAGGACACTATGAGAGAAACGATGCATCAGTCAGAATTCAAATACTTAATTTGTTGATGGTTTAACCCAACCACTGCACCTATATCTCGGGTATATGAGGCAACCTTTACAGTTGCCGAGGAACCGATTATTTTGAGTCAATAATGCACAAAGATAACTATATGCCAAATGCGAGCACAAGAGTCCCGAGAGTTATGCTCATGGGTCTGAAATTTAAATACTGAATAATACCATTTAAAGGGTTGAACCACATTACATAGCTCCTATTCTGGCATTCCATTGTTCAGACATTCATTGCTGAATGGTCGCAATCTAGAGCAAGATAATTCTTGAACACTGAAATGACTAGTTGAAGGTTATGGCATTAGTTGAGGGTTTGCATCGTTTGGAAAATCTGTGGTAAAAGTGTGAATTCAGATGGAAAATTAAGAACTCATTTCTTTCCAAGTCCCATATCATTGGGGTAATCACATTGAAATTCGGAAAACAAATCTCACAAAAATAACTTGCTGAATGTCGTAATGTCTTTGTTCAAAATACGATTTAAACAAAACAAGTGACATTGCAAAGTTAATATCCCCATAAAGACCACACAATATAAATAATGGCTTTGGGAATGTGTCACTTAGACTTTAATTCAGCAAGTTTGCTTGTTGGACGAAGGGACAGTTCACTCAGAAAATGTGCCTCACATTTTACAGTATCAGGAAGATATATTACACTGTTCTTGCTTGTATTGGTATTCCTGGTAAGAAGTTAGAATTACTAAAATTATGTAATTGATCTTGATCTTTTGTCACTATGTTGCCGAGAGTGTTTTCTGCAGTGCTAACCATCCGTACATATCATGTCTGTTTCAGCAGTATTCAGTAACATCTCTGAACAGGTTGACTGGAAAATACCTGCAAGCACCTGATCAGTGATATCATTTTGCAAGGTGTAGGTCATATCAAATTATTCCATTGACTCAACTATAAAGAATATTCTTGTAAACCATATGCTTGTTGAATTATCAAGTTACTGAATTTTAATGTAATGAAGTTCCAACTGTATTTAAGTTCTGGTGGCGGCAATGTTCCGACCTAATCATGAGAGTGTCATGCAGGCTGTTACAAGAGCAAGGTTTGGTTACTGTTTAGGGTGAACATTTAGCTCAAGTGACTCTGTCATGCTAGCCGTATCTGTTAGCATAGAATACTAAGGTGTAAGTTAATGGCTGTGATATCATAAAATGTGTTTCCATGAATAATTATTCTTGGTCACTAAACTATCCACGAAATGGATCTGACAACATGTTATACAGAATCGATCGATTACAAAGAGAAAACTTCTGCTGTTTAGCAATACATGTGTGAAGAGCATTACATGCACTGTTTGAAAAGTAACACATATCTGCTGTATATTAACTCGTAACATGTTGGACAGTTCTATTGAAATGCTGCAAACCTCTGTGTTTTTTTATTCTTCTGAGTATAGTTAAAGAATAATTTTATAGATCCACCTGCTCTAGAATGCTCCTGGGTATAAGTTCCTAACTTAAGAAAGGACTAATATAGGTCTATAGTTATTCATTATACAATTGCATAGCTGAAATCTTATTGGTAAGTTCTCACCATAATTCTGTGTGTTGGTAGACCTGCTGGTCCCATAACTGCCCTAGTTTATTTGAGCTGTATTGGTATAAAGGATGGCGTTTCTCATTGAGGACAATTGTGAACAAAGTTTCATAATGTGGTGATCAAACCAAGCAAGTTAATTATAAATAATAATTACACAGGCATTATTAATATTTATGAAATACATTTGTACACCTCATAGTATTACTGTCATCCTGTTTGGAATAATTGTGCGTCCTCAACAATATCAGTTTTAATTGAAAAATGTTGCATGCCATATATGTATAGATGAGATGATAAATTTTGCATATCAATGCTTTTGTATGAGTACAATGTAACCTGAATTTCTAACTTTAGTTTCTTTGCTCTTGATTTATATGCTAATTTATTACTATGTCGACTTGTATTGTTGTATTGAACACTTTTCAAAAAATTCTACACTGTCAATCATTTTGCCAATCTGTCCATGTCAGACTCATATTCTCAAAAGACATTTTGTTAATATTTAATTTGACCAGAACGTTGTGCCCTATAATTAACTGTATTGACATTATTTTATGCTAGTTGTTGATCTTAATTGATCAATTTTATTTATTGTTCTGGTGGTTTGTTGGATTGTTCGCTGTGTTACCTGCAAGTCACAATTTATATTTGTGTAAAGATTGTTTTCATCTTTTTAAGCCTTGTTCCAAATATTGGATGTCATCGGTCCATTGCACATTCCTCTGGAATGCGTTTTAATCCTTTTCACAGATCTGAGTGAACCACCTCTTCTCTTTGCTGTTCTTACTGTTGGTTTGCTATCCAATCTTGAATCCAAACCTCTGACCTTGCTCATGTGCCTGCTACCTGGTGCCATATCAACGACCTTTAGAAGGTACATAAATTTCAGTGGTTCCACATATTTTTTATCAATTGCGATTTATTTACTTCGCCCAAGTAAGTTGATCAAGAGTAATTCTTCCTTTTGGAATATGTGCCCAGCCTACTCTAGTGTATGTTAAGTGTTTCATTATATTATGTGATCTCAAAGCATTTCAGCGTCTACTTTTAATAGGAATTCCATTTTCTTTCCTATCTATTGGGATTAATCTCATAGACGTTATTGAAGCTTCTGATGTCTTCTCTTTTAACTACATCTGTCACTGTTGTCTATTCTGATGATATATATTTATAAACAGATACAATATATTGTCTTGATTTTTTAGGATGTTGTGGAAGCAGGTAATCTGATTCAGATATTCTTTGATCCCTTCAGCGCAAACATCTCTCATCGAATGAGCTTTAGTATCAAGATACAGCGCAAGCAGGACAGCTGGGTGCTAATGTATTTTGCATAATATAAAAAAAACAACAGTAATCTTGGACTGACACATCTCCAACAAATTATCCACCAAGTCAGAGAAAGGCACAGACAGAAAGGCAGGGGTCCTTCTGCACAAATAATTGAAAAGTAGCAGGCCGGTCAAATGATTTACAGTGTTTCAAACTATTAAGTGTGTCTCCCTGACTGGTCAAAACAATGGAGAGTGCCGGAAAAGCATCCAAAATATATAAACATAGGGGTCACCTTTGTGACCATTTCCTCTTGGATCTTCTGAATAGACTAGCATGGCCAAAGGCAGATATCCACTGACCATCTGGAGAGAGAGAGAGACAGAGAGAGAGAGAAAGAGAGAGAGAAAGCAGCTTTGCAGTAAAACAGGGACTGTGAAAAAGAGAACAGCTATGTAAATATACAAGAAACTCTGGAAGTATTGGAAGATTGAGGGGCTGAATATAATTGGAGGTGGTATTCTTGTGTAGTCATAGTTATTGCACGTTGTTTCCGAATAAAATTGAGACTGTTTTGCATTAGAACTGGCTTGTGTTCATAGTGTTTTGATCGCTTTGGTATTGTGAGATATCTGGGCAAATTCATTCATAACATTCTAGTTAGAGTTGTCTAACGTTTCTTACGAAAGAACTAGATAACACTTGCCGTCCCTCGATGACCTTCGATAAGAAGTGATCGTTGGTTCATCTGAAGTCAAACCCACCGGCCTGGTATTCTCAGAATTTAGCCTGAGCCATGATTTAATACCCCACAGGAAAGCCAGGATTTAATTGAGTAACTGATGACACCGGCAGCCGAATGGAAATTGGCCCATTAGCCAGGTGATCACCTGTCAATGTGAGCAAAGATAGTGGGGTACAGAGAGACACTGGAAGTCAGCATGGGGAGGTGGGTACAGGTGCTTGCCTGTTGTCTTGGAGACCTAGAGATATTTTGGACTTTTGAAAGAATCAAGGACACTTTTATTTTAACTCCCGCCTCTTCCGTCTGTCCCAGGGTGAGGGAACCAGACATTTTTTGTTTTCTGTTCCAATGAGAAGAAATTTTGTCTGATTTTAAACCTCTTTATCCGTGTTCTGAGAGTGCTCAACGGGAACAGAAATGGGGGGATTTGATTTTTTTGGCTACTTTTAGTCTGAATGAATAGAGGAAAGTTTATTCTATAATTTGATCACTTGTTGTCCCTGCGCTGAGGGACAGGGACAAGGGAAAGTCATTTTTTACTTTCAGAATTGAAATACCTTTATTTTAAGTTCAAGAGAGTTGAGAGACCTTTGAATTCTAAAGAGTCGAGGAAGCTAATTTTCTGTTTAACAGCAGTGAAGGCATTGTCAGCTGGGACACCCCTACATACCCTGATCAGAATGGTGTTTTAAAAAGTATGTGAAACATACAGTAAATATTGTGTCAGAGGCCCAGGGTTAAAAGTCATGCACTATTAGGCTACCAGAAGGGATTAAAGACCTATGCCCAGATAATGTTGGAAAGCGTAACTTTAGTTTAGGAAATTTGTTTGGCGTGGGCAAGTTGGACCAAAGGCTGTATCTGTGCTGGATGAATCTATGTCAAGATTTGAGTGGTGCTAGAAAAACACATCAAGCGTGGCAGCACCCGAAGAGCAGGAAAATTAACATTTCGGGCAAAATCCCTTCATCAGGAATGATGCAGGGAGTGTTTGAATTGGAGAGATAAATGGGAAGTGGTGGGGCTGCGGAAATAAAAGTAGGGGAGAGTAAAATAGGTGGATGGGAGTCATGATTTGGAGATGCCAGTGTTGGACTGGGGTGTACAAAGTTAAAAATCACACAACACCCCAGGTTATAGTCCAACAGGTTTAATTGGACGCACACTAGCTTTTGGAGCGACACTCCTTCATCAGGTGATAGTGGAGGGCTCGATCGTAACACAGCTCTCTGTTACCATCGAGCCCTCCACTATCACCTGATGTTGGAGCGTCGCTCCGAAAGCTTGTGTGCTTCGAATTAAACCTGTTGGACTGTAACCTGGTGTTGTGTGATTTTTAACGAGGTGGATGGAGGTGGGGTTAGGTTCCGAGAGCATTGTGGAGCAGATAGGATGATGATTGGCAGGTAGGACTGGTCATCAGGATGGTGCTGAGCTGGCTGCTTTGAAACTGGGGTATATTGGGGGAGGGGAAATGAGGGAAACTGGTGACGTCCACATTTATACCCTGGGGTTGAAGTATTCCGAGGTGGAAGATGAGGTGTTATTCCTCGAGGCGTCAGGTGGCGAGGGAGTTGTGGTAGAGGAGGCCCAGGACCTGCATATCCTCGCAGAGGTGGAGGGGGATTTGAAATGTTCGGTCACAGGGCGGTGGGGTTGACTGATGCGGGTGTCCCGGAGATGTTCCTTAAAGCACTCCACGAGGAGGCGTCCAGTCTCCCCCATGTAACGAACACTGCTTTGGGAGCATCTGATACAATAAATAACATTGGTGGATGTGCAGGTGAAAAATTGATGGCTGTGGTAGGCTCCTTTGAGGCCCTGGATGGAGGTGAGGGGGAGGTCTGGACGCTGGCAATTCCTGCTGTGGCAGGGGAAGCTGCTACGACGGGAGGGTGGGTTATTGGGGGGCATTGACCTGACCAGGTAGTCACGGAAGGAACGGTCTTTGCGGAACGTGGATAGGGGTGGGAAGGGAAATACATCACTGATGGTGGTGTCCGTTCGTAGTAGGCGGATGATGCGGTTTATGCAAAGGTTGCTAAGGTGAAAGGTGAGGGCCGGGGAGGTTCTGTCCTTGTGCATGGAGGAGTGGGGTATGCGGGCGGAGGTGCGGGACGTGGGTGAGATGCATTGGAGGGCATCTTCAAACACGTCGGAAGAGAAAATACAGTCTTTAAGGAAGGAGGCCGTCTGGTGTGTTCCGTGGTCGAACTGGTCCTCCTGGGAACAGATACAGAGGAGATGGCGGAACTGAGAATACGGGATAACATTTTTGCAGAAGGTCGGAAGGAAAAATGTGTAATTCAAGTAGCTGTGGGAGTTGGTGGGTTTGTAAAAAAAACTTCAGTGTTAAGTCGGTCATGATTGATGGAGATGAAGTGATCTAGGAAGGCGAGGGACGTGTCAGAGATGGTCCAGGTGAATTTTTAAGGGCCGGGCGGAATGTATTGGTGAAGTTGATGAACTGCTCAACTGCCTCGCCGGAGCACGAGGTGGCGCGGATTCAGTCATCAATGTAGTGGAGGAAGTGGTGGGGAGTGGTACCGGTGTAACTACAGAAGATGGACTATTCTACGTAGCCAACCCAGAGACAGGCATAGCTGGGGCCCACACGGGTGCCCAAGGCTACCCCTTTGGTCTTGACGAAATGGGAGGATTCAAAGGAGAAATTGTTAAGGGTGAGGACCAGTTCAGCCAAACGAAAGAGAGTGTCAGTGAAAGGGCAGTAGTGGGGACGTTGGGAGAGGAAAAAACGAATGGCTTGGAGGCCATGGTCAGGGCGAATGGAAGCATCGAAGGATTGGATATCCATGGTGCAGATGAGGCGTTAGGTGTTGAGGAATTGGAAGGCTTGTAGGATGTGGAAGGCATGGGTGGTGTCTCGAACGTATGTGAGGTGTTCCGAGTGTCGGAGAGGGAGGACAGTATCGAGGTAGGCAGAGATGAGTTCGGTGTGGCATGAACAGGTTGAGACAATGGGTCGGCCAGGATTTTCAGGCTTGTTGATCTTGGGAAGGATGTAGAATCGGGCAGTGCAGGGTTCCCAAACGATGAGTTTGGAAGCTGTGGCTGGGAGATCTCCTGAGGGGATGAGGTTGTGTATGGTCTGGGAGATGATGGTTTGGTGATGGGTGGGGTGGGGTCATTGTCGAGGGGACGGTAGGCGGAAGTGTCTTCAAGTTGGCGCTTGACTTCAATGGTGTAGAGATCAGTGCGGCAAAATGCCACTGCACCACTTTTATCAGTGGCTCCCCCTCACAACGTGCAGCCCTCCACTCCCTCTGCTCCAATCCCAAACCCACCACCATGACGTTATGTATCTTGAAAGTGAGCTGACTGTTTTGATATTTTACCCATGTCACGTAGCATACTCTCAGAATATACAGCATGGTTCCCAAAGTGGCCATTATAGACCCAGACAAAATCTTGCATTTCTTCCTCCCTGTGAATCTCTGTGTGCGAAAGATAACTTTCACACTTCAAAATGGGATGTCATTCACAAGGACTTGGGATGCACCACTCAGCGGAATGGAATGGGGGTGGATACAATAAGCCTGTGATGGTACAAAACATTGAGATTGGTTTGCTTTCTTGAGCTTTGTACCAGGTTGCGAATTGTCATTGTCAGTCTCAAGTGAAGGTTGTGGAAGGACGGAAGTGAGGAGTAAGTTTGAAGAGCAAGATTGGGAGAGTGTGGCAGATCCCTAATAAATTAGGAATATCTGATCAATGCTTGATAGTGCAATTTCTCTTTTCTTTTGCAGTTAATTTATTGGCAATTCTGACATTGTGTCGGGGTAAGTGTGGCCTTTCCACTTGCACTACTCGCTACCTGGTGGCCATGGCAGTAGCGGATCTAATGTTCATTATCACTGAGGTCATACTGAGACAGATCTATTACTATTACTTCCCAGTGGGCATCTTGGACATCACCTATGCTTGTAATATTATCAATCTCCTGTTTTGTGTTGCTACAGACTGCTCTGTTTGGTTCACTGACGCTTTCACCTTTGATCGATTTGTGGCCATTTGTTGCCAGAAGTTTAATACGCAATATTGCACTGAGAAAACTGCGAGTATAGTTTTAGCAACAACGTCTACTCTGTTCTGCTTAAAAAACATTCCCTTCTACTTTACGTTTGAACCTGGAAAGATAGTCAACAATGTGCCGTGGTTCTGTTACAGAAAGGCAAACTATTTTACCGATCCAGGTTGGGTGGGATTTGATTGGTTTGATTTGATATTTACCCCATTACTCCCATTTCTTTCTGTCGTTTTGCTGAATGCTCTGACAGTCCGATATATTTTGGTGGTTAGTCAATTCAGATTGGGACTGAGCAGGCAGAACAAGAGGAAAAATATCAACGACCCGGAGATGGAGAGTAGAAGGAAATCTGTGATTTTGTTGTTCACAATTTCAGGAAGTTTCATAGTTCTGTGGCTTCTGTACGTTATAAATTTCTTCTATGCCCTCACAGGCAATATTTACAGTGATACTTTTTATAAAGTTCGAAGAGCTGGCTGGATGCTGCGGACCTTAAATTGCTGCACAAACACATTCATTTATGTGGCAACACAGAAGAAATTCAGAAATGAGATGAAGAGAACAGTGAAATATCCATTTACGACAGTTATTCAATTAATGAGTAAACAAAAGAAGTGAGAGCAACTCAGAGACAGGTTCTCGTTGTCCCTATCCATGGACTTTACATTTAACTCAAACCTACTTAGCAGGAATTATAACTCTAGAAATAACTCTCATGGGAACAGTGTACCGACTATGTTTTGGTATATAACATTAAGCAAATAATGGATGCACGAGAGGTCCAACTCTTACATGATAGCGTTGGCTCATCACAAGCAAATTAATTGGGAGTTATTAAGTGCCCTGGAACTGGAAGAAGTTGAAACATTATTCACGATGGGGATTACGCAGATGCTTGGAGTTGGAAACCCAAAATGACAGTGGAGACAGGACACACTGTGATATTCAGAACACAGGAAGAAAGTCAAACCATCACATTTACATTCCGACCTCCCCTGGATTAATTCTCATGTCCTTACACCACCTGCCTCTCCCTTTTCATCTAATGTTCCCTAATACAGTGTCTGAACTGACATCTTGACCATTCTTAAAAATTGATGCCCGGACTTCAAATAGCAATTCTAATCTGGAAAACGTGAACTCTGTCTATAATCCTCGTCTGCTTTTACAGAGATTAATCCCCAATTTGAATGTCCCGAGTCAAGTTTGCACAATTTAAAAAGTAGCAAAATTGCTCCTCCCAAATCACATCCTTTGCAAATTTCGTCTTGTCTTTGGACAAATGTACAGTTTCCATGTTCAGCCATCTAAACCTTACCACTGATTTGTACTTGGTTGAATAGAACTTAGAGCATAAAACAGTTCAGCACAATGCATGCCCTTAAAACCTCGACGTTGCACCGACGTTTTATCCTATTCAAGAGTCAGTTAAATGTCCTAAAGGTATATGACTCTACCACCACTGCTAGTAGTGTGTTCCACGCACCCACTACACTCTGTGTAAAAACCTACCTCTTACACCTTCACTAAACCTTCCTCCAATTACCTTAAAATTATGCCCACTCCTGATAGCCAGTTCCGCCCTGGTAAAACATCTCTAGCTATTCACTGTCCTGATGCTTCTACTCATCTTGTACACCTTTATCAATGCATTTCCCATCCTTCTTTGAGAAAAGCCCCGCTCGCTCAAACTTTCCTCCTAAGACATTCCCTCCAGTCCAGGCAGCGTCCTGGAAAATTTTCTCTGCATCTTTTCTCACTCGTCCAAATTCTTTCTATAATGAGACGAACAGAACTGAATGTGGTCTAACTCGGACTTTATAGGACTGCAGCATAATTTCTCGGTTCTTCAACTCAATCTTCCTGCTAATGAAAACCAACTCACCACAAGATGAGTCTGATGTGAAATGATTCCTCTGTAATCCCCCGAATTCACAATATGTACTTCATCTCAATTCCTCTCGACCTTCACTTGCAATCTACTGTTTTCTTATTATTCAGCTATTGCATTTGGCGATTGTTCTTTCATCACGTCCTCTTCCACATGAAAGTAGTTGCCCCTCAGAGACTTCAACAATAATTTAAAAGTTTCAATATGTACATAAGCAACATAAACATCTAACTCACTGACACTTCTCCTGTCTCTGAAATCTTCCCAAAAAATTAGATTTCTTAATGACAATTACGCACTGGCATATATTTCTGCCATTTAAATATTTGGCAACTGATTATAGGACATTACATAACTTTTCAATTTACTCAAAATTTGAATAACCAGATACTGGCTCCAATCTACTCACTGGAAAACATGGCTGAACGTTTGGAAACTTTGTATCATGTATCAATTAGAGATTGGTTTCCGACCAACTCACTCACATCTTTTTGAAACTGCCTTCTCACATGTTCACAACATTGTCCAGCGCTGACATTGTGTTATTTCATCAGCGTAAGAAGCCACCGTTAACATAGTTTGCCTTGCTCTTCCAGTACAATTATATAAGCACATTCCCCTCTGCATGAACACGAAATCACCTTTTCTGGTGTTTATCACACTGTTAGCTCTTCGCTAATCATCACTCAGTTTGCTGAGCTGCGTGTTATTGCACTTCCAACAAATTCCAGCTTTCAAAATTCTGATCCTTGTTTTCACATCCTTGTTCATCCAATTCTTTAATCTCATCTGACGAACGAAACCTCCAAGCCGTGTATACTCCGCTAATTTTGGATTGAGAATTCACAAGTTTTTTTTAGAAAGCAGACACATGTTTAGTTCTCCAATCTCCAGAATATCCTTGTGACAAAGCCCCATCAATCGACCTTGCACTCCCCTTTTACGACTATTGGTTAACTTTAGTCATCTTGACCAAGGTTTTGTAGCATCTCTCCTTCCATGTGAATGAGAGAGAGAAAAAAAACTCCTCCGTCGCAGTGCTGCTAATCTCAAAAAATCTCTACAGTATGGAAACAGGGCAGTCGGCACAAAAAAGAGGATTCCGTCTAGACCCCTTCCCCTCCTCTATTAATCTACATTTCCCATGACTAGTTCAATTAACCTAACGCCTGAACATTTGTTCAAATTAGCATGGCCAATTCACCCTCATCTGCGGATTGTGGAATTAAAACCAGAACAGCCAAAGGAAACATCGGGCGAGTATGCAAGCTCCAGACAGTTGCCCAGAGACTGGAATCAAATCCTAGACCAACGCATTGCTAACCACTGAGCTACCACACCACCCATTTGAGCCATGTGTGCACAAGTCTAAGCCAGGGTATTTTCAACGAAGGAAGCATACAGACAATAAGCCAAGAATGCAGATGAAATCAATAGTTTTGGAATGTGGGACACACGAGATATCAGAACTATGTTTTTCCTCAGTGATGTTTTAGATGAAAAGTTAGACACAGAGTTTGATCTGAAAAACTGAGCCAATAGAACAAGCTTGTTTAATCGAGATTTTGAGACAGTGACAGCTCCCCGGAAATCAAATTGCTGTCTGCCCTTCTTTCTCAAAAGATGTGTTAGAGTCATGAGATTTACAGCACGGAAACAGACCCTTCGGACTAACTCGTAAATGCCAAACACACATCCCAACTCAATCTAGTACCACCTGCCAGCAACACTGCGTTATCCCTCCAAACCCTTCCCATGCATATATCTATCCAGATGTCTTTTAAGTTGTGCAATTGTACTCACTTCCACCACTTCCTCTGGCAGCTCATTCCATATACGTACTACCATTTGTGTGAAAAAGTTGTCCCTTAGGTCACTTTTATATCTTGCCCTCTCATCCTAAACCTATGCCCTCTAGCTCTGGAATTCTCCACCCCATGGAAGAGACTGTGTCTATTTATCCTATCCATGCCCCTCATGATGTTATAAACCTCTATGAGGAAACCCATCAGCTCCTGACGCTCCGGGACATCAGCCCAAGCCTGTTCAGCCTCTCCCTCTAGCTCAAATCCTCTAACCAGGGCAACATACTTGTAAATGTCTTCTGAATACTATCAAGTTTCACAACATCTTTCCAATAGGAAGGACACCACAACTGCACGCAATATTCCAACAGTGGCCTAACCATAATCATGCACAGCCGCAATATGACCTCCTAACCCCTGTACTCAAAACTCTGACCAGTATAGGAAAGCACACCAAACACCTTCTTCACTATCCTATCTACTTACGACTCCACTTTCAAGAAGCTATGAACCTTCCCTCCAAGGTCTCTTTGTGCAGCAACACTCCCTAGGACCTTATCATTAAGTGCGTAAGTCCTGCTAAGACTTGCTTTTCCAAAATGCAGCACCTTGCATTTATCTCAATTAAACTCCAAATGCTGCTTATCAGCCCATTGACCCATCTAACCAAGATAATCTTGGTAATCTGAGGTTACTGGACGCTCCCTCAGCAGCTGTAACTTTGTTGTCCATAAAGAGGCTTCTACATTGCAGAAAAATCAGGTTTTGTGTTACAACACATCGCTGGAGCAGGTGCGTGTGGAATAATCTGGCTCAGACATGCCGACACTGCCATTGCATCGCAAGAGCCCTGCAGCTACACTGGATGCGGAGTATTTCAGCTCTGTGATCGTGCATTTACGTGCCCATCGACTGAGATTGAAGGTATCCAAGCTTTGAATGAGAGACTATAGACTGAACTGGCACTGGTGAAACGTCAGTGTTATATTAACTGTATCGTTCAAATTATTTAAATGCCAATGCAGTTGGCAATCAAAAGGTACATTTAGAAATGTTCAAGATTATTATTAACCCAAGGAATTTATCTAAATTACACTTCCGTTGTTGAGAGCTAATCAGTTGAATAAAAATACCATGAAAAATTCAGGGTGGGTGTTGTTCTGCAACTGTAGAGTGCATCAACTTGTGCAATCCACAGAAACATTTGGAGGCAATGTCTGCGGCTCATGGATAATGAGTTTGAATCATATTTCAAACAATGCCATGTGCTCATAGAGGGAGACCTGCATTCACAGTTCCAGTTAGTATTGACGACCCGTTCCAGAGGCACTTCATATTCGTTTCATGGTCAGGAAGTTGGTGCAATTAACTTAGTTTGTGAGAAACAGGCAGTAGCAGTGTTAAGTATGAGCCCTGCAATTTTCAATATTATTGGCGAATACACGTTTTCAGAGAAACGAGAGAATCGTTGAGCTTGAGGGACCTAACTAACCACTAAATCTGCATAATTAAAAAGGACTGCTATGGTCGTGAGTGACATGACGGCTCAGAAGGTAATTATTGCATCCTTTGCCCAAGAGTATGTGTCTCAAAGACAATCTTCCCCACCTGATGTCTCTCTTCAGGACACCATCCTGGTGATTAATTTGGAGTGGGATGGAAAGGAACTCGATGCAACGTCTCCCCCAGCCTATAGATGAATATTTGAAATCAAGAACATTGATAAGCTGTAGGGTAAGAACAACTTGTGAGTAAAATGAAAAGAAGAACACCAAAGTGTCATAATCTACTGATTACTAATGAAGTACAAACACACAATCGAATCAAGATTTTTATTTCCTGGTACAAAGACTGGCGTAAGAAAATGTTTCCAATTGAAGCATGCAGAAGGATCGTTGCTGTAGGACTCTGAACACGTGAACTTCCCTTCGGTAAGTGTATTGCTGGGTGAGATAACTACAGATTTCACAAGAGCTTTAAAATGCCACTGTGCTGCATTTCTTACATGAGAAGAGATTTGGCGAGTTAAGCAGAAGGAAGAGTCAATAGTAGAATGTACATCGTGTAGCCAGCGTGTTGCAAAGGAGAGTAGAATCAAATCATTATGGCAATAAGTTCATCAACGAAATCCGGCCACCGGTGGCTGGCCAGCAAGAATGAAATAAAAAAGAATACAGAGGCGACGAAAGGTTCGAATACAGGGAAGTTGAAAAATCCAAAGATTAATATTGTGGTATAAGAAAGTTATGTTTATGTGGATAAAGACAAGCTGAGTTGATAGGCTTGCGACAAAGTGGTTAGATGTGAAAATACATCAGACGCTGAGGTTGGGCAGGAATTTAACTCAAAAAATCACATTGGGGTCTCTATCAGAATGTGTGGACTATCCCCTGTAGGATAAGTGAGACTTTGAGAAAATAAGAAACGATTGTTTCAGCAAAAACAGGCTTACATGATCAGGCAAACCTTAACGCATGTATCAACTTTTGAGGGATGATAAATTTTGAGGGAACTGTCACAAAATTCATGTTCCACAAAATTTCATGGGGTTCAAGACTTAGGGAAAAAAAAGGTTGAAATTTAAGAGAGCGGTCCAAAGTTGGGAGAAAAAAATTGACAGGGGAATTATTGGAAGGGTGTACACTTGGGCTGCTGCAAATATTGATTGCTGGTGAAAATTTGTGAACAATCAAGATTTGAGGGAGCAACATTTGTGAGAGGCAGGTTTTGTGGGGCAGATGAAGAGGCAAAATGTCAGGAATGCTGAGAGAGAACATTTTTGGGTTGTTTACAGTTGTGGTAGACAGCTAAATTTGAGGGTGCAAGTTTGGGGATTTACAAATATTATGGGAATCTCCGTTGTAGGGTATGTAAACGTTTGCGAGTGAAAGAAATTGAGAGGCAGAGTTGAGAAGGGTAGCGTTTGAGGGCTGTGAATTTCAGGATTTGCAGACTGCAAAAAGACAAAGAGGAAAAGTAACAGACTTAGAGAGAGAGATAGGGAGAAAGAGACAGAGACAGGGAAAAGAACTGGGAGGGAGAGAGCAGAGAGAGGGAGAGAGACAGAGAGATATTAATTGCGTGAAGGGACAAGTTATTTAATTTAGAAAGGCATCAGTTTTGGTGGGTGGAAGGACTTATTCCTGTGCTGTAACTCACCGAATCAGAAACACAGACAAAGAGAGACCTGAAGCAGGAAAACGTCATTCACTAATGGGCTCAGTCACATTGAGTGACATCACGATGCAGATCATCATTGCATCTCAACCTCTCCCAGGGTGCAGCGCGGCTTCCTGTCAGCGATAGAGGACCTTCACATCCACAGAGATTGTGGGAAGAATATTCGCCCTTCTTTCAATGAACACTAAAACGATAATGGACAGGAGAAATGAACAAAAAAATGCCAATCAAATCATATGGCAAGTCTCAATGTTAAAAATAGACAAATCAGACAAATTCAAGTGTGCATGCAAATAGATTGAGAAAACATCAAAATTGACCTTGATGTTTAAAAGCTATGTTTTCTGACATCAGCGTCAGCTCGCTAGTTGGTGGTTTAACTGATGCATGCACAGATTTGGAGAGTCCGTTCTCGTGTGGGAAGGGAATTTGGGAACAGAGAATTATGATTTCCAGTTATTCAAAACCCATCTGCGAACATGATTTATCTTTCTGATTCAATCACATCTAGCAAATCCCACAATAAAAATAACTATATTCTCCCATGATTTTGCTCTGGTTTGCAAATGAAATGTAAACAACTGGCACAAAGCTTTACAATGCAAGTCATGTGCGGAAGTGTGTGCCTTTCTGTTCGAAATTGAATAAAATCGGAAAGAGCATCAACCACAAAAAATGTTTTCAACATTAAGTTTTTTGTAATGTGCATCATCACAAGTTCAGAATTAAACACAGCAACTTCTGTGAATGCGCATGAACGGAGCTTGGTTGAATTGAAAGAAACAAGGTGTGGTTCCTCTACCTATTATTGCAGGCATGTTGCAGCTGTCATTATCAATTGTATCGATATCAGGAAGAAGATTGCTGGTCAAAGTACCGTCGATACCAGCAAATGATCATTTCTACAAGATTTCTTCCACTGTATGACAATCAATATTGATGCTTGTGACTGTGAGGATGAAGATAATGATATTGTGTTCTTCCATTACTGCTGTATCAGTCAACTCTAAATTACAGAACAAATGTTGAAGTGTGGATATTCATATGTTCATTCACAGTAAGCCGGAGACTCTCTTAAAGCATAAAGGTAAAGGTTTCTCGATCATTTGGAATTCAAAGGTCTCTCTTTTGAACTCAAAATAAAGTTCCTTTCACTCTTTGAAAATTAAAATGACATTCACTCACTTCCATGGCTGTCAAACACTACTAGCGCAGGGACAACAAAGGGATGAAATGCAGACTACTCTTACCCCGAATTGTTTGAACTCAAACTAAATTTAAAGTAAAATATCTTCAGATTTTTCCCCGTCAAACATCCCAGGACAGGGACATAAAGAGGTTAAAAAAAAGAGGGACATTCCTTTGACTCGTTTGATCTGATAAAACGGTCTCCGCCCACTGACCCATCAAACACTTCATGGACAGGGACAGCAGGGGGTTAAAATGAAATCTCCATGCACTTCAATCTATACTTAAAGTTTCCAATACAATTCATTCTGTGTAACGTAACGTTTCGTTTTGCACGCCGTGTATTTGATATACTATGTAGCTCTCAGCATTTCTTTAAACACATATTGTAATCCAATTATTACATTCTGTAAATTAATGTAGAAAAACTGTGCATGTATCACGGAATATGGTTTTACAGAATAGCATGCAAGCTAAGTTGCATTAAATATTCGTTAATCTTGTTATTTTATTTATAAGCACTGAATTATGCGCGAGCCCTATTTAATCCATTTATTAAAACTTATTTCTGGAATTTAAGTATTTGGATATATTCCTATGAAAGGAACAATAACATGTCTATGGCGGGCACTAAGCTAAGAGATACCACCATGGACAGAACAGATGTAAGCTCTGCAATCCTGCCACATACAGTCGGGAATCGTGGTGGAAAATTCTACAACTCACTGGAGGAGGCGGCTCGACCCCCATCCTCAATAATGGACGAGCCCAGCAGATCAGTAAAAAAGTTAAGGCTGAAGCATTTACAGCAATCTTCATCCAGAAATGCCGAGTGGATGACCCATCTTCACCTCCTCGGCAGGGATCCAGAGCATCACAGATCCCAGATTTCGGCCAATTCTCCACTTTGCTGATGTTTTCCAATACCAGAACTGTATTTTTCTTTCTGAAATTGTGACAACGAAGTTTAAGAAATGAAGGGAAGAAATAAAATAACACTGAAATACAAAACGATTGAGCGGACATCAGATTTATGGAAATGTAATTAAAATGTATTGGATGTGAAAACTGGCTACATCGAAAATAATCTGATGGATTAGTGCTGGCATTGTTGTGTCAAAGAAAATCACGTTTTCCAGATCTGTCAAAAGGAATTGTCGGGAAGACACTGGTTGTCCTCCCGATCTCTACAGCATCCTCCAGCCCCTAAAGCTCTCCATCTTTGTATCCTTCTCTGGACCCTACACCCTCTCTATCTCTGTAACCTCCTCCAGCCCCGACCACCTCCATACCTCTGTAATTTTCTCCAACCCTACACCCCTCCCTTTCTCTGTAATCTCATTCAGCCTCAACACATTTTTTTTCTGTAACCTCCTCCAGTTCCCTCCTTATCTCATTAACGGCTTCCAGACAATACTGTCTTCCTTATCTCTGTCACCTCCTCCAATTCCTGCAGTCCTCCCAATCTCTGTAATCCCCTCAGGCCCCAACACCCCTCTCCATCTATGAAAACACCCTCTGCCACCATAGCCCTCCCTATCACACATGCACAGTAACACATGCAGACTTACACAGCCAAACATGCACGTGCCCACATATCCACAAGGAAACACACGTCCAAACAGACGTGGGCACACACTCGTGGACGCACAGTTGCACATAAACAGACGTTAAAATGCACAGATACATACATACATGCATACAAACTCTCTCACTCTCTCTCTCTCACACACACACACATGTACACACTCACTCACATACATTAATTCACACGTGCTCACACATGTGAACAAATATGCACTTAGTCAACCAGAGACACTGTCACTGTCATACAAGCAGACACACACAGACAATATATTCACCCATTAATACAATCACAAGACACGCACACAAACACACACACACATGCTCACGTACCCAAACACTCGTACAAACAGACACAATGTACATTAATACATTATCAATAGCGCGGGATAACTGATATTTGAGTACTCAGCAGCATTCAGCTACTGCATTGTGAAAAGAAATTCAGGACTACTGTGTGGATCGGCTGAAGTTTGGACACTCTACAGTCTGCAAAGCGTGTACTCTCTACGGACATACAATATCCATAGTGTGGGACAACTGAAATTTGGACAGTAAGCAGTTTGCACCATGTATATTGTTGTGTTGCAGACTGAAACTTGAACATTCAGTTACGTGCAGTGTTAATACTGAATACACGAACACACCATGAGATGTTGGATCCCTTCCAGTCTTGATTATGGGACAATGCCACCTTTATTGAACTCCTAGAGAATGAATGAAGCCTTGTGGCAGGTGAGGTACGTGTTACAGGCAAATATTTAATAGACTGATCAACTGCCTAAAATGATCAGATTGTTTCCCCTCATGTCCCTGAGATGGAGGCATTTCTGTCAATTGTGTCCAACCTAAGGCTTTTCGCCTGTTCTTTTATCCCTGAGGAAACACTATTCTTCAGCTGATTCTCACCCCCTGGGTTACTCTTAAAGACCTTAAAATTAGCAGGAATGCTGCTGAGGGCTGTTTGGTGCCATGGATCCAGGAGATCTGTGTTCATCTCCCACATTTCCACATCACACCTAGGAAGCATAAAATCAAATTTAAAAATGCAGCAATGTTTTCTTCAGCATTAAGATTGGCTTCTGAATGTTGAGGCCATCATTGGCATCGGAAAACCAGTAGCAGTCTGTGTTTGAAACCATTGCAAATCTTCAGAGAATGATGCGTTTGGATCCTTGAAAGTGCCTGGGAGATTATGCCTATAGTAATCACAAACGTGGTCACCATCGCTAACCACTGACTGTTATCACAAATCCAGTCACGATCCCTAAACCCTGACGGTTTTCCCTGACAGTAATCTCAAACCCGCTCAACGTCCGCTACCACTGACAGTAATCACAAACTTGGTCACTATTGCTAACCACTGACTGTTATCACAAACGTGGATACCATCCCGAACACTGACGGTTTTCACATATCTGGTCAACATCCCTGACCACTAGCAGTAAACACAAACCCGGGCAGCATCTTTAACCATGGATATTAATCACAAACCTGGTCACCATCCCTAAACACTGACATTAACTACAAACCCGGTCACCAACCTTGACCACTGAAAGAAATCACAAAACCGATCCCCATCCCTACCCACTGACACTAATCACAAGCCCGGTCACCAACACCCACTACTTCCATTAATCACAAACCCAGTTACCATCCCTAACCATTAATGGTAGTCACAAACCCGGTATTTATACCTAACTTCTGATGGTAATCAGAAACCGTGTCACCATCCCTAACCACTGACAGCAATCCCAATCCAGGTCACCATTCATAAACACTGACAGTAATCACATACCAAGTCATCATCCCTAACCACAGGCAGTAATCACAACTTGGTCACTATACCAAAGTACTGACGGTAATCACAAACCCGGTCAACATGCCTTACATTTGATGCTAATCACAAATACGGTCACCATCCATAACCACGGACAGTAATCACAATGTTGGTCATCATCCCTAATCACTGACGGTAATCACAAAGCTGGTCACCATTCCTAACACATGACAGCAAGCAAAAAAACTGTTCACCATCCTTAATCCCTGATGGTAAACAAGAGCCTGGTCACTATTCCTAACCACGGACAGTAATTACAATCCTGGTTATCATCCCTAGCCCCGACAGTAATCACAAACCCGGTCCCCATTCCTAACGACAGATATTAATCATAAACCTGGTCACCATTCATACCCCCTTAAAACAATCACAAAACCAGTCACCATCCATAACCAGTGGCATTAATCACAAAGCCGGTCATCAATGCCAGCCAATTCCATTAATCAAAAACCCAGTTATCATCCCGGACCCTTAATGGTAGTCACAAACCCGGTCATCATCCGTAACTACTGACGGTAATCAGAAACCGATTCACCATCCCTAACCGCTGACAGTAATCACAATCCAGGTCACCATCCCAAACCACTGAGAGTAATCACAAACACGGTCACCATCCCTAACCACCGATGGTCATCACAATCCCGGTGACCTTCCCTAACCACTGACAGTAATCACAAACACTGTTAACATCCCTGAGCACTGAAAGTCATGACAATGCCGGTCACCATCCCTACCCATTGACGGTAATCACAAACCTGGTCATCATCCCAAACCACTGATAGTAATCACAAAGCCAGTTAGCATACCTGACTACTGACAGTAATCACAAACCCAGTCACCATCCCTTTATACTGACTGTAATCACAAACTCGATCACGATCCCAAACCACTGACGGTGATCACTAACACTGTCACCATCTCAAACCACTTACGGTAATCACAAATGCAGTCACCTTCCATACCACTGATGGTGATCACAAACACGATCACCATCAAAGTTTGTGCGAAGATTGTATGGACAGACCACTATAAACACCGGAGGAAATATCAAAGAAGCGCTTCGCAGGAGGCTCCCAAGCACTGATGATGTCGCCTAGCCAGGGGACGAAACGTTTGCAACAAAAACTTCCAGCTCGGCGAACAGAACCACAACAACGATCACCATCGCTGACCACTGACTGTAATCACAAACCCGGTCATCATCCACTACCATTAACAGTAATTACAAACCTGGTCACCATCCCTCACCACTGACTGTAATAAAAAAAAACCCGGTCACCAATCCTCACCACTCACAAATCCGGGAGGCATTTCTCGCCACTGAGAGTAATCATAAAACTGGTCATCATCTCTAACCACGGACAGTAGTCACAAACCCGGTCAACTTCCCTGACCACCGACCGTTATCACAAATAAGGTCAGCATCCCTAACCACTGACATTAATCACAAAACTGGTAATCCTTCCTTATACAATGATGATAATCACAAAATCATTTAGCGTACCTGACTCCTTACAGTAATCACAAATCCAGTCAACATCCCTTCCCACTGACTATAATCACAAGCTCGATCACTATCCCAAACCACTGTCGGTGATAAGAAACCCGGTCACCATCTGAAACCACCTCTTGGCAATCACAAATCGGTCACCTTCCATACCACAAACGCTAATTGCAAACCAGGTCACCATCACTGACCACTGACAGTAATCACAAATCCGGTCGCCATCGCTAACCCCTGACAGAAATCACAAACCTCGTCAACATCATAACTACTGAACGTAATCACAGACCCAATCGCAATGCCTAACCACTGACAGTAACCACAAACAGGGTCACTATCTGTAAGCACTGACAGAATCATAAACCTGGTCACCATTCCTAAGCTATGACTGTAATCACAAACCTGATCACCATCCAAAACCGCTGAGAGTAATCATAATTCTGGTCACCAATCCTAATCACTGACATCAAACCCAGTCACCATCCCTAAAATGTGATGTTTATCACACACCAGGTCACCATCCCTAAACACTGACTGTAATCACAAACCTGGTCATCATCCCAAACCACTGACGGTAAGCACAAAGCCAGTTAGCGTACCTGACTAGTGAGAGTAATCACAAACCCAGTCAACATCCCTTCCCAACGATTGTAATCACAAGCTTGATCACTATCCCATACCACTGACAGTAATCACAAACCCGGTCACCATCTCAAACCACTGACAGTAATAACAAATCCAGTCACCTTCAAAAACACTGACAGTGATCGCAAACCCGGTCACCATTTCTGAACACTGACTGTAATCACAAACCCTGTCACCATCGGCCACCACTGACAGTAATCACAAACCCAGTCACAATCCCTTCCCACTGTAATCACAAGCTCGATCACTACGCCAAACCACCAACGGTGATCACAAACCCGGTCAACATCGCAGAATTCGGACGGCAATCACAAATCCGGTAACCTTCCATACCACTGACGGTGATGACAAAACAGGTCACGATCGCTGACCACTGACTTGTAATCACAAATCCAGGCACCATCCGCTATCACTGACAGTAATCACAAATCCAGTCACCATCCCTTCCCATTGACTGTAATCACAAGCTCGACCACAATGCCAAACCACTGACGGTGATCACAAACCCGGTCACCATCTCAAACCACTGGCGGTAATCACAAATCCGGTCACGTTCCACACCACTGACGCTGATCATAAACCCGGTCACGATCGCTGACCATTGACTGTAATCACAAACCCAGTCACCATCCGCTACCACTGACAGTAATCGCAAACCTGGTCAGTATCACTAACAACAATAAGCAATAAAAACCCGGTCATCTTCCCTGACCACTGACAGTTATTACAAATCCGGTCAGCATCCCTAACCGCTGAGAGTAATCTCAAAACTGGTCATCATCCCTAACCACTGATAATAATCTCAAAGCCAGTTAGCAAACCTGACTACTGACAGTAATCACAAACCCAGTCAACATCCCTTTCTACTGACTTAATCAGAAGCTCGATCACTATCCCAAACGACTGATGGTGATCACAAACCCGTTCACTGTCCCAAAACACTGACGGCATTCACAAATCCGGTCACCTTCCATACCACTGGCGGTGATCACAAACCCGTTCACCATTGCTACTGCTGACAGTAATCATAAACCCAGTCAGGATCCCTTCACATTGACTGATTAGATTTTAGATTAGATTACATTGCAGTGTGAAAACAGGTCCTTCGGCCCAACAAGTCCACACCAACCCGCCGAAGCGCAACCCACCCATACCCCTACATTTACCCCTATACCTAACAATACGGGCAATTTAGCGTGGCCAAGTCACCTGACCTGCACATCTTTGGACAGTGGGAGGAAACCGGAGCACCCGGAGGAAACCCACGCAGACACGGGGAGAACATGCAAACTCCACACAGTCAGTCGCCTGAGGCGGGAATTGAACCCGGGTCTCTGGCGCTGTGAGGCAGCAGTGCTAACCACTGTGCCCCCCACCAAGCACAAGCTCGATCACTAGCTCAAACCAATAACGGTGATCTCCAACACGGTAACCATCTCAAACTACTGATGCTAATCACAAATCTGGTCACCTTCCAAACCACTGACAGTGATAACAAACCCAGTCACCATCGCTGACCACCGACTGTAATCACAAACCCAGTCACCATCCGCTACCACTGATAGTAATCACAAACCTGGTCACCATCCCTAACCACTGACAGCAATAAAAATCCGGTCACCATCCCTGACCACTGACAGTTATCACAAATCAAGTAAGCATCCCTAACCACTGAGAGTAATCACAGAACTGGTCATCATCCCTAACCATGGACACTAGCCACAAACCCGGTCAACTTCCCTGACCACCGACCGTTATCACAAATCAGATCAGCATCCCCAACCACTGACAGTAATCACAAAACTGGTAATCATTCCTCATACAATGACGATAATCACAAACACGGCCACTATCCTTGACCACTGAGAGTAATCACAAACACAGTCACCAACCCAGACCAATTACAGGAATCACAAAAACCGTCACCATCACTAACCCCTGACGGTAATCACATACCCGGTCACCATCACGAACCGCCGACAGTAATCACAAACTAATCGCCATCACTAATGACTGACAATAATCACACATCTAGTAATCATCCCTAACCACTGAACGTAATCTCAGACCTAGTCACTATTCCAAACCCGGTAACCATCCCTAACCCCTAAAAGAAATCACAAACTTCGTCAACATCCCTTAACCACTGAACGCATTCACAGACACAGTCACAATACCTAGCCACTGACAATAATAACAAACACGGTCACTATCTGTAACCACTGACAAAATCATAAACCGGGTCGCCATCCTTAAGCCATGACAGTAATCACAAACCGGGTCACCATCCCAACCATCTGACAGTAATACAAACCTGGTCACCATCCAGAACTCCTGACATGTAGCACAAACATCTGCAACATCTCTAACATCTGATGTAATCACGAAACCGGTCACCACTTAACCACTGACAAAAATCACAAAATCGGACACCATGCCTGATGACTGGTGGTAGTCACAAACCCAATCAACATTCCTAACAACAAACAGTAAAACCAAACCCGCTCCTTATCCCAAACACTTTACATTAATCACAGACCCAGTCACCATCCCTAAACTTTGACGGTAATCACAAACCCGGTGATTAGTCATAAACCTTGTAAGTAATCACACACCCGGTAACTATCCTATAACTTCTAACAGGAATCTCACACCGGGTCACCCTTCCCAAAGGCAGTAACCATAAACCCCGTCTCAATCCCTAACCACTGACAGTAATCACAGACCTAGTCACCATCACTAACCCCTGACTGTAATCACAAAACCTCGTCACCATCCAGAACCACTGACAGTTATCACAAGCCCTGTGAACATCCCTTATCACTGATGGTTATCACAATCCAGGTGATCATTCCTAAACACTGTCAGTAATCACAAACACTGTTAACATCCCTGAGCACTGACAATAATGTCAATGCCAGTCACCATCCTTATCCATTGACGTTGATCACAAACCTGGTCATCATCCAACACCAATGACAGTAATCAGAAAATCAGTTAGCAACATACTACTGATAGTAATTACAAACTTGTCACATCCTTAACGACTGACTGTAATCACACACCCGGTCATCATCCCGAACCACAGACAGTAATCACAAACATGGTCACTATCACAAACCACTGACTGTAATCACAAACCCGGTCAATATCCCCTAAATCAGAAGTTAATCACAAACACGGTCACCATCCAGAACTACTGACAGTAATCACAATTCAAGTCATCAGCCATAACCCCTGACAGTAATCACATCCCAGTCACCATAATCCCTAACCCTTGACAGTAATCACAAACACCGTCACTATCCCAACCCACTGACTATAATCACGAACCCGGTGAATATCCCCTACCACTGAAGGTTATGAGAAACACAGTCACCATCTAGAACTATTGACAGTAATCACAAATCCAGTCACCATGCCTCACCCTGACAGTAATCACATCCCGGTCACCATAGAAAGTCACTAACAGCAATCACAAACCTGGTCATAATTCCTAGCCCATGACAGTAATCACAATGCTGGTCACCATCCCTTACCACTGACAGTAATCACAAACGTGGTCACCATTGTGAAAACTGACAGTAACCGCAAAGCTGATCACCATTCCTAACACCTGACAGTAAGCACAAAACCGGTCATCATTCTTAATCCCTGACGATAATCACAAACGTGGTCACCACCCCTAATCATGGACTGCAATTAAAATCCTGGTTACCATCCCCAACCCCCGACAGTAATCGTAAACCCGGCTACCAGCGCAAACTACAGACTGTAATCACAAACCCAGTCACCATCCTTGACCACTGATGGTAATCGCTAACACAGTCACCATTCCTAACCACAGACATTAATCACAAACGTGGTCACCATCGCTAAGACCTGACAGTAAGCAAAAACACCGGTTACTATCATTAATCCCTGATAGTAATCACAAACCCTATCACCATCCCGAACCACGGACACTAAACACAATCCTGGTTACCATCACGAACACCGACATTAATCACAAACCCGGTTTCCACCCTAACCACAGACATTAATTGCAAACCTGGTCACCATTCCTAACCACTGATAGTAACCACAAACCCTGTCACCAAACTTGACCAGTGAGATAAATCACAAAACCGGTCACCATCCCTACCCCCTGACCGCATTCACAAAACCAGTCACCATCCATAAACACTGACACTAATCACAAACCCGGATGCCGTCGCCAGCTACTTCCATTAATCACAAACCTACTTACCATCCCTAACCCTTGATGGTAGACAAAGACCTGGACAACATCCCTAACCCATGACGGCAAACAGAAACCCTTCCACCATCTCTAACCACTAACAGTAATCACAAACGTGTTCACCACCGCTAACCAATCGCTGTTATCACAAACTCGATCACCATCCCTAAACCATGACGGTTTTCACAAATCCGACACCTTCCCTAATCACTGACACTAATCTCAAACACGGTCACCATCGCCTGCCACTTTCATTAATCACAAATCCGGCTACCATCCCTAAATCTTGATGGTAGTCACAAACCCGGTCAGCATCCCTAATCCCTGATGGTAATCAGAAACCCGCTCACTATCCCTGACCACCGACAGTAATCACAATCCGGGTCACCATCCGCTACCACTGGTAATGATCACAAACCCGGCCACCATCGTTAACCATTGACTGTCATCACAAACCCGGTCACCATCCTTAAACCCTCACGGTAATCACATGCATGGTCACCATCCCTAACCATCCCTGACAGTAATCACAAAGCCGGTTGCCAAAGCTTATCACTGACAGTAATTACAACCCCAGTCACCATCCTTAACCACTAACAGAAATCACAAATCTGGTACCCATTCTTAACCACAGAGAGTAATCACAAACCTGGTCACAATCTATAACCACTGACGGTAATCACAAAAATGGTGACCATCCTTGATCGCTGACATTAATGACAAACCCGGTCATCATCAGTAACCATTGAGAGCAAACACAATGCTGGTCAGCATCCCGAACACCTGACAGTAATCACAAACCTGGTCACCATCCCTAATACCTGACAGTAAGCAAAAAAACCGGTTACTCTCCTTAATCCCTTATGGTAACTACAGACCCAGTCACTATCCCGAACCACGGACAGTAATTAAAATCTTGGTTACCGTCCCTAAGCACCGCCAGTAATCACAAACCCGGTCACTATTCCCACCCCGATGGAAATCACAAACTCGGTCAACATGACCTACCACTGAAGGTAATCACAAACAAGGTCACCATCCATAACCACTAACAGTAAACACAAATCCGGTCTTCATTCCTAACTCCTGACAGTAATCACAAAACTGGTTATCATTCCTATAATACTCATGATAATCACAAACACGGTGACTATCCTTGACCACTGACAGTATTCACAAACCCAGTCACCAACCCAAACCCAGACCAATGACAGGAATCAAAAACACGGTCACAATTCCTAACCCCTTATGGTAACACAAACCCGGTCACCATCCCTAACCATGGACATTAATCACAAACCTGTTCACTATACCAAATCACTGACGTTAATCACAAACCCAGGCAACATGCCCTACCACTGAAGGTAATTACAAACACGGTCACCATCCAGAACCACTGACAGTAATCACAAACCCAGTCACCATCCCTAACCCCTGACGGTAATAACAATGTTTAAAAATGTGTTGCTGGAAAAGCGCACTGGCAGAAATCACAACTGTGGTCACCATCGCTAACCACTGACTGTTATCACAAATGCGATCACCATCCCTAAACCCTGACGGTTTTCTCTGAGAGTAATCAAAAACCCGGTCAACATCCGCTGCCACTGATATTAATCTCAATCCGGGTTACCATCCGCTACCACTGACAGTAATCACAAACGTGGTCACCATCGCTAACAACTGACTGCTTTCACAAAAAACCGATCCACAAAACAACCCACTAATCGCAAACTCGTTCGCCAATGCCCGCCACTTCCATTAATCAGAAATCCAATTACCATCCCTCACCATTAATGGTGGTCACAAACCCGGTCATTATCCCTAATTACTGATGCTAATCAGAAAGCGGGTCATCATCCATAAACACTGACAGTGCTCACAATCCCGTTCACCATCCCTAACCACTGACAGTAATCACATACCCGGTCATCATCCCTAACCACCAGCAGCAATCACAAACTTGATCATCATCCCTAAACAATGATGGTTATTACAAACTCGGTCAACATGCTCTACCACGGAATGTAATCACAAATAGGGTCACCATCCATACCACTAACAGTAATTACAAATCCAGTCTTCATCTGTCACCCCTGACAGTAATCTCAAAACTGATCATCATTCCTAAAATACTCACGATAATCACAAACACGGTGACCATCCTTGACCACTGACAGTAATCACAAACCCAGTCACCAACCCAGACCAATTACAGGAATCACAAAAACGGTCACAATCCCTAACCCCTTATGGTATCAAAAACCCGGTCTTTTTCCCTAACCATGGAGAGTAATTCCAAACCTCGTCACTATACCAAATCACTGACGTTAATCACAAACCCGGTTAAAATGTCCGCCACTGAAGGTAATCACAAGCACGGTCACCATTCAGATCCACTGACAGTAATCACCAACCCAGTCACCATTCCTAACTCCTGACGGTAATCACAATGTTGGTCACCATCGCTAACTACTGACGGTAATCACAATGTTGGTCACCATCCCTAACTACTGACGGTAATCACAAACTCGGTCAACATGCCCTCCCACTGAAGGTAATCACAAACGCGGTTACCATCCATAACCACTAAGAGTAATCACAAATCCGGTCATTATCCCTAACTCCAGACAGTAATCAAATGGCTGGTAACCATCCCTAATCAGAGACTGTAATCACAAAGGTGGTCATCATCCCTAACACGTGACAGCAGCACAAAACCGGTCATCATTCTTAAACACTGATGGTAACCAAAAGCCTGGTCACCATCCCTAACCACGGACAGTAATTACAATCCTGTTTACCCTCCCTAACCCCGACATTAATCACAAACCCGGTAAGCATCCGTAACCACAGATATTAATCACAAACCTGTTCACCATCCCTAAACACTGACAGTAACTACAAACCCACTCACCAACCTTGACCACTGAGAGAAATCACAAAACCGACCCACTGACACTAATCATAAACCCCGTCATCAACGCCTGCCACTTCCATTAATCACAAACCCAGTTTACATCCCCAACCATTAATGGTAGTCACAAACCCGGTCATTATCCCTAACTTCTGACCGTAATCGGGTCAGAAACCGGGTCACGATCCCTAAACACTGACAGTAATCACAAACTTGGTCACTATACCAAATCACTGACGGTAATCACAAACCCGGTCAACATGCCCTTCCACTGAAGATAATCACAAATACGGTCACCATCCACAACCACGGACAGTGATCACAAACCCAATCACCATCCCTAACCCCTAACTGTTATCACAATGTTGGTCATCATCCCTAATCACTGACGATAATCACAAAGCTGGTCACCATTCCTAACACCTGACAGCAAGGAAAAAACCGGTCACCATCCTTAATCCCTCATGGTAACCACAAGCCTGGTCACCAGTCATAACCTCGGACAGTAATTACAATCCTGGTTACCATCCCTACCCCCGACAGTAATTACAAACCCGGCCGCCATCCCTAACCACAGATATTAATCACAAACCCGGTCACCATCACTAACTACAGATATTATTCGCAAACCACTCACCATTCATACCCGCTTTAATCAATCACAAAATCAGTAACATTCATAACCTCTGACACTAATCACAAAGCCGGTCATCAACGCCAGCCAATTCCATTAATCACAAACCCAGTTATCATCCCGAACCCTTAATGGTAGTCACAAACCCGATCATCATCCGTAACTACTGACGGTAATCAGAAACCGATTCACCATCCCTAACCACTGACAGTAATCACAATCCAGGTCACCATCACGAACCACTGACAGTAAACACAAAAACGATCACCATCCCGAAACACTGATGGTAATCACAATCCCGGTGACCTTCCTAACTACTGAGAGTAATCACAAACATTGTTAACATCCCTGATCACTGAAAGTCATGACAATGCCGGTCACCATCCCTACCCATTGGCGGTAATCACAAACCTGGTCATCATCACAAACCACTGATAGTAATCACAAAGCCAGTTAGCATACCTGACTACTGACAGTAATCACAAACCCAGTCACCATCCCTTCACATTGTCTGCAATCACAAACTCAATCACGATCCTAAACCACTGATGGTTATCACAAACACGGTCACCATCCTAAACCACTTACGGTAATCTCAAATGCGGTCACCTTCCATACGACTGACGGTGATCACAAACCCTATTACAATCGCTGACCACAGAATGTAATCACAAACCAGGTCACTATCACTACCAGTAACAGCAATCACAAACCCGGGCACCATCCCTCACCACTGACAGCTTTCACAAATCCGGTAAGCATCCCTCGCCACTGAGAGTAATCACAAACCTGGTCATCATTCCAAACCACTGATGGTAATCACAAAGCCAGTTAGCATACCTGACTACTTACAGTAATCACACACCCAGTCAACGTCCCTTCCCACTGACTGTAATTACAAGCTCGATCACGATCCTAAACCACTCACTGTGATAAGAAACCCGGTCACCATCTCAAACCACTGACTGTAATCACAAAATCGGTCACCATCCACTGCTACTGACAATAATCACAAACCTGGTCACCATCCCTAACCACTGACAGCAATAAAAATCCAGTCACCATCTCTGGCCACTGACAGTTATCACAAATCCGGTAAGCATCCCTAAACACTGAGAGTAATCACAAAACTGGTCATCATACCTAACCACTGACAGTAGTCCCAAACCCGGTCAACTTCCCTGACCACCGACTGTTATCACAAATCAGGTCAGCATCACTAACCACTGATAGTAATCACAAAACTGGTCATCATTCCTAATACATTGACGATAATCACAAACACGGACACCATCCTTGACCACTGAGAGTAATCACAAACCCAGTCGAAAACCCAGACCAATTACAGGAATCACAAAAGCCATCACCATTCATAACCACCGACAGTAATCACAAACTGGTCACCATCCCGAACGACTGACAGTAATCACGTATCTGGTCACCATCCGTAACCACTGAACGTAATCACTGACCCAGTCATTATCCCAAACCCGATTACCATCCCTGACCACTGGAAGAAATCACAAACCCGTCTCACCATCCCTTACCCCTGAGAGAAATCACACACCTCGGCAGCATCCATAACCACTGAACGTAATCGCAGACCCACTCACAATGCCTAACCACTGACGGTAATCAAAACACGGTCACTATCTGTAACCACTGACAGAACAATAAACCCGGTCACTATTCCTAAGCCATGACTGTAATCATAAACCTGATCACCATCCATAACCACTGGCAGTAATCATATTTCTGGTCACCATTCCTAATCACTAACAGTAACCCCAAACCCAGTCACCATCACTAACATCTGATGTTTATCACACACCAGGGCACCATCCCAAACCACTGACTATAATCACAAACCTGGTCATCATCCCAAACCACTGACGGTAATCACAAAGCCAGATAGCATACCTGACTACTGAGAGTAATCACAAACCCAGTCAACATCCCTTCCCACTGATTGTAATCACAAACCCGGTCACCATCTCAAACCACTAATGGTAATCACAAATCCGGTCACCTTCCATACCACTGGTGGTGATCACAAACTCATTCACCATCCGCTACCACTGACGGTAATCACAAACCCAGTCATCATCCCTTCCCACTGACTGTAATCACAAGCTCAATCGCTATCCCATACCACTGACGGTGGTCTCAAACACGTTCACCATCTCAAACTATTGATGGTAATCACAAATCTGGTCACCTTCCATACCACTGACGTTGATCACAAACCCAGTTACCATCGCTGACCACTGACTGTAATCACAAACTCAATCACCATCCGCCACCACTGACAGTAATCACAAACCTTGTCACGATCCCTAACGACTTACAGCAATAGAAACCCGGTCACCATCCCTGACAAATGACCGTTATCACACATGCGGTAAGCATCACTTACCACTGAGAGAAATCACAAAACTGGTCATCATCCCTAACCGCTGAGAGTAGTCACAAATCTGGTTACCTTCTCTGACCACTAACAGTTATCACAAATCCGGTCAGCATCCCGAAACACTGACAGTAATCACAAAACTGGTCATCATTCCTAATGCAATGGCGATAATCACAAACACGGCCACCATCCTTGACCACTGAAAGTTATCACAAACACACTCATCAACCCAGACCAATTACCGGAATCACAAAAACCGTCACCATCACTAACCCCTGATGGTAATCACAAACACGGTCACCATCACGAACTGCCGACAGTAATCACAAACTGGTCGCCATCCCTAACGACTGACAATAATCACATATCTGGTAATCATCCCTAACCACTGAACATAATCACAGACCCAGTTACTATCCTAAACCTGGTAACCATCCCTAACCCCTAAAAGAAATCACAATCTTCGTCACCATCCCTAAACCACTGAACGCAATCACAGACCCAGTCACAACCCTAGCCACTGACGGTAATCACAAACACGGTCACTATCTTTAACCACTGACAGAATCATAAACCTAGTCACCATCCCAACCATCTGACAGTAATACAAACCTAGTCACCATCCATAAGTCCTGACATATAGCACAAACACCTTCAACATCTCTAACCTCTGATGGTAATCACGAAGCTGGTCACCATACTTAACCACTGACAAAAATCACAAAATCGGACACCATGCCTGATGACTGATGGTAGTCACAAACCCAATCAACATTCCTAACAACAGGCAGTAAAACCAAACCCGCTCATTATCCCAAACAGCTTACAGTAATCACAGACCCAGCCACTACCCATAAACTTTGACGGGTAATCAAAAACCCCGTGATTAGCCATAAACCTTGTCAGTAATCACACACCGAGTAACTATCCAGAAACTCTGACAGTAATCACACACGGGGTCACCTTTCCTAAAGGCAGTAACCACAAACCCCGTCTCAATCCCTAACCACTGACAGTAATCACAGACCCAGTCACCATCACTAACCCCTGACTGTAATCACAAAACTACGTTACCATTCCAAACCTCTGACAGTTATCACAAACCCGGTCAACATCCCTAATCACTGATGGTTATCACAATCCAGGTGATCATTGCTAACCACTGTCAGTGTTCGTAAACACTGTTAACACCCTGAGCACTGACAATAATATCAATGCCTGTCACCATCCCTATCCATTGACATTAATCACAAACCTGGTCATCATCCAAAATCACTGACAGTAATCAGAAAGTCAGTTTGCAACATACTACTGATAGTAATCACAAACTGGTCATCATCCCTAACGACTGATTGTAACGACACACCTGTCCATCATCCCGAACCACAGACAGTAATCACAAACACGGTCACTATCCCAAACCACTGACTGGAATCACAAACCTGGTCATTATCCCCTAAATCTGAAGTTAATCACAAACACGGTAACTATCCAGAACTACTGACAGTAATCAGAAATCCAGTCATCATCCCTAACACCTGACAGTAATTACATCGCAGTCACCATAATCCCTTACCCCTGACAGTAATCACAGGCACGGTCACTTTCCCAATCCACTGACTGTAATCACGAACCCGGTAAATATCCCCGACCACTGAAGGAAATGAGAAACACAGTCACCATCTAGAACTACTGACAGTAATCACAAATCCAATCACCATGCCTAACCCTGACAGTAATCACATCCCCGGTCACCATTCAAAGTCACTAACAGTAATCACAAACCCGGTCATGATTCCTTACTTCTGACAGTAATCACAATGCTGGTCACCATCTCTAACCACTGACAGTAATCACAAACGTGGTCACCATTGCGAAAACTGACAGTAACCACAAAGCTGATCACCATCCATAACACCTGGCAGTAAGCAATATACCCGTTACTATCCTTAATCCATGATTGTCGCCACAAACCCTGTCACCATCCCAAACCACGGATAGTAATTACAATCCTGGTTACCATCCCTAACCACGGGCATTAATTACAAACCTGATCAGAGTCCTTAAGCACTGACAGTAACCACAAACCCGGTCACCAACCTTGACCACTGAGATAAATAACAAAACCAGTCACCATCCCTACCCCCTGACAGTATTGACTAAACCAGTCACCATACCTAACCACGGACACTAAACACAAACCCGGATGCCATCGCCAGCTACTTCCATTAATCACAAACTAACTTACCATTCCTAACCCTCCATGATAGTCACAAACCCGGTCACCATCGTTAACCACTGACTGTTATCACAAATGCATTCACGTTCACTAAACCCTGACGGTTTTCCCTGACAGTAATCACAAACCCGGTGAACATCCGCTACCACTGACAATAATCTCAACCCAAATCACCATACCTAACCACTGACAGTAATCACAAACGTGATCACCATCGCTAACCACTGACTTTTATCACATATCTGGTCAACATCCCTGACCACTGACAGTAAAAACAGTCCCGGTCACCATCGCTAACCCGTGACTGTCATAACAAACCCAGTCACCATTCCTAAACCCTGACGATAATCACAAACATGGTCACCATCCCTAACCGCTGACCGTAATCACACACCCGGTAAATATCCCTAACCCCTGACAATATTCACAAACCCGGTCACCATGCTTAAGCACTAACAGAAATCACAAATCTGGTCGTCATCCCTAACCACAGAGAGCAATCACAAACCTGGTCAACATCCACAATCAGAGACGGTGATCTCAAATACGGTGACCATCCTTGATGGCTGAGAGTAATCATAATGCTGGTCGCCATCCCTAACCACTGAGAGTAGTCACAATCCGGGTCACCATTCTTAACCATTGACTGCAATCACAAATCCTGTCACCATCCTTAAACTTTGACAGTGATCACAATTCTGGTCACCATCCACTACCACTGACAGAAATCACAAACACTGTCACCATTCCAAATCATTCACAGTAATCACAAATCCGGTCATCATCCCTAACCCCTGACAGTAATCACAAACCAGGCCGCTATCCCTATACACTGACAGCAATCACAAAGCCGGTAACCGTCCCTGACCACTGACAGTAATCACAAATCCGGTCAGCAAACATAACTACAGATAGAAATCACAAAACTGGACATCATCCCTAAAACAGTAATCTCAAACTCAGTCAGCAACCCAGACCAATGACAGTAACCACAAACCCAGTCACCAACCCAGACCAATGACAGTAATCACAAAAACGTTCACCATCCCTAAGCCCTGACAGTAATCACATACCCAGTCATCAATCCTAACCACAGAGAGTAATCACAAACCCGGTCACTGTCCCAAACCACTGATGGTAATCACCAACCCGATCAACCTCCGTACCACTGAAGTTAATCACAAACACGGTCATCATCCAGAACAACTGACGATAATCACAAACCTTGCCACTATCTGGAACCACTGACAGTAATCACAAACTTGGTCACCGCACCTAACGACTGACAGTAATCACAAAACAGGTCACCATCCATATCCACAGACAGTTATCATAAACCTGGTGATCATTCCTCAGCATAGTCAGTAACCAGAAACTCAGAAACCATCCCATACCACTGACAGCAATTACAAACCCGGTCAAAATCCTCTACTACTGACAGGTATCACAAACCCGGTCTCCATCACGAACCACTGCCCGTAATCATATCCCGGTCACTATCCATATGCACTAACAGTAATCACAAATGCGGTCACCATCAATAACCATTTATAGTAATCATAAACCCAGTCACCAGCCCTCCCACTGACAGTAATCACAAACCCGGTCGCCATTGCTAACCACTGACCTTAACCACAAATCCCGTCACCATCCCTAAACCCTGACAGTGATCACAAACATGGTCACCATCTCTAACCGCTGGCAGTAATCTCTAACCATCCCTAACCCCTGAAAGTAATCACAAAACCGATCACCATCCTTAATCACTAACATGAATCACAAAGGTTGTCGCCATCCCTAACCACAGAAAGTAATCGCAAACCTGGTCAACATCAATAACCACTGACAGTAATCGCAAGCACGTTGACCATCTTTGACCGCTGACTGTAGTAGCAAACCTCGTCATCATCCCTAGCCACTGACAGTAATTGCAATACTGGTCACCATCCATAACCACTGACAGTAATCTCAAACGTGGTCACCATCCCGAACCACTGACAGTAATCAAAAAGCTGGTCACAATCCATAACAACTGACAGTAAGCACAAAACAGGTTTCAATTCTTAATCCCGGATAGTAACCACAAACCCTGCCACCATCCCGAATGAAAGACAGGAATTACGATCCTGGTTAACATCCCGAACACCTGACGGTAAGCACAAACCCGGTAACCGCCCCTAACCTCAGAGAGTAACCATATACCTGGTCACCAACCTTGACAACTGAGGGAAATCACAAACCCGGTCACCATCCCTACCCCCTGACAGCAAACACAAAACAAGTCACCATCCTTAACCACTGGCACTAATCACAAACCCGGTCATCATTGTCAGCCACTTTCATTAATCATAAACTCGGTTATCATCCCTAACCTTTGATGGTAGTCACAAACCTGGTCATCATTCCTCATCCCTGATGTTAATCAGAAACCTGGTCATCATGCCTAACCACTCACAGTAATCACAATCCGGATCACCATCCCTTACCACTGACTGTCATCACAAACCCATCCCTAAATCCTGACGGTAATGACAGACCCGGTAAACATCCCTACCCACAAACAGAAATCACAAACCTGATCGTCATTCCTAACTACAGAGAGTAATCACAAACCTGGTCATCATCAATAAACCACTGACGGTAATCACAAATATGGTGACCATCCTTGATGGCTGAATGTAGTAATAAACTCAGTCACCAGCCTTGACCACTGACAGTAATCCTATCCCACTCACCATTCCGAATACCTGACAGTAACCAGAAACACGATCACCATTCCTAACCCCTGAGAATAACCACAGATCCAGTCACGATCACGAAACACTGACAGTAATCACAAACATGGTCGCGATCCCTAACCACTGACGGTAGTCACAAACCCGGTCACCATCAATAATCCCTGTAAGTAATCACAAATCTGGTCACTATAATGAAACACTGACAGTCGTCAAAATCTTGGTCGCCACCCCTAACCCCTGACAGTAATTCCAAACTCTGTCACGATGCCGCAGCAATTACAGTAATCTAAACCTCGGTCGCCATCCCTAACCACTGACGGTAAACAAAAACTCAGTCGCTACACATAACCACTGAAAGTAATCACGCAACCGGTCACTATCCTTAGCCCCTGACAGTAGTCACAAACCCGGTCACCATCCAAAACCCCTGATGGCAATCACACACATGATCACCATTCCAAACGTCTGACAGTAACCACAAAACCAGTCACCATCTCTAACCATTGACAATAATCAGAATGCTGATCACCATTCCAATCCATTGACACTAATCACAAACCCAGTCACAACCGTAACCTGTGATGGTCGTACTCACCCCTTTACTATCCTTTATCCCAGACAGTATCCACAATCCCGATCACCATCCCGAAAACCTGACAGTAATCACAAACCCAGTCACCATCCAAACTCTTGATAGTAATCACAAATGCAGTCACTATCCCTAACCACTGATGGTAATCACAAACCCGGTCACCATCCATAACCACTGACAGTAATGATAAACCCGGTCACCATCCATAACCACTGACAGTAATCACGAACGCGGTCACCATCCATAACACCTGACAGTCATCACAAAACTAGTCACTATCTCAAACCGCTCTCAGTAACTACAAAACCAGTCCCCAAACCTCAACTTCATGATAATCACAATCTCGGTCACCATCGCTAACCACTGACAGTTAACACAAACCCTGTCACAAAACCAAACCACTGATGGTAATCACAAACCCGTCACCATCCCTAACCATTGACGGTAATGACAACCCCAATCACCATCCTGAATCACTGACGGTTATAACACACCTGATCACTATCATTAAGCATTTATAGTAATCACAAAACCGATCACCATCCTTTACCCCTAACAGAAATCACAAACCTGGTCACCATCCATAACCACTGACGGTAAACACAAACACAGTGACCATCCTTAACCACTGACAGTAATAACAAACCCGGTCACCATCATTGACCATTGACAGTAACCACAAACCCGGTCACAATTCCTAACCCCTGAGAATAACCACAAACCCGGTCACCATCCTGAAACAAAGGCAGTAATCACAAACATGGCTGCCAACCCTAACCCCTGACAGTAATCACAAACTTGGTCACTATCCTGAAACACTGACAGTAATCAAAAACCCGTCGCCATCTCTAACCACTCACGGTAATCTACCATCCAGTCACTATACCTAACCACTGAAAGTAATCACACGCCAGATCGCCATCCTTAACCCCTGACAGGTATCACAAACCCAGTCACCACCCCTGACAGTAATCACAAACTCAGTCAGCACCCCTAACCGACGTTTTGGGCAAAAGCCCTTCATGAGGGCTTTTGCCCGAAACATTGATTTTCCTACTCCTCGATTGTTGCCCGACCTGCTGTGCTTTTCCAGCACCACTCTGATCTAAACTCTAGTTTCCAGAATCTGCTGTCCTCGCTTTTGTCCAGCAGCCTTAACCCTTGATGGTAATCATAAACCTGGTCACCATCTCTAAGTACTGAGAGTAATCACACACCCGGTCACCATCCCTATACCCTGATAGTAATCACCATCCCAGTCACCATCCCACTGCCAGTAATTACAAACCCGGTCACCATCCCTAACCACTGATGGCAATCACAACACCGGTGATCTTCCCTAACCACTGCCAGTAATGACAAACCCTGTTAACATCCCTGAGCACTGACAGTAATGGCAATACCAGTCAACATCCCTACATATTGACGGTAATCTCAACCCTGGTCATCATCCCAAACCACTGACGGTAATCACAAAGCCAGTTAGCATACCTGACTACTAACATTTAATCACAAACACATTGTCACCATACCTTCCCACTGACTGTAATCACAAACTCATTCATTATTACAAAAAAAAAACTGACGGTGATTACAAATCCGCTCACCATCGCAAACCACTGGCGAAAATCAAAAATCCGGTCATCCATACTATACCAGTGACGGTGATCACAAACCCGGTCACCATCCCTGACCACTGACTGTAATCACAAACCCGGTCACCATCCCTTCCCACTGTCAGTAATCACAAACCCGATCGCCATCCCTAACCACTGATGGCAATCACAATCCCAGTGATCTTCCCTAACCACTGCCAATAATCACGAACCCTGTTAACATCCCTGAGCATTGGCAGTAATGACAATGCCAGTTACCATCCCCACCCATTGACGGTCAACTCAACCCTGGTCATCATCCCAAACCGCTGACAGTAATTACAAAGCCAGTTAGCATATCTGACTACTGATATTAATCACAAACACAGTCACCATACCTTCCCACTGACTGTAATCACAAACTCGTTCACTATTACAAAAAAAACTGACAGTGATCACAAATCTGCTCACCATCCCAAACCACTGATGATAATTAAAAATCACCATACCAGTGATGGCGATCACAAACCCGGTCACCATCCCTGACAACTGACTGTAATCACAATCCCGATCACCATCCCAGACCACTGACAGAAATCATAAACCTGGTCAACATCCCTGACCACTGACAGTCGTCACAAACCCTGTCAGCATCCCCACCCACTGACAGTAATTGCCAAAGTGGTAATCATTTCTAAAACACTGACGATAATCACAAACGCGGTCACCATCCTTGACCACTGACAGTAAGAACAAACCCAGTCACCAATCCAGATCAATGACAGGAATCAGGAAAATGGTCACCATCCCTAACCCCTGACGGTAATCACAAACCCGGTCACCATCCGTAACCACCGACACTAATCACAAACTGGCCACCATCCCTTGCGATTGACAGTAATCACATACCCGTTCATCATCCCCAAACACAGGCAGAATCAAAAACGCGGTCACTATCCCATACCACTGATTTAAACAAAAATCTGGTCAACAGCTCTACCACTGTAGGTAATCACAAACCCGGTCACCATCCCTAACCCCTGACAGTAATCACAAACTCGGTCACCTTCCCTAACCACTGTGAGTAATGAAAATGGTGTCAATATCCCTAAAAGCTGACAATAATCACACACACATTCACTACCTTAACTGCTGCCGGTAATCACAAATACAGTCACCATCCATAAACACTGACAATAATCACTAACCCACTCACAATCCCAAACCACTGACGGCAATCACAAATCCGGTCACCATCCCTACCAATGACGGTAATCAAAAGCACAGTCACCATTCCTGACCACTGACAGTAAGCACAAATCTGGCCAACATCCGCCACACTGGCAATAATGACAAACTTGGTCACAATCCCTAACATTTGACAGTATTCACAAATCCAGCCACCATCCCTAAACGCTGATAGTAATCACAAACCTGGTCACCATCCATAACCAATGGCAGTAATCACAAAAATGGTGACCACCGATGACAGTAATTACAAACCTGGTCAGTGTTCTTGACCACTGACAGTAATCACAAGCCCAGTCACAAGCACAAACCACTGACGCTAATCAGAAACCCGGTCACCATCCCGACCAATGACGGTAGTCAAAAACACAGTCATCATTCCTTACCACTGACAATAATCGCAAATCTGGTCACCATCCATAATCACTGACAGTAAGCACAAACACGGTGACCACCAGTGACAGTAATTACAAACGTAGTTACCATCCTTGACCACTAGCAGCAATCACAAACCTAGTCACCATTCAGAATTACTGACTGTAATCACAAACCCAGTCACCATCCTGAAGCACTGACAGTTATAACATACATGGTTACTATCCGTAAGCACTGACAGTTATCACAAACCCGGTCACCATCCAGAACCACAGTCAGTAATCACAAAACTGGTCACTATCTATAACCACTGACAGTAATAACAAACCCGGTCCCCATCCATGGTCATTGAGAGCAACCACAAACCCGGTCACCATTCCTAATCCCTGATAGTAACAACAAACTCAGTCACCATTCCTAACCTCTGAGGATAACCACAAACCCAGTCACCATCCTGAAACACTGAATTTAATAACAAACATAGTTGCGATCTCTAGCCACTCATGGTAATTACAAATCCAGTCACCATCCTTAACCCCTAACAGTAATCACAAACTTGGTCAGTATCCCGAAACACTGACAGTAATCAAAAACCCGGTCGCCATTCCTAACCACTGACGGAAATCAAACACCCGGTCACTACACATAACCAGTGAAAGTAATCACACACCCGGTAACCATCCTTAACCCTTGACAGTAATCACAAACCCGGTCACCATCCCTAACCACTGACAATAATCAGAATGCATGTCACCATTCCTAAACATTGACAGTAATCACAAACCTAGTCACCATCCCTATCTGTGAAGGTAGTACTCACCCAGTCACTATCCCTAACCCCTGACAGTAACCACAATCCTGGTCACAGTCCCGAAAACCTGACAATAAACACAAACCCAGTCACCATCCGTAAACACTGATAGTAATCAGAAATCCGATCAACATCCATAACCACTGACAGTAATTACAAACTCGGTCACCATCACAAGCCACTAACGGTAATCACAATCCCGGCGATCATCGCTAACCGCTGACAGTAATCACAAATCCTGTTAATATCCCTGAGCACTGATAGTAATGCCAATGCCAGTCACCATCACTACCCAATGACGGTAATCTCAACACTGGTCATCATCCCAAACCAATTACAGTAATCACAAAGCCAGTTAGCATACCTGACTACTGACTCAATCGCAAACCCAGGCACCATCCCTTCCCACTGACTGTAATCACAAACCCAATCACAATTCCAAACCACTGACGGTGATCACAAATCTGGTCACCATCCCATACCACTGACAGTGATCACAAACGTGGTCACCATCCCTGACCATTGACTGTAATCACAAACCCGGTCACCGTCCGCTACCCCTGACAGGAATCACAAACCCAGTCACCATCCAAACCCCTGACAGTTATTACAAACCCGTTCTCCATCCCTAACCACAGACAGCAATCACCAACCGGGTCACCATCCCTAACCACTGATAGCAATTACAAAACCGGTCTCCATCCCTAACCACTGACAGCAATCACAAACACGCCGCCATCCCTGCCCACTGACAGTAATCACAAATCCGTTCTCCATCCATAACCAAAGACAGTAATCACAAAAAATTGGTCACCATCCCGAAAGCACTGACGATAGTCTCAAACATGGTCACCATCCTTGACCACTGACAGTAATCACAACCTGATCACCATCCCTAACGACTGACAGTAATCACATACCCGGTCATCATCACTAACCACAGACAGTAATCACAAACTCGGTTACTATCCCCATCTACTGGCATAATCACAAATCCAGTCAACATCCCCTACTACTGAAGATAATCACAAACATGGTCACCATTCCTAACCCCTGACGGCAATCACATCCTGATCACTATCCATAACAAGTAAAATTAATCACAAACCCGGTCATCATCCCTAACCACTGACAGTAATCCCAAAATGGTCACCATCCCTAATGCCTGAGAACCGGTCACCATCCTTATTCCCTGATGGTAACCACAAACCCGGTCACCATCCCTTACCACTGACAGTAATTACTATCCCGGTTAACATCCCTAAATCCTGATAGTAATCACAAACCCTCTCACCATCCCTAATCACAGACAATAATCACAAACCTGGTCACAATCCCTAACCACTGACAGTAACGACAAACCCGGTCACCAACCTTGAGCACTGAGATAAATTAGAATTCCGGTCACCATCCCTAACTACTGACAGAAATCACAATCTGGACCATCATCCCTAACCACGAACAGTAATTACAAACCCGGTCACCATGGCTAACCACTGACAGTAACCACAAACCCGTTCACCATCCTTAAATCCTGACGGTGATCACAAACGTGGTCAACATCCCTAACTGCTGACAGTAATCACACACCCGGTAACCATCCCTAACCCCTGACAGTAATCACAAACCCAGTCACCATCCTTATCCACGAACAGAAATCATAAGCCTCGTCACCATCCACAACCACTCATGGTAAGCACAAACAAGGTGACCATCCTTGACCACTGACAGTAATAACAAACCCGGTCACCATTCTAGACCACTCACAGTAACCACAAACCCGGTCACAATTCCTAACCACTGACAGTAGCCACAAACTCAGTCACCAATCCTAACCCCTGAGAATAACCACAAACCCGGTTACCATCCCGAAACACTAACAGTAATCACAAAATGGTCACCATCCCTAATCCCTGACAGTAATCGCAACCTCGGTCACGATTCCTAACCCCTGCCGGTAATTACACACCCGGTCGCTATACCTAACCACTAAAAGTAATCACACACCCGGCCACCATCCTGAAACACTGACAGGAATCATTAACAAAGTGACCATTCCGAACCATTGACAAAATCACAAAGCCAGTCATCATCCCTAACCGCCACCATAATACTCACCCGGTAACTATCCCTAAGTCCTGACAGTAACCATAATCCTGGTTACCATCCAGAAAACCTGACAATAATCACAAACCCAGTCACCATTCCTAACCCCGATAGTAATCACAAGCCCAATCACTACGCCTAACTGCTGATGGTAATTACAAACCCAGTCACCATCCATAACCACTGGGAGTAATCATAAAACCGGTCACCATCCCTCACCACTGACGATAATCACAAACTCGACCACTATCCCTAACACTGACAGTAATCACAAACACGGTCACAATCCCAAACCACTGAAGGCAATCACAAAACGGGTCATCATCCCTAACCAATCATGGAAATCACAAACCTGGTCACGATTCCTGACCACTGACAGTAATCACAAACTTGGTCAACATCCCTTAGCCCTGACAGTAATCACAAACCCCTCACCACCCCTGACAACGTAATCACAAAGCTGGTCACCATTCCTAACCACTGACTGTAATTAAAAACTCGGTCACCATCCCTAATCTCTGACAGGAATCACATACCCGGTCACTATCTCTAATCACTGATGTTGCCTTGTCAAAAAGAGTGAGGAAAATTCGTTTTTCGTAAATCGGTATGGAATGTATCAGTTTAAAGTCATGCCATTTCGTGTGAAAAGTGCGCAGGCCGCATTTCCGTGACCTATCAATAAGGTATTTTCCAGATTAACCGATCGTGTAGTATGTACTGATGACCTGGTGATTTTTAGTCACACATGGAAGGAATATTGCACCATTCATCAGAATTATTCCATCGAATTCAGAATGCAGGCTTAATGATAAACGTGGCTGAAAATGAATTTTCAAAAGCCCAAATCACCTTCTTGGGCCATGTTCGTGGACATGGACAAATGGCCTCGGGGGATGCAAAAACAAAATAACTAGGGAATTTCCCACATCATTGACAAAAAGGGGAATACTGTGATTCCTGGGATTGAGTGTGTTTTAATGGAGGTTTGTACAAATTTAAGTAGTGCCGCTGCTCCACTCAGTAGACTGCTAAAGAACGGCAAGAAACTTCAGTGGGCAACGGACTGTAACAAGGCATTTAACAGCTTGAAGATTTTGTTAACCACTGCTCCAGTGTTAGTGCTGCCTAATTATTCAACCAATTCAAGGTGGCTATGTATGCAAGTAATGTAAGTGTCGGTGCTGTGTTTATTCAAGAAGACAATGAGAACATAGAAATGCGTCTCGCATAGTTCTACAGGAAACAAGACATTCATCAGTGAAAATACTCAACAATTGAGAAGCAGAGTTTGAGCTTGGAGTTAGTATTGCAGTTGTTCAATATCTGAGACAATCATATACACAGATCATGAGCCATTGAATTTTGGGGAGAAATTTAATGACAAAAACTCCAGCCTGTTTAGATGGAGCTTGTTGTTACTACCATTCAGTTTGTAAATTGTGCATGTGGCAGGACGAGGAAACGTAATTGCTGAAGCATTGTTGAGACTTAATGAAAAACAGAGGCATTCGCTGGTGGAAGCAAAACAGACTGAAACATTGTACGTGTTTGCTTGAGTATTACCAATGAAATGTATATGAGTTTTGTAGTGTATTATCAATGTAAGATTATGGAGTTTTAAAATGAAGACATTGGATAGTGATGCTTCATTTCTTATAGTGGGGGAGTGCGGTGCTGCTGCTCCTTTAATAACGTTTTGGTGTCCTGGTTTATATTTGTTCAGGAGGTCGTAAACGCATAGGTTCAGAAATGGCTGGGGTTGATTTACTTGAAGAAGATTTTAAGTTAAGAAAAACATTTGTCCAACGTAAGGGGCGTGGCCAGGTTTACGAGCTCAGCTTCCTCTGGTTTGTTTTGGTTTAAGCAAGCAGTCATTGGAGAAGCTGATGAACCCAAAGAAGCAGGTCCATCCTGACGCTCCATCTCTCTGACATCTCTCATGTAATAACCTGCGTTGGATTTTTCCTTTTTTTGCAAAGTGATGTTTATGGGGATTGTTGGAATTCTTTAAAACAGTATCATAAGGTTGGGATAATTTGCTAAGTTTTCGGATATGTTAAGTTATTCTACATTCTGTTCTCTATTGTTTGTGTTTCATTCGGTAAACTTGCAAATAAATTCTGTTTTCTTAAGACTAAATGATTGGAAAGCTGCATCACACCGAATATCCACTGCACACCCAATTAAAACTAGCAAAGTTAGGGTCAAGGCTACTTTCTTGAAATACTTTGAGGGGTTCTGGCCTAGTCCATAAAGTGATTGGGGCATTACTTCCGGTAGTTCTATTATTTTCAGAGTATTCTCCAGGATTCGTGGTTTGTCCAGACTATCCCATACAACATTGTCCACCGTCTTCATGATGTAGAATGGTAGTGGATGGGACGGCGTGCTCTTTGTGGACTTTACATTATACAGTCTAGCATAAAATGGTTATCTGATGTTCAAAAATGTTAGACTTTGAGGAAGTCAAGGAAGAGATAGCTGGGACCGCCCCGGTATCATAATCAACCACGGGTGACGTGCCAGAAGACTGTAGGCTGGCTGATGTGGGTCCATTATTTAAAAAAAAACAGATAATGAAAAGCAAGGGATTTCTTTGTGCGCCTGACAAAAGCGCTTGGTAAGTTTTGATAGAAGAAATATTATATTAGAAAATATGTGAACAAAGAGAGACTGTTTCTATATGGAGCCTGTGGAGAGGCATACACATAGAACACAGAACATAACAGCGCAGTACAAGCCCTTTGGCACTCGACGTTGCGCTGCCCTGTGAAACCAAACCAAAGACCGTCTAACCTGCATGCTTGGCAAGTCTACTACTGTTGCAGGCATTGTGTTCCACGGCCCTACTACTGTCTGAGTAAGAAACTACCTCTGATATCTGTTGTATATCTATCACCCCTCAAATTAAAGCTATGTCCCCTCATGGTAGACATCATGATCCAAAGAAAACAGGCTCTCAGTGTCCATCCTATATAACCCTCTGACTGTCTTATATGTTCTTAATTAAGTCACCTCTCAACCTTCTACTCTCTAATGAAAGCAATCTCAAGTCCCTCAGTCTCTCCTTCGACGACCTTCACTCCATATTAGGCAACATTCTGATAAATCTCCTCTGAACACTTTCCAAAGCTTCCGCATCCTTCCTAAAATGTGGTGGCGAGAAATTCACACGTTGACAGCTCTGGAGATAGGTTTGTTTAATTCCGATACTGAAAGTTGAATGTTGGAGTATTTGAACAGAGTAGAGTCCCTATAAGATGGAAACAGTAAGTCCACACTTCGGCCCAGCACGGCCACACTGACCTTCCAAAAAATAACCTGCGCAGACCCATTCCCCTACCTTATATTTGCCACTGACTAATGCACCTAACCTACACATCCCCAAACACTATGGACAATTCAAGAAACCAGAGCATCCGGAGGAACCCCATGCAGAATGTGCAAACTCCACACAGACAGTCGCCCAAAGCTGAAATCGAAACTGGGCCTTTGGCTCTGTGAGGCAGTAGTGCTAGCCACTGTGCCACCCGTACGGGTTCATTTGTTTGGTGAAGTATTTTATTTCTTCATACGTTTTTTTTTCTTATTTTTGCATGCTTTATGTTAAATCTGTAGGTAAGGTGAGATAGTTTAGTTTTGTATGTAAGTTGCTTTTCGGAGCTTCATCGTTTTAGGCTTAATGTCACTGAGGGCATACAGAAGACACTGAGTGTAATGACTAGCAGATATCGAGAAATTTGCACAGCAGGATCAGTCATATAGATAATCGATTCGAAGGAAATTTAAGAATGTGGTTCAGAAGTCTCCTGCGACTATTAAAGATGCTCCATTTTGAGTACTGTTGAAAGAGATAGTCTCTCAGATGAGAATGGACGTGGTAGCACCATCTTGGAAATTAAAGCATTTGTCAAAATTTAAATGAATAATCGTTCTGGGGAACTTTCCTATCAGATGCGTAGATAACAGATGCTGTGGCAAGCAGTATGCATCGAGGATAGTATTATGGTTTAATGATGCAACTGTGAAGGACATCTCAAAACATTTGAAACGCATTATCATCTGGGAGAATGAGAAGCTGGACGTTGTTATACACATTGGAAGAAATGACATAGTCAGTAAACGGGTTAAGATTTTGCAGAGTGAGTATAAGACGTTAGATAGTAGGTCCAAAAACAAAACAAGCAAGGTAGTAATTGTTAGATTAGTTCCGTTGTGAAGTGATAATGATGTTAGAATTCACACAACACCAGGTTATAAACCGATAGGTTTATTTGGAAGTCTCAGCTTGAATGAGGGTATGATAGGAAAGAGAAATCAACAGCTGAGGAGGTGCTGCAATGTACAGAGATGCAGTTTCTTGGATCTTTAGGACCTCTTCTGGGACAGAAAAGGATGGGTTTCACCTGAACTGAAAAGGGTGAAATATTCTGTCAGTCAGTTTTGCTCGTTATGTTTCAGAAGCCTGAAATCTTTTAGAGAGGGGATACGGGGGCTTCCTAACTAACAGTTAAAAAAAAAAGAAAGATGAGGATGTTACTGAATCAGAAAACAGCGAGTTATTTAGAAAAGACAGATAGTACCAAGTCGGAGAACTAAATAATTCTGAAGAATAAAACTTCATTTATTTCCATGTAAGAGGTCCTACAAGTAAAGTGGATGATCTCAGGGCATCCATGGGAACGTGTGATTGGGATGTCATAGCTTTTACAGAATCTTGGCAGTGGAATGGACAAGACAGGCAGCTCAATGTTGCGGATTTTAGATGTTATGGGAAGGTCCGAAAAAGGCAAGAGAAGAAATGAATTGGCATTTTTGACTAAGGAAGGCCGTTAGAAAAGATATTTAGGGGACCATTTAGTGAAACAAACTGGGTTGAAAGTATAAATAAGAAAGGGATTGTCACCTTTATGAAATTATACGATATGACCCTCAATAGGCAGAGGGAATTTGTAGCAAGTATGTTGACAGATCTCAACTATATGTAAGAATAATAAGGTTGCAAAACTAAGAGATTTTAATTTTCCAAGCGGTCATTGGGACTGTCATAGCTTTAAAGGTCTGGACGGTGAAGACTTTGTAAAACGTGTTAAAGAAAACCTCCTTTATCAATATATAAATGTTCCTACTAGCGAAGAAGCAAAGCTTGAAATGCTCTGGGAAATAAGGTAGAGTAAGTGACTGAAATGCTAATAGTAGAACACTTTAGAGACTGGTGCTCATAATACCACTAGTTTTGAACTCGTTATGGAAAAGCGAAGTCTTCCATAAAAATTAAATTTCTTCATTGGGTTAAGGCAAATTTTATGGGATGAAACAATCATTCCCATAAGTTGATTGGAGTAGACTGGTCGCAGCTAAAAAGGACGATGGAAAAGTGGGAGAAGTTTAATAGTGTGATGTCGAGAGTTCAGAAACAGTACGTTCCTGTTAGAGTGAAAAGCAAGGCTGGTAAGATTAGGGAACAATGGATGAATAAAGATATTGAATTCCTATTCAAGAATGCAAAAGAATCATGTCCTAGACAACAAGGATCAACTGACTCTCTTGAAGAATAGTAAATGTGGAGGCCATTCTTCGGAAGGAAATCAGGAAGGCTGAGGAGATATGAGATGGCCTGATAGATCATGTTAAAGTTAGTCCAAAAAGATTCTACCAATCCAATAAGAGCAAGTGAGAAACGAAAACGAGAGAGAGAGAGAGAAAAGGAGAGAGAAAGAGAGAGTAAGAGTGAGAGAGAAAGAGAGAGAGAAAGAGAAAGAGAGAGAGAGAGCACCGTTCCTTAAAGATCAACAAGTCTAACTTTGTTTTGAACCTTAGGAGATGGGAGAGATATTAATTATATATTTCACAAATAGTTTTCTGCAGAAAGAAATGGAGGCTAGAGAACTCATAGAAATGAATATTATTGTTCTGAAACCAGTTCACATTACTGAAGAGGAAGTGTCGGATGTCGCAAAAAGCATAAACGTAGATAGATCTCCAGGATTTGATCAAGTGTATCCCAGGGCTTTGTCCCTGTGCAGAAATATTTGTATCTCATGTAAACAAGGATGAATTATCAAAGGACTGGAGAGTGGTTAATGTTGTGCCATTGTTTAAGAAAGACTGTGAGGAGAAGTCGGGAAACTGTTGACCTATGATTTCAGTGTTAGATAAGTTGTTGCAGTTGATTCTGAAAAATAGGATTTACGGGTATTTAGAGAGACAACGATTCAGTCAGGATTGTCCGCGTGATTTTGTGCAAAGAAAATCAGGTCCCACAAATTTAATTTTTTTTCAGTGAAGTAATCAAAACAACTGATGAGGGCAGAGTGGTAGATGTTGTTTACTTGGACACCAGTACAACCTTTGATAAGGTTCCGCATGGTAGACTACAAAGCAAAGCTGGATCGATGGGATTCAAGGTGAGGTTGCCACTTAGATACAGAATTGGCTTTATGGCACGAGACAGAGGGTGGTGGTGGAGGTTTCTTTTTTGGACTGAAGGCCTGGGACAAAGGGTGTGCTACTGGGTTCGGTGCTGAGTCCAATGCATTTTGTCATTTGTATTTGATTAAGATGTGAATGTGGGAGGTGCGTTTAGTATGTGTGCTGTAAGTTTGCTTCAGTCCAAGGTGGCGGCAGTATAGGGCAACTGTGCTGGAGCTTGCCTGCTCTGACCGCGTTTGTTATTCTGTTTAACTGTCTCTCTTTTAGTTACATTGTCTTGAGCTTAGACAGTGTTGGTCTTCAGCCTTCAGTTTTAGAGAAGCACTGAGTGCAGACCTCGAACGGGAACTGTGTGTGGAGCAAGTTTGAGACCTGAAATCAGTGGCTGCCACAAAGACAGAGGGAATGTCTTCGGGATAGATCCTGTGGCAAGAATGGAACCTGTAGTTTGGCGACCTCGATGTTGTTTGGGTCGGATATAGATGGTGACAGTGCAATGCGGAGGGATGGCGGTGCCGGCATCATTGATGATGATGAGCTGGTTCAGGAATGATGGACGCCCTTCAAGCTACATCTTTTCTTTTCCTTAAATTTTTGAAAATGGTGCCAAATCGTGGAAACAAATGAAAGCTTTTCATGCGTTTTATTGTTTTCTTTAAAAAATACACACGCGACAATCAAATCAAAATCATTTGTCAACAGAATAGGTAGTGCAGTGGACAGTTAAAATGTTACGTCAGAGTACAATAGGACCTTGATCAGATGGGCCAAAGTGTAGTGGATCGAGTTTATTTTAGATAAATGTGATGCGCTACATTTTGAAAAGGCAAATCAGACAAGGACTCATCCACTGAATATTCATTTCCGGGGAAGTGTTGCCGAACAAAGATACCTTGAAGCTCCTTGAAAGTGGATTCACAGGGAGACAGGATTGTGAAGAAAGCGTTTGGCATGCTTTCCTTTGTTGGTGAGTGCATTGAGTACAGGAGTTGGGAGGATATGTTGTGGCTGCACAGGACATGAGTGATGCCACATTTGGAACACTGCGTTCAGTTCTCATCTCCCTGCTATAGGATGGATGTTGTGAATCTTGAAAGGGTTCAGAAAAGATTGACAAGGATATTGCTAGGCTGAGAGGGTTTAAGCTATCCTGAGAGAGTGAATAGGCTGGGGATATTTTCCTTGGGCGTCAGCGGCTGATGGATGACCTTAGAGAGGTTTTGGAAATCATGAGGGATGCGGATATGGTGAATAGTGATGGTTGTTTTCTCAAGGTGCGGGAGTCCAAAAGTGGGCGGCATAGGATTAAGGTGAGATAGGAAAGATTTAAAAGAGATCTAAGGAGTTTTTTTCAAACAGTCGGTGCAGTGTGTATGGAATTAACTATCAGAGGAAGTTGAAGAAGCTGGGTATAATTACAACATTGAAAAGGCATCTGGATGGGCACATGGTTAGGAAGGTAGATAGGGTTATCGGCCAACTGCTGGAAAATTGAGTTAGATTAATTTAGAATACCTGGTTGGTATTTCTGTGCTGTACAATTCTATGACCCTGTAAACGTACTTGAAAATGATTTTTGTCATGACAAATTAAGTGGAGTTAATGTTGACCGACCAAAGTGATATTAGATCAGGTGATCAATAATTATTTGAAAAGGTAGATATGAAGAAGCACCGACAACAGGAGAAGGCTCTGGCTAATCATAAGAACTTAGAGAGGCAGTCCAGAACCTGAGGGCAGCTCAGGAACACAAGATTGCAGGTACTGTTGTTCTTGGCATTCTTACCTGCCATTTCATTTCGCTTAATTCTATGAAACCTTTAATTCATTTCACCATCACACTAGGTTTTCCATTTACATCACAGAACAGCATCTCACGATTTCATAGAGATTTTACAGCAGGATTTACACGAGTCCAAGACACCAACATAATCAATGCACGACATTGGAACATTTTTAAATAGACAGATGAGAATTTAAAATCGAGAATTTGGAGCATACCACGGCTTCTGTAGTTCACTACGTTCAATGGTTGAACTGGAAATAGGATTTGTTTGGAAAGCAATCCAGGAAAGCAGAGGACATTTAGATAAGTAAATGTATGGAGTTTATAATCTAGCTTCAGATTGCTTTCGCACTGGAATACAAGGGTGCAGAGGTAATAATAGAATGAATGACTGTTTCTCGAATCATAACATCGAGGCACAGATGGATGTCTGGGCTGTTTTTAACAGATGGAAACAATAATGCTTGGTGATTGTGGGTTTATCCTTTTTAATTGATCTCGCTCTTCATTATGAAGCCACAAGCAAACCGTGTTCATTAAGAGTCATTTTCCACTGAGATCGATGGAGTCAGTGAAATCCACAAAACATTTTCCTGGAGACACTGCAGATGTTGACTCATTTGCCACATCCGACTCCATTTCCAAGCTTTGCTTCGCATCTGCCATCCTCTAGTTGGCTTTGGAATACCACAACAACTTATTTGTATTGGAGGAAGAAAGTTTGTGGAAAGGGATGAATAAAGAAAGGGAGAGTGATCAGCCTTCAGGGCAGGGCAGATTGAATGTAATCGGACAAAGTGAGTTATTGATGAAAATACATTTTTAACAAAAGGATGCAATCTTTTTACAGTTTATGCAGAACATTATTTATTCCTCATAATATTAACTTCTAAGACTTTTATCCAGATGTACACAATAGAGTATTCCATGAGGATGATTGGAGTGAACGTAGTCATTGCTTTTTTCACTTCTGGCCCCCAGTGAAGATTGATAATTTCCTCCTGGCCATTTTTAAATGTCTGTTTCACTCACTGAGATCAGATTGTCTCAGATAACAGTCTTTCTTCTTGTTTCTTTTTTTTTTGTGCACATCTGATTACCCTTCCAGTTTTGCTTGTGTCATTTAGCTTTGTATGAACTGTTACTCATTGCTAACATCACATTGCACTGCCTGGCTCCAGCAGTCTCTTTTGCTTTGCTTCTCAGATGGAGTCATTATCTGCCCATTAGAGAAGGAAAGTTATAATGACGTTACTCTTCCTTCTCCATTCCATCCATTTCTCACATGGTCTCCTTGTTGTATAATCTGCTGCAGCTAATCTTCTCTCTCAGTTACTTGGATTTATTCATCAATTGAATTAGGTTTATAACTGGGTATTTAATGACATACTTGAAATACTCTCTAAAGCTATTCTGTGTCACCATATAAATAAATACATTTGTGCAGCAACTGAAGTTCCGCAGCATATATGCAATTAGTACAAAAAGACCAAATGGAACATAATCCAAATGATAAGCAACTTGAAAGACATACAAAATATACATTATCCAGAGAAGTAAGAAGCTGGCGGATATGGCAAAGAGTAAAATTACAGATTTCTTTCTGCTCTCTATCTCTGGATCATTGTCTATTTTTCTATGACCCTTCAGTCCTTTACGCAACTTAATGGCCTCAAAGATATGTGTGACAGTCAGAACATTGATAAAGAGAATAAAAGTGAACGGGAGAAATGGTGTTAAAAAGTTTTCAAAATATTTGAAACTTGCCCATCCACGGCCATAATAATAACTGGATCTGGTATAACAGTACCATGGAACATTGTTTCGGAGTTTTCCAGGGAAATATCGAAAGTAGTTGGGAACGTTCTTTAAAGCAAAGAAAATGCATATTGTGGTTAGAACCCTCACTGAAGTTTTCTTTGTGCAATACTTAATTTTCATCTGTTGAAAACAAATGGCAACGAATCGATCAAAAGAAAAAGCAACAGTAAACCAAACAGAACAATCAATGGTGAAGCAGCCCAGCATATAGATAGCACTACAAATAGGAGTGATGTCCAGAAAACACGGAGGATAATAATAATATGCAAATCGACGAAGTATGATATCAAAAACAATGAACAGTAAATCTGACATTGCCATGGCCATCAGATAACGAGTGGTGCATGTCGAAATACCACACTTGGCCCGAGCCAAGAATGCGATTGCCACGAGAATAACTTTAAGAGAAAGAAAGGAAAAACAGAATCAAGTTACTGATCAAATACTCTCTGTGCCTGAGAGCAGATTGTCAAGAATGAAGTTCAGTGCAATTTGTTCTCTATTATAATAAGGTTAAATAATTTCAACCACAGTAGCAAACCTCCTCTAAATTAATTATTTGCACTTTAAAAAGACATCAACAAGGACATAAGTAGCAAGGTTACTCCTAGAAACAATGTCTTCTATTCCGTGTTTTAGTGGGGTTGGCAGCAGCTGATCTCAACAGCTTTTTTTAACTGTGACAGGCTTTAGTTTTCAATAAGACTAAAATATCCACACTAAGCCACCCTAGGTGATGAAAACAAATAATTTGAAACATGAAGCAAAAATACTGATTGCAAAATTCCTGCATTTGGTTTTGGAATTTCCACATACTATGGATCAGGCCATATGCCCTCAAACATTTAAGAATGTTGCAGAGACCCTTATGTTTCTTGTCGTTTTCTGCAGGTGTAGAGTGGATACTCCTGGAGTGATGCGGCTGGCCCAAACACTCAGTTTTAAATAAAGAAGAACATATTTACAGACTACCGAATGATACACGAACAAAAGAGAAGCCAATTTAGAATAACGTAACCTATTTGAATACCCAGTCACCTCATTTGCAACTAAATGATGCTGCTCCAAATACTTGCCACATCCCCATAAATACTACTTTGACAAAAACAAGTTCTTACAGGAGAGCTGTCAGAGAGAGACAGGATCCGAGTGGAACTGCTTCTTTGAGTTCCTCGCTAAAACTTGACCTGCAGCTTTTAACAGACTGTTTGTGAAAACCAACCAAACCATAACAGGAAGAAAAGCCTGAATTGGGAGAACTGGCCACTTCCCTTTCATTGTGCGCATGTTTAATAAAATGTATTAAGGCAGTTTGAAGTAAGTACTTGCAGACATACTGGAACATCTGCCTTTATGACTCCTCGTGAAAAAAATAACTGTGGAAAACATAACCTTTACAAAAGAGCAGCATCATCACACATGACCGAAGGTACCTCTAGAATTGGACATCCACTCCACCTGAGCTACAGCACAGGGCTTGGAATCACTTCACAATGACTGGGAATGGACACATTCCATGGTAAGAGATAAAAATCAAATGATAAAATTCTGAGCTTGTGGGATTGAACATCCTGACATTCTGAGCTATGTTATTTCACAGGTTAGATTGCTACCGCAATCAGGAAAACTTCAACATTTAGTCAGGGCTCCTCCTACATGTTCAAGATTGTATACCACAGCTCTCATCCAGATAAAGTCTAAATCCGTGCAGCATTGGTCATTGAAAATCCACAGTTGAGAAATTAGGCATGTTATCTTGAATGAAGCAAAATCTCCTGCCTGATGTCCAGAGTCATGCACCCAAGCTCCTCTCCTCAACCTTCTACTAGTGCTTGGAGACCTGCCTCCCAGATTCAGAGAACATGCTGGAGTGAGAAATCCCCGTAGTTCAACCCACATTTTCTGCATAGAGCACCAGAATTGTACCATAGCTTGTTGCTGGAGACCCAAGTATTGGAATATTGCTTGGGATCAGAGGTTGATTATTCGAATTCAGGCCAATGCTAAAGATTAGGGAGATGATGGCCTTAATGGATTTATTGCTATTTTTCAGACTGAGTTAATGTTGTTGGGATTTGGGTTCAAAGGGCACCGGGACAGATGGTGAAATTTGAATTCTATTAAAAATCTGCATTTTAATCTGCATTATTGATAACCATGAAGTTGTGTTTTTTTTCCCAACATTTGATGACAATCGTATTCACGAATGTCCTTTAGAGAAGATAATCATGAAGAATTCTTAAGGATTCTGAGTTATACACGATTAGAGGGGCAATCTAATTGAAACTTGCAGAATTCTGAATGGCCTGGGAGAGTGGTTGTTTGGAAGATTTACATATTGGTATGTGAGATTAGGACACCAGAGAACATACTTGGGAAAATCATTCAGAACGGAAATAAGGAGAAAATTCTTCAGCCAGAGAATGGAGAACCTATTGAATTCATTGCCACAAAAGGAAGAGATATTTAAGACTGAGATAGATACGTTCTGGCGTATCAAGATTTTCAAGGGTTACAAGGAGAAAGCGGGAGAATAGGGTTACGAAACTTATTAGCTATGACTGAATAGTGGAGCAGACTTGACGGAATGAATAGCCTCACTTCTGCTCTTGTGTCTTATAGCCTTATGGTCTCGTGGTCTAATGTGTCATCCTTACCTGATATGGCCTTCGTGTGACTCCAGAGCGATGACAATCTGGTGATTCTTAATTGCCCTCTGGGCAATTAGGAATGGGCAGTATTGCTGGATTAGCCAGTGACACCAGCATCAGTTGAATAAATAAATGAAAATGGAGATTTCCCCATGCACAACCAACACTCCAGTACAGATGACTGCTCTTATTTTTAGGTAACTCCTTATGACTGAAAATCCTCACATCACCTTAATTGTCACAAACATGCAACTCCGAAAATTGCCCCAATTTAGAAGCTAAGAGATACTCCGCTTGATTTAATGTAGTTTTCCGAAATTGAAATCACCATTACATCGACCAAAGACAAATGAGGCATAAGGATCTGTCTGTTGGTTTTGTGACCAGTAATAGATGGTAAATTCATTAAAATAGGCAACATGAGCTTTGCCATGGATAGCTGGCACCTTGAATCAGGCAAGTCCTCGATACCAAGCTTCTCTCCTTTCCCCTTCGACATTTGGCTGGTTCTCTACGATGTGGAACACTGATTTGGTCAATAAGCACTCCTCAGGTTCAGAGATGTTTTCTTTCAGATGTGGAAATAAGGATTATTTTGAAGTGTACTCATGGAATGTGAGCTTTGCTGGCGAGGCCAACACTCGGTGTCTAATTCTAATCGTCTTTGTGATCGTGCTGGAGAGTAGCATTTTTGAACATCTGCATTATCTGATGTGCAGGAAAACCCTGTGTTTTGGGGGGAGAGCTGTAAAATGTTTACACTGCAACTGTTACAGAGCAATGCTGCATTTCAAGCTCAGAATAAAATCAGGCTTGAAAGCGAACTTGCATATGATGGCCTTTCCATGCATCTGCTGCCCTTGTTGTTCTAAGAGCCTGATGTCATGTTGTTCTGAGTGGATGTCGAAAGAGACTTGGCATGTTACGTTTTGCATTTTCACAGAATTGTATTCATTATCGGTCATGCTATTGTTGGTGAAGGGAGTGGGTGCTGAATGTGGTGATTGTAACGCTAATCAGCCGGCGGTTTGTCCTGCCCAATGTTAAGATTTTGAGTGTTGTTGGAGCTGCAGTTTTCCAGACATTCGGACAGCATTCCATTCTACCTCTGAGCTACGATTTCTGGATTGTGGACATGGATTGGTGAGGTAGGTGGGGAGCTAATTGCTGCAACAATCACCATACCTGATATACTCCTGTTTCCCCATCAGTTATAAACCTGGACAAGGTCATTTACTTGTCAGTGGTCAGCACAGGTTGTTAATAGTCGTGCATTCAATTATGGTAATACCATAGTATGCTGCTGTGGTTCTGTTCGCCGAGCTGGAAGTTTTTGTTGCAAACGTTTCGTCCCCTGGCTAGGCGACATCATCAGTGCTTGGGAGCCTCCTGCGAAGCGCTTCTTTGATGTTTCCTCCGGTGTTTATAGTGGTCAGTCCCTGCCGCTTCCGGTTGTCAGTTTCAGCTGTCCGCTGTAGTGGTTGGTATATTGGGTCCAGGTCGATGTGTTTGTTGATGGAGTTTGTGGATGAATGCCATGCCTGTAGGAATTGCCTGGCTGTTCTCTGTCTGGCTTGCCCTATGATAGTAATGTTGTCCCAGTCGAATTCATGTTGCTTGTTGTCTGTGTGTGTGGCTATTAAGGATAGCTGGTCGTGTCGTTTCGTGGCTAATTGATGTTCATGTATGCGAATTGTTAGCTGTCTTCCTGTTTGTCCTAAATAGTGTTTAGTGCAGTCCTTGCATGGTATTTTGTACACTACATTCGTCTTGCTCATGTTGGGTATCGGGTCCTTCGTTCTGGTGAGTTGTTGTCTGAGCGTGGCTGTTGGTTTGTGTGCCGTTATGAGTCCTAGGGTTCGCAGTAGTCTGGCTGTCAGTTCCGAGATGCTCCTGATGTATGGTAGTGTGGCTAGTCCTTTTGGTTGTGGTATGTCCTCATTCCGTGGTCTTTCTCTTAGGCATCTGTTGATGAAGTTGCGCGGGTATCCGTTTTTGGCGAATACCTTGTGTAGGAGTTCCTCTTCTTCTTTTTGCAGTTCTGGTGTACTGCAGTGTGTTGTGGTCCTTTTTAATAGTGTCCTGATGCAGCTTTGTTTGTGTGTGTTGGGGTGGTTACTTTCATAGTTTAGGACTTGGTCTGTGTGTGTGGCTTTCCTGTATACCCTTGTGGTGAATTCTCCGTTCAGTCTTCTCTGTACCATCACGTCTAGGAATGGGAGTTGGCTATCCCTTTCTTCTTCTCTCGTGAATCGGGTTCCTGTGAGTGTGGCGTTGATGAACGTGTGTGTTTTCTATTTCCGTGTTTTAATGATTACGAACGTGTCATCGACATATCTGACCCAGAGTTTGGGTTGAATTTGTGGTTGGACTGTTTGTTCTAACCTTTGCATAACTGCCTCTGCTATGAGTCCCGAGATTGGTGATCCCATGGGTGTTCCGTTGATTTGTTCATATATCTGGTTGTTGAATTTGAAGTGTGTTGTGAGGCACAAGTCCAGTAGTTTAAGTATGCCGTCTTTGTTGATAGGTTCAGCGTCCTGTTTTCTGTTCTGTATGTCCAGTAGGTTGGCTATTGTTTCTCTGGCTAGGGCTTTGTCAATCGAAGTGAGCAGTGCCGTCACGTCGAATGATATCATGGTTTCTTCTTATATAGGACAAACAGGAAGACAGCTAACAATCCGCATACATGAACATCAACTAGCCACGAAACGACACGACCAGCTATCCTTAATAGCCACACACACAGACAACAAGCAACATGAATTCGACTGGGACAACACTACTATCATAGGGCAAGCCAGACAGAGAACAGCCAGGCAATTCCTACAGGCATGGCATTCATCCACAAACTCCATCAACAAACACATCGACCTGGACCCAATATACCAACCACTACAGCGGACAGCTGAAACTGACAACCGGAAGCGGCAGGGACTGACCACCATAAACACCGGAGGAAACATCAAAGAAGCGCTTCGCAGGAGGCTCCCAAGCACTGATGATGTCGCCTAGCCAGGGGACGAAACGTTTGCAACAAAAATTTCCAGCTCGGCGAACAGAACCACAGCAACGAGCACCCGAGCTACAAATCTTCGCACAAACTTTGATCTTAGTATGCTAATAGGAGCCACGCAGATAGTCTCGTTTTGAGATGGTCATTGTCTGGTGCTTCTGGATGCGAACGGTACTTATCAATTATCAGCCTGAGCTGGTGGTCATCTCATCGTATATGGACACAGATCTCTTCGTGATCTAATGAGTAAATGGTGCTGAACATTGTGCAATAACGAGCAAATCTCTGAAATTTGGAAATTACTATGGAGGGAAGGGAATTGATAAGGTAGTTGCACATTTTGGGTTTAAGGACACAAGCGTGAAGAATTCCTGCAGAAGCACTTGAAGGAGAAATTCAATAAGCTGGGGCTATTTTCCCTGGAGCATGGGAGGCTTAGGGGTTACCTTTATAAAGTCTTGAAGATCTTGGATAGGATGAATAGCTAAGGTCTTTTGCCCGGGTGTGGGAGCTCAAAACAGGATGGCATATGTTTTAGTTGCAAGGATAAATAAATAAAAAGGATCTAAGGGGCAACTGTTTTCACGAAGAAGGTGGTGGGTGCATGGAATGATCTCCTAGAATATGTCATTTAGGCTTGTGCAATTACAATATTTAAAAGGCCTCTCGTTAGGTATATATGAATTGGAAAGTTTTAGATGGATAACGACCAGATGCTGGAAAATGGGACTTAATTAATGTGGGCTATCTGGTTGCGCGTGCAAGTTGGACCAAAGCGTACATTTCCATGCCATACAGATCTATGAAATTATGACGCATTGTATGATGGCTGAGACGTGTGATGATGATGCTCCTTTAACGACGTTATGTTGTCTTTGTTTTCTTTTTTCAAAAGGGGTTATAAAAGGTAGAGGTTCCAATTTGTCTGGCTGTAGGCCAATTCCCGTATGGCTAACAAAGACTACCAAAGGGAACAATCGGGCAAACTGGGTTTTCTGTTTATTTTAAAACAGTTGTAATGAAAGGGGAATGGCTAGATCTCCCAGATCAGTTTTTTTTCTGGTTTAGTTTAATTTTAGCTGAGGACCCCGAGATGCTGCTGGGCAGAAAGAGGTTCCATGTTTTAGCCAATGACCCCTGGCTGATCCCCTCTGCAATCTGTCTATCCAGTAAGAACCTGCGCTTGAATATATCTTTTTTGTCAATGAGGTGTCTTTTTGTACGTTGTGTGACATTGGAACAGCTCTCTGTTAAGTTGCAGGAGATATCGTATCAGTCGGGTTTTCAAGTAGTTGTTATTAAATTCTGTTGTCCTGTGCTATTGTTTAATTTGGTAGTCTGTAAATAAATTCTGATTTGATTAAAACTGAGTGGTTTGACCAGCTGTATCACTCCTTGAATATCCACCTTACATCTGCTTAAAACAATTTGGCACGTTAGGTCTGGGTTACCTTCTTGAAATGTTTTGAAGGGCTTGCCCTGGTTCATAACAGATGATTGATTTCCAAAAGTCATAATCTTCGTCACCTGTAGCCAAGATGAAACAAGGTTTTAATCTCATTGATTCCAACTTTTTGATGGCTCCTTATTGTGAATATGTATTTACAATGTATACGTTTAAGAGCTGAACTTTTCTGAATTGCAATGAAAATACATTTTTAAAAGCACCTGATTGAGATAAGTATGATTCATGCTACTGTAAATTCAAATCTAACAATCCTGAGTTAAGACTTTAGAAATTACATGTAGTTGTGTTGAAAGGTCTGTGCACCAAAAAAAATCGACAATGTGCGACAGAGTTTGCTCTTCTGACAAAATCAAAATATCTGTCGTTACACTCTAAAGGAAGCTAAATGCTACAATTATGGAACTGGGAGTTATGAGCTGTATTACTGACATAAAGTATTCCAAGAGCGGGCAGAATAATATTATGTTGAAGCTAAAATAAATCAGTCATACATTTCTATATTTAATGCACTACGTCTGAAAAAGCATTACCTCTCTATCTTGAAATTCGCTGAGAGAAAGTGAATACATCTAAATGTGGGGCATGAAACTTCAAAGAATTGAGCAATACAAAATATAGAAAGTATATTTCCATGAATAAGGGAGATCACAACGACAGTTCATTTAGTTAGAACACTGATTTCGGGTTTAAACACATTTGAAATACCATTTATAGGTTGTACTTTTTTATATTGCCTTAATCAAGACAGATTTATAATCCTCACCAAAACTCTTTCCTCATCACTGAGGTCACATGCCGCAAAGTGATGGGCAACGATTTCTGGAGAACTAACTGTGGAAAGTGTGATGATGTTGTCACTTTAACAAGGTCATTTTTGTCTTTTTTTGAAGATTATTCATGAAAGCAGAAGTGCAGAAGAATCTAGTTTAACAATGGAAGGCGGGAGGCCAGTTCTTCCATTGCCAAGACGTTGGAGTCGAAAAGTGTTGCAAGCTTCTGTAAAGGATTCATCTGACTTTCTCCGAAATCTCCGTCTGGATGTCGATCTCTCCTGCCTGTAAAAATCTGTGTTTGAAATTAATTTAACTTTCTGCTTAAGCAGCGTGCTTATGGAATGTTACGGTATTGAAACAATTGATTAGTTAAGTTATGTATTGGGTCGGTTGGGTTTTCCAATACTAAACATCATACGATACTAGATTATAGTCCAACAGGTTAATATTTGGAGGTACTAGCTTTCGGGGCACTGCTTCTTTATCGGGAAATCCCATTTCTAATCTGCCTTTAAAATAAGCAAAAGTTAGGGTCGAGCTATCTTTTAAAATATTCGTGGGATGTCCCGCCTGATCCATAACAAAATGGCATGAATTATAGTTTTGAAAATTGTTAATTGAAATCTAATCAGATGTAGATGTAAAATTGCGTCAACGTTGCCAGCTCCATATCTTTCTTATTAATGCCGAGATCATATAATAGAGTAGCTATGTTCGACAACTTGTCCAAAACTTTCTGGAAGATTAATCAGTCACTAAAATATTATTAATATTGTTTGAGGAAACATAACATGTACTTAGGGTATTTTATTGAATAACCCTTATTGTTTTGCTACTTTCCCTTTATTAAAAAATGTCTCACATTTACTTGTCTCCATTGGGGCAATTTAACTCATAAACGTAGCATCAGACATATACAACCACCTGCATAGGTTTTTCCATTGAAATCTAATGTATATTTACAAACGATAAATTACAAATTAACAGCTCCATCACTGGACAGAACAGAAATGATGATTGCAGTATAACTGAAACACCACAAATTTCAAGATCATTATGGCCCTAATTGTGGCTAGGTATTGCATTTCTTTTAGTTCCCTACAAACAGTGAAATTCCATAATCAGAGATATTCTTCCTTACGTGGTTACTGTGGTAAATTGTTCACGTCCAGTTAGTCGTATCCAATTAGTATAATTTCATTTTAGGAGATGTTTCCAGTAACACTTGGGCACTGGGTTAGTTATTCACCATTTACTTGGAACCCACACTTGGTAAAATTGTAATTGAAAGATGCTCACTGAATTACATCACCACTGGAATCGAGAGTTCCTCTCAGGCTATTGATCTACATGTAATGCAGTTCTACAGTGAAGGATTTTCCCAGTCATAATAATTGTTGAGCTCACGATTATTCTCCTTTCAGTGGTATACATTTACTACAATTCTGCATTTACAGAAACCTGAAAACGCTGGATCAGAAATTCCGATTAGAGTTATCTTCACTGTGCACAATATTTACTTTTTATTCATTCGTGGGATGTCGACATCGCTGGCCTGAATTTATTACCCATCCTTAGTTGCTTTTGAGAGGTGTTGCTGAGGCACATTCCTGAACAGCTGTAATTACCTGCTGTACGCAGACCCACAATGACATAAAGAAGGGAATTTCATCATTTTGATCGACTGACACTGAAAGAGGCCCGATATATTTTCAAATCAAAATGGAGAGTGTCGTGGAGGGGAACTTTCAGATGATGGTGTTCTCATGTATCTACTGCTCTTGTCCTGTCAGATATTTGTTGTCCTGGCTGTCGGAGGCATTGTCTTATGCTCTCTAAAGAATTTCTGTAGACCATCTATTCGATGGTAAACAGTGCAACTTTTGCGTGTCAGTAGTTAAGAGAGTGGACATGTGTAGATTTGATGTCAATCAAGTGATCTGGTTTGTTCTGATGACGTCAAAGTTCTTGAGTGTTGGAGAGAGACTCAGCCAGGTTGGTTGGGTTATATTCCATGATGCCCCTTGAGACATTCTATGACTTGTTCCTTGTAGATGGTGGATAGGATTTGGGAGTCAGGAGGTGAGTTAACCAAGGAGTAGCCATGGTAAATGCAGATTATGCCTTTGAGGCATTTGAGTGGGATGCTCCTTTGAGGGTCAGTGCAGACCCGATAGGCAGAATTGCCTCTGTCTGCACTGTAGAAATTTCATGATATTGTACATATCTTCTTGAATGTTCTTTAAATCGTACAAAGGCTTATTAGCAAACCAGTTAAGTTTGATCAGTATCTTGACACCGGGCACATCAACAGCATTGTTTCCAAGTGAACCATTTTGGATTGAAGAAACAGAACAGTATTTCATCAAACAATTTGAACGACGATGTTACTGCCCTGATGTAAAACACGTTGTGCCTGATATGTCGCAGCCAGCAGTGTTGATGTAGCAGCCCTGAATTTTAGAATACATTGTGGGAATGTTCAGTCTGGTGATATCATTACTGGAAACCTTCATAAACGACCAAGTGCGGCTGGCGAAAAGTTCCTTTGGTATTATGTCACTCCCACTCCCATACTTTCCATCCCACAATAGACACAACACAGTCGGAGATAACTGAGAACGTCAATGTGGCTTCAATGACGATCTCGCCTTGAAACTGCGATGAAACAACACGAACAATGCCAAACAATGCCTGAAAGAATTGTGGATGCTTTAAATCAGGGAAAAAAAGCAGAACTTCCTGCTAAAGCTCAGCAGGTCTGGCAGCATCTGTGGATAGAAAGTGGAAAGATCCTTCCTCAGAACCAACATCCAACCAGCAGACCTGAACATAATGAACTGTCCAGTTTGGGGTCCGTTTCGTGAATGACCATCCTCAACCAACCCATGTTCTACTCATGAATGACTTCCCGCAAAGTGAACACAGCCGAGCAGTCATACACAATCACACCTGCTTTTCAATGATCCAGAGTCTCGGAATATGTAACAACATTTCGAAGAACAATATAAGCAAAAAATGCCCAGCACAATCTTGAACTACAGACATAAAGTATAATAAATCTGTCCCTGAGGCATAAATCATAATCACTGTTCAGATACATATTCTGAGTGGCAATGGGTGCAATGATGCCCCACGTGATGAGGCAAAGAGCATAATTTCCATCAGGGTCATCAGGAGATTCAAGTTCTTTTAGCAGAGCGCAGCTGATGGACTATGAATCAGCTGGTGACTCTGATATAGTTTCTAACTCACCGATTCCCTCAAAGTTGAACACCAGGTCAAATGGAATTCACAACAGCAGGGCTGACTTTCCTTCCATAAGGCTGCATGTCCTTGATCACGATTGGAGTTTCAGAGCAGTAAAACAATATGAAATGTCTTAAACGTCACATCAGTCACCCCAAACCAATTTCTCTTTCATCAGTGAAAAGTCCTGCTGTACCACCAATCTCCATCATTCTGAGCTCTATGGGTCAGGTGCAAAAACAGATTTCACAAAGTTGCGGTCTCACAGTGAAACCAAAAGCACAAATAATAATAATAATAATAATAATAATAATAATAATAATAATAATAATAATAATAATAATAATAATAATAATAATAATAATAATAATAATAACAATAAATAACTAAAGTTTGATAGTGAAAGACAAAATGATAATCCCAATGAATGCAACTGGAAGAAAATACACATAAACCATTAATGTTCAGAGAACATCAAAGGATAACAACACCAAAGCGTAAGGGAGAACAATTCCTGATGGACAGTTATTTGAATCTCTGTGGCAGTGCACGACTCCGATCTCAGTGTTTGTCCAATTAAACTCTGCACCACAATATTTTGCATCATTTTAGAAATGGCATAACTCACTTGCCGTTGTCGACAATCAAATAATACAATAATACACGTCATAATTGGAACTCTGCACTCAACACAACTCCAAGCAATCGGTCCTCACAAAGTTCATGGTTTAAAAATTCACTGACTGACAAAAACACATAAGATAGTCGACACCATTTGTACTGACACTCACTTATTACTCCATAACGACCTGCTTAACACAACCTTTACACATGTAATGTCTGGGCGCCCATTTCAACCAAGTTGTCAGAGCAAGATCCACCAACAAAGTATCTTTACATCAAGGAATGGAAAACACCAGATGTCACTAAGAAGTGAGTTGTTACAAAATCGCAGGCTTTGAACTGCACAGAGAGAGTATGTATGGTTTGTTAAACATTTTACTGACCAACCAGGGCCAGTTCTTCACCAAACTCTGTCGATGTGGCCACAGTGCAAATCCATTCCGCACAGTCTAAAGGAACAGACACTGCTACACATTACTGAGGAGTCTCCGAATTGGCAAACTATTTACTTTGACGTCAGTAAGTGACGACGCTATCGGTAGGTATTGGTAGATGTCTTGCTAAATGGAAATACAGTAATTAACAGGCATGAAGTAGAAATACAGAAATTTATATAACTTAAGCTGTTGCTACACTTACCTGGAATAATAATAATGGGAAGGATGCTGTAGTATACTTTTAAGATCATTCTTCTTGGAAAATACATTTTGTTGTTTGTGAAACAGCCTCGCCCTTCCTTTTGGAGAAATCTCACGTAATTGGAAAATTAACTTTTAATTGGAGAAGAGACAGTTTCACGCTGTTTTATATTGTGTGATATCTCCACTGGGAATATATGATTACACTTTCCTTATTTCTGAAAATACATTTCTGAGCAAACAGATTACAACAGGTTTATTTTAATGAAGTGATATGTTTGAGATTTAAGACTGTGTCTGAATACTCCCAAAGGCTGGATCAAGCTGTTCCTCTTCGGTCTCAAATGTTAATCATGATTTGTCTTCACACAACGATACTTGCATTTTTTTACACACTATGAGAACCATCAATACTGATATCTTTTGATATTCTTTTCAGTAATGACCATCATTTTGCTGAGGCTACTCAGATGTTCAATATTTTATGTTTAAAGCTGTTCTCCTGCATTGTATTACACCACTGCTTTCCTTGTTAATTCAGTTTTTCAACTTGTTTGGGAAATTTCATCTGTGAACAAGCAAACAATACAGAACCAAGAAGCTGATACTGACAACGGCTGAAACTTACACCGGGGGATATTTCCTCAAAAAAAGAGTAAAATAAACTAATTCATTACCTTAACATCAGAATTCTAGAATTGCAGAAAAAACATAGAACACAAGAGGCCTTTGGCCCATTGTGTTTGTCCTGCCAAAATTAGACTAAATACATTTTAATACTACTTTCCAGCAATTAACCGATAGCTATATTTTTTTTCTTTGTAAATGTTTTGTGGTTTACTGTCTCAATAGGCCCCTTCCATCCTCTTAGTGAGAAGACTATTCCTCATGGCTCCTCCAAACCTTTCAGCTTGAAATTATGGCACCTATGAAAAATGGGAACAACTGCTATCTGTCCACCATATCCATCCGTTCACAGTCATGTGTAGCCTGATCCCTGCTGTAATGAAAACATTCCAAACTTACCAAACCTCGCTCTTCACAGCTAAATAGCTACACACCAAGTACATCATCGTGAATCTCCTTTATTCTAGTGCAATCACATCCTTCCTGTTGTGAAGTCGCCAGAACTGCATCCACCAACTGTGGTCTAATAAAGTTGAGTGCAGCAGTAACAGTATCTCCTTGCTCTTATAATCTACGTCTCGACTCCGAAAGAAATGCCTTTTTAACTGCCCTCTTAACCTGTCCTTCTGCCTTTGCAGAATAAAAAGAGACGAATTGACTTTTAGAAATTTTACCACCTCTGACAACAGTACCTGAAGGATACCCAGCATATTGGAAACATAGCATAAAGGTTTGAAAAATGTTTTCAGACATCTCAGCCAACTCCAACAATTTCTGCACCAAGTCATATAACATAATGTTTAAAACTTGAATTCTGTTCCTTCACCAGTACATGATAAATACCATGGAAATCTCGCACAAATAGCTACTTTCTAAATCACATTTAGGAAATTTCAGTAGCTTTTGACATAGAGTCGTGCAGCAAGGCAGCACACTCTTCGCTGAACATTTCTATGTCGATCAGATATCGAAAATGGAACGAGTCTTATTTGCCGGCATTTGGCCCAAATCTCTCTAAACCTAGCCTATCTGTGTACCTGTCCAAATATCATTTTGATATCATAATTGTGCCCACGACCACCACTTCCTCTGGCAGTTCATTCCATACATGCAACACACTCTGTGTGAAGAAGTTGCATCTGATGTCACTTTTAAATATTTTCCCTTTCACCTTAAACAAATGCCGCCTGGTTTTCGGCTCATTTGCCCTTGGATAAAAGGTCTTGGCTGTTCAACTTATCTATAACCCTCATGGTATTATGAATCTCTGTGTGGTCATCTCTCAGCCGCCTACACTCCAGTGGGAAAGGTCCCAGTCAATCCGGGCTCTCCTTATAACTCAATCATTCCAGTCTCCATGTTCAGATTGTTTGGTATTTGCTGTGAGGGTGCTGTTTAGAATCAATCCCTTCACGGAACTGCATTAAGGGACTCACTGCAGAGTCACGAAAATCCTGTATATCATGAGAAGAAATACAAAATTAACCCTTTCAATTCCCCCTTTATCAATCCCAGGACCCCAAAGAATCCTGACAGGAATCATCAAATTAGTTGCTTCTTTTGTAAACGTTTATAAACTTTTCAATACTATTTGAAACAAAAGCAGCAATCTCCTTGTCTTCCTCCTGCAGCTTTAACCAAGTTCTTTCAATCTGGAGCCTCTCAGTCTCAATCTCTTCGTGAGCGGGTTCCTTTTTCTCCCCGAATCCAACCTAGACCTGTCATTATTTTGTAGACTTCACTCCGATCCTTCTCAGTCGACACTTCTTCTGGAAATCAACTCGGATTCCTCCAACTCATGCTACAAACCGAACGTGCTTGCTCCCAGAAGCTGTCTTAGAAATCTGCTTGACATTGTTTCAATTGTCTCCACAATCGTTTTGATCATGTGGTTTCTAGCGGAACCTGAACTGGGGCATTATTAATGCACAAGAAGACCTCATTGCTCTCGCAGACTCTGCCACTATTAACAAGGATCAGGAGACTGTATTCATTGTGAAATATTCTTTCAGCTTGTCCTGCCAATGTTGATGTAATTAAGTCCACGTCTTTCCTTACACTTCTGCTCCAGCAAACCTCTTTTTGATTTGTGTGTCAAAATGTTTTATTGACCATGTTCTTCTGACGAAAGTAATTCAACTCACACTTCTCCACACTGGACTTCATCCTATCCATCCAACCCAACAACATCCCAATATCTTTCTGACGTTCATTGCTACCTTGCTAACAGTTCTCAGCTTCCCATTTTACTGACATGGATACATTTTGACAGTGTTCCTGGAAATTTTAAACATCAATGAAAATACAGTTCCCAACCTTTATAAAACATCTCTGGGTGTGTGTGTGTGTGTGTGTGTGTGTGTGTGTGTGTGTGTGTGTGTGTGTGTGTGTGTGTGTGTGTGTGTGTGTGTGTGTGTGTGTGTGTGTGTGTGTGTGTGTGTGTGTGTGTGTGTGTGTGTGTGTGTGTGTGTGTTTGTTTGTTTGTTTGTTTTGTGGTGTCCATTTTCATACTCAAACCCCTGTATAATCACAGCAAGACTTCCTCACTATCCTACTCCAATCACCGAGCAATCACCGAGCAATATCATTTGTTTTAATCCTTGTTGGTTCAGGGCACTCTCTTTCACACTGGATGATCATGTTTAATTATTTCTCACCATTTTAAACAGAAAGTTTCTGACTTTCTCCATATTTCCTACAGTCATTAATCGTATGTCACCACATTATGCTTAATGTTTATATTTAAACTGCTTTTCCAATAAACTGCTCAGAGATGTCATTAGCAAGGTTAAATCAAGTGGTGTACAGAGAGAACTAGTCATTTGGGTACAAAATTGGCTCAAAGATAGGAGACATAAGAACTGGGAACTAGGAGCAGAAGTAGGATATCCGGCCCTTCGAGCCTGCTTCACCTTTCAATAAGATCATGGCTGATCTTTTTTTGTGGACTCAGCCCCACGTGCCTGTGCTCTCACCATATCGCTTAATTCGTTTATTGTTCAAAGATCTATCTTAGATTTAAAAACGTTTACTGAAGTCGCGTCAACTACTCCACTGGGCAAAAAATTCCAGAGAATTGCAGTCATCTGAGTGAAGAGGTTCCTTCTCAATTCAGTCCTAAATCTGCTCCCTCAAATTGTGAGGCCATGGTCCCTTGTCGCAATTTCACCTGTCAGTGGAAACATCCTTTCTACTTCTACCTTATCTATTTCCTTCACAATTGTGTACATTTATTTAAGGTCCCCCCTCATTCCCCTGAATTCCAATTAATACAACACCATTTTGCTCAGTCTCTCCTTATAAGGCAACCCCCTCAACTCTGAAATCAACCCAGTGAACCTTCTCTGCACCCCTCCATTGCCAGCGCATCCTTTTCAAGTAAGGAGACCAAAACTCCTCACAATACTCCAAGTGTGGCTTCACAAGCACCTTGTATAGCTGCAACATAACCTCCCTGCTTTTAAACTCAAAGCCTGAAGCAATAAAGGACAAACCTTCATTTGCCTTCCTAACTATTTGCCCAAGCTACAGACCAACCATCTGTGGTTTGTGCACAAGATCCCTCCGCAGAGCAGCATGCTATAACATTTTACCATTCATGTAATCGTCCCTTTTGTTGTTACTCTAACCAAAATGGATTAATTCACATTTATTAACATTGTATTCCATCTGCCAGAAATTTGCCCGCTCACTTAAAGCTCTGCAAAGTTTAACAGTCCGCTTCACATTTTGCTCTGCCACTCATCTTACTGTCGTCGGCAAATTTGGACACGCTGCACCTGGTTTGCAACTCCACACCATCGATATAAATTGTGAATAATTGTGGTCCCAACACTGATCCCTGAGGCACACCACCGATTGCCAGCCAGAATAGCATTCCTTTGTCCCCATTCTTTGCTTCCTGTTAGTCAACCAACTCTCCATTCATGCAAATATATTTCCCATAAGTCAGTAGAGTCATAGAGTCATAGAGATGTACAGCATGGAAACAGACCCTTCGGTCCAACCTGTCCCTGCTGACCAGATATCCCAACCCAATCTAGTCCCACTTGCCAGCAACCGGCCCATATCCCTCGAAACCCAACCTATTTAAATACCCAATCAAATGCCTCTTAAATGTTGCATTTGTACCAGCCTCTATCACTTCCTACGGCAGCTAATTCCATATATGTACCACCCTCTGTGTGAAAATGTTGCCCCGTAGGTCTCTTTTATATCGTCCCCTCTTACCCTAAACCTAGGCCCTCTCGTTCTAGACTCCCCGAACCCAGGGAAAATACTTTGCCTGTTTACCCTATCCATACCCCTCATAATTATGAAAACCTCTATAAAGTCACCTCTCAACCTCTGACGCTTTAGGGAAACAGCCCCAGCCTGTTCAGGTCAAATCGTGCCACCCTGGCAGCATGATATCGTAACTTTATGCAACAGCCTATTGTGTACCATCTTGTCGAAGGCGTTTTGGATCTTTAGGTATCTTTTAAAAGAGTTAAAAGTTAGCAGTGACAGCACCAAGTGTTCTTACTAAGACACAGTGCAACAATTGCTCCAGCTACTGGAATAATTGGTTGCCTGGAAACGACAGAAACCAGATTCTAATTCGGCAAATCAGTTTAAATTAAACCCCGAGGAATACCAAGTACCAATCAAGTTGGAATTGAGTATATGGACAATGTCACAATCCGTTGCTCTGTGGTATAAAACCATGGAAATAATGAACAGTTGGGAGGAGAACTGCCAAGTTCAGCACGTAAACCGACTGCTTGAAAAATAGCTCTCTTAAAAACGTACCTTTTTCGATCAGTAACCTGTGAAACAGAAATCCCTAAGAAGAAAAGAACACACAGCAAGATGCAAATAGAAAAACCAAAAGCTACCCGTTTTTGAGATATGAAATTTGTTTTGTACATCTTAATTGAGAGTTTTATCGGACTAGTATTGTAGAATTGAAGGTAAAAGATACGTTAGAGTAAGGACTTGTGAATAATTGTTAGTTAATTATTTGCTGTTATACTTTAAGAAATAAAGTTGTTAATTTTTCCTGAAAATATTTATTGGCCACATTTTTTTTTACAGATTAGTGTACGGGATAACTCTTTTCTGTATTGGTGATTTTAAATTAAGCAGGAGGGTATACCATGTATCCTAACAGTGTCTGACTAGGGTGTGTGTATGAACGAATGTCTGTGTGAGTGTGATCATGTGGAAGAATGCTTGTGTATATATGCTTGTGCGTGTGGGCGTGTAAGAAAGGGTGTATCGTGTAGTGAGGTCACCTGCAGCGTGACATACACCAAAGGTCCCACTTAAGGCCATTCTGATGGGTACTGAACCTGGCTTTCAACCTCTGCTTGGCAACTCTGTATTGTTGCATATACAGAAGTTCGCCATGGAAGACGGTTATCTGAAGATCCGAGGCCGAATGCCACTGACCACTGAAGTGTCCCCCGAATAGGAGGGAGCATTCCTGTCTGGCGATTGTTATGCGGTGTCCATTCATCCATTGTCGTATCATTTGCTTGGTCTTGTCAATGTACCATCCCTCAGGGTATCCTTGCCTGCAGCTTATGAGAGAGACAACATGAGCCAAGACACACGAATACCTGTCATGCACGTGGAGGGTAGTGTCCATGTCGACACTCTGACACATCTTGCAGTGGTTGCCATGACAGAGCTGTATGATGTTGTGGTCGATCCCGCCCAGAAGGCTGGGCAGTTTGCTGTGAACAATGATCTGTTTAAGATTTGGCAGGTGTTTAAAGGTGAGAAGTGAAGGCGTCCATTCTCATTGATAATATGTCGCAGGATGCACAGAGCACGGCATTGTTTCACAACTCCTAGAAATAAGGGACAGTGATTGGTACCCTATATGTCGTATCGAGTATCAGTCTCCTGAGGAGTTATGGTTTCTCACTGTGACATGTTGAAACTGGCATTCGATGAGTTGAGCATCATATCAATTTTTATGAGGGCACCCTTCAACATCTTTCGGAGTTGGTCGCATTCCTCGTTTTCTGGACAAGTCCTGTCTATGCGTAGGTCTTTTCCATAGGGGATGACTGTTTTATCATGTTCTTGGATATACATATTAGTGAATCGAAACCTGCAACACCATTCTAAGTGGTTAAAGACTTAACAGCAACCTAGATTTGTTCACTTCATCGCATAAGTTGCATGGCATTTGATCTTATGCTATAAGTTCTGTGTACTAAGATCCTGCCCCACGAACTACCTGACGAAGGAGCAGCACTCAGAATGCTTGTTATTCCAAATAAACCTGTTGGACTATAACGTGGTGTTATGCGATTTTTCATTTCAATTTTACAGGAAGGTTTGTCTGATTGCACCTGGAACACAGTGGCAGTTTGGGTCTCCTTATGTCAGTAAGGAGATTACTGGTTCAGAGGGAGTGTAAGGAAGATTGATCAGGTTTAATCCCTGGATGGTGGGATCATTCAATGATGAGGGATTGGGCGAACGGAGCTCTGTATTCAGAGACTTGCAAAAAATGAAAGGTGATATTAAGGCAGATGCTGGTAAAGTTTTTCCCTGTTGCAGGAGATTCTAAGTCATGGCACAATTTAAAATTCGGAGGGATACAACACAAGATCCAAGAGGAGGGGGGTTTGCTTTTACCCAGCGGGTGCGAATATTTGGATGTTTCTACCACAGACGGCTTTGAAAGCTCGGTATTTGAGAATGTATCAGGTAGATATTGAAAGATTCCTGAGTGTCCATCGGTTATAGAAATATGGAGGGAGAAAGTCATTGAATTGTCGGAGTAGCCACGATCGATTTGAACTGCATGGCAAGCGGAAACCAATGAATGGCCGACTCCTGTTCCTCTGTTTATTTATATAAGGAGTTTAAAAATTGTCCATAATAGTACAGGCGATGTCTTATGCAGGATCTCCATGACTGTTCTCAAGCATCCTTGAAATATAACCAGCATAGAGATCTGCACGTTCTATGAGGGATGTCAGTGCACTGGAGAGGGTGCAGAGGAGATTTCCTAGGATGATGCCTGGTGTGCAGAATTTCACTTCTAACGACAGATTGGACAGACTGTTTCTGCACCTTAGAACAGAGGAGACGGAGAGGTGACACGATTGAGATGATCAATACTATGAAGGGCACTGGTAGAGTCGACAGGAGTAAACTCCTGACAGGATTAATGACCTAAAGGCATTGATTTGGCTAAAGAAATCTAACGTTTTTAGCTGAGGGAGGAGCAAGGCGTCAATAACTATATGTTTGGAACACAAGAGAAAGGAAGCAATGTGGGTTTCGGGAGCACATTGCCGAGCTGAGTGGTAGAGGTGTAAACGTTCAAAACATTTTGGAAATATTTGAATCAAAATTTGAAAAGCCACAGTAGACAAGGTTACATTATTTCTCTATATGTGTGTCTCCCTCTCTGTCTGCCTCTGCCTGTCTCTCTCTGCCCTGCTCTACATGCAGTCATTTCTAAAATGATTTTCAATCTTTCATTTTCTTTCCCCTTCTCAAAAATATCGCCAGAGTTTGGAAATTTAAAACATCGATCTCGTGCCTACCCCGCAACATCCGCATTTCTCCCTCTCTGCCCCCCTGCCACCCCCTCCACTCCCCCCCCCCCCCGCCACACACACACACACAACCACACACCCAGCAACACAGGATTGGGGAGACCATGGGGACAATACATAGGAATTGTCAGGAGGGAGACTCTGAGCGTCTAAGTTCATGCACCATCACTAAAGTGTCTGTGTGTCTGTCTGTATTTGTGTGTGTGAGACAGACCATGGCTGTTTCGGGATGTGTGTGTGTGTCCATCTGAGTGCACACTTTCTGTGTCAATGCTATTACACCATAATGTGACTGTACACCATAATGTACACCGTAATGTCATGTAGACCACGTGTTTATGTAACTGTCCCAGTCATGATCCACAAACCATACGTGAAGGATTCCGAAGGTGTCAGCCATCGTAGGTATGTTCGTGGCAGCCATTTCATATTAGCCCAGCGCTGATATTGAATTCATAAATAGGGAGATGCAAGAAAGAGTGGGGACTTCGGGAGTGCGTGTGTATGTAAGTGCAGTATAGGGTCACTGAGGAGGGAGGAAAATGACCCAAACCCAGGGTTTTGTTCCTGGGATTTAGAAGGATCAGAGGGAATGGAAGGTTTTGAGACAATAACGGAAATGGCTGGGATAGACAGAGGGAAAGCCTTCTTGCTACTTCTGCGACTAAGATGAGAATCAGCGTCTAAAACTCTTAACACTATTCTGAAACCGTTTCAAGTTGAAAATGAAGTTAAAAAGCCTCCCATTTCTCTGTGTGATATTGCACAGACTATGTCTTACGCACTCACTCAGTGAACCTGTCCAACCCCCCTTCTCCCATCCTAGCCTTTCTGTGTCCTCCTTGTATTTTACTGTCCCACATCCGTTTGTGTTATCAGCAAACGGAACACAGGATCCCATCATCTCATTCATTCATAGAGACTGTGTCCAGTGCTCTGTAGGTAGTTTCAGACTGTGATTTGGGTTAAATCCAGGACAGGCCTCTTCCCCAAGTGACCGTTGGGTAAGCGTTTTGCTCCTTATGACAAACAGAAAGCTCTGAACCCTCACATGCTTATTTCACAGGAATTCTGTACTTTATATTAATTGGCCAATAACCGTAAGGAAGTTTCTCTCAGTGTTTTACCGAGATGACATCCTCAGACACCTTCCCAATGACAGTAAACAGCGTCTGCTTGTGTCCTCCTCAAGTCTACTTCTCCTCCTTGCTTACTCCATTGGCAAATTGTTTGTCATCTGCACGTTGCGATGTATCCTGTTTAATGGAGGGAGTTACTGAGTGAAGGTCTCGCTACACTGTCTGCATTAATGATTTTCGGGACATGTACAGCACGGGCAGAGCTCCTTTATCATGTTGCAGTCAAATATGTGAAGGACAGGCTTTCCCCTAGTCGGGACACAGAGCTCAACTCAGTTTAAACTGTCTCCATCACGCACATCTACACACAGACAGACTCAAAGACATAGACCATCTCTCTCATACACCATCTCTCTCTCTCTCCTCCATGCACCATCTCACTGTTGTTCTTTCTTATGCACACTCTTTTTTCTCTATGTCTCTGTCTATCTTCTTTCTCTCTCTCTCTCTCTCTCTCTCTCTCTTTCTCTCTCACACACACAATCTTGCTTTGTTACTTGTGTCCAAATGAACCATGGCGACATGAGGGGGAGGGTGGGATGCGGGAATAGAGTTCGATGATAAACGTTGGTCGTATTGAATGACAGAGCGTGCTCGAGGGGCCGAATGGCCTACTCCTGCTCCTAACTTCGAAGTTTCTAAGTGATATTTCCAGGGTCCCTGACAAGACCCATGTTGGGTGGGACAGAAATATATGGGGACGACCAAAGAGGCTGCGACTCAATATGGCCAGCTTCACTGAGTAGGCAAGTTATTTTCAGATGGAATATAATGTGGAGAAATATCCATGTGCAGCACGGATTTCCAAACTAACTCAATGACAGAATAAAAATCCCCATTCTCTTCCCAATCCCCACTTCGAGACCCAGGAAGGTTTTGTCCCTGAGGGAGGGAACGTTTCTGACTGGATATTATTAAACTGCAACATCAAGGTACTGAGTGTAACAGAGTTTGTTACATCCCGTCATAGCTTTCACTTTGCTGTCAGTGTTTTGTGAATTTTATTTAAGACTTTGGCAGGTGGAACAAAATATAATGGAACGTGATTTGCAGGAAGAATAGAAAAAGCAGAATGTTTGAGTTCAAACTGGTGAGAAATTCTGAAACGTTACTGTCCGAGGGTTTATCTGAACTTGTTCATAAACATCAGAAAGTTAACATGATGGTAGTACCAGCAGATAGGAGGACAAGTGATACATTGACTGTTTGTGCTAGGCGGTTTTATTCGGAACATGAGCTGAACAAAGGGATTCATTTACTGATTATAATCTAATCGAGGGGTTCAGGGTGGTTTATATCTAGACTAACAGATACCCAGGAGAGAGTTGCATACTGGAATCGAATTAAGAGGTTTTGGAGTGCTTTATGGGGAGAATAACAGATAACCAGGACTGAATTCCAAGGTGGAATATCATTGTAGGCTTTGAGATGTTCACTATGATACTATGTTACGGAGTGTGACAGAACTTGCTACATTCCATCATGTTGTGGGGGTGGGGTGGTGGGCGGTGGTTGAATAATCTTGTACATAAACATCAGAAAGTTAACATGAGAGTAGAGTCAGCAATTATGAGGACAAGTGATAAGGTTCTTGCCAGGAGATTGAGTTAGGAATGTGATCTTAAAATGACAGGGAGCGCATTCACAGACTGACATTTAATCGAGGTGTTCTTGGTGCTTCAGAGTTGGAATAACAGATACACTGGAGTGAGTTACAGTCTGGGATCGAATCAAGGGGTTCGAGGTTTTTTTTTTACAGAATAATAGACACCCGGAAGTGAGTTACAGGCTAGAATCTAATCAAAAGTTTGAGGTAGTAAATGTAACAGAGTCTCTTATAAATGGAAGTCAGTTACAGATTGGAATTTTATCAAGGGTATCGGGTCGATTATATGCAGAACAACAAATACACAGGCGTAAGCTACATACTGCAATCAAATTGAGGGGATTGAGCGATTTATACACAGACGAAACGGATACGAGAGGGGAGAAATCAGAGGAGAAAGTACACACCATGTGCCAACTGAAAAATGAGCTGAGCCAGACAGAATTCAACTGCTGTATGCAGGAGGTTTCATGTGTTCTGAAAGATGGGAGAAAAAACAGGCAGATGTTCACAGTGGAAGTTAACCATTATACAACATTTAGGAGGATTCATAATGTGGTTCCAGATTTTATCAGGGATTGAGGTAGTATTGTGAGGAAAAAGTTATTCTAACATTATTATCAGATTATTTTAAGTTTGCACTGAACAATTGAAATTGACCTGAAATCAATTCCTTTTGCTGAAATAGTTCCAAATCTCGACTCCCCTTAAACGTGTTTAAGTCACAAACTATGCTACTTTACTGACTCCCTACTGTCCTACTTTTCAGACTATCCTCCTCTGTTTTCCCTTTCCACTGAAGATATTACTATCCCTTTTATAATGCATTCCCTCCTGCCTATAATGCTGCCTATTTTACGCTGTCTCACTTATCTTCAATCTTGTTAAAAGACACTGAAACCAACAGACACAAAAAGTTCAATAAAGAGCTTCGTTTAATTGCAGATTCATTATTTTATTTTCTTTGGAGACACACACAATTTGAAACCATAGCAGGTCAGTATGGGATTTGAGAAACCCTTGAATTTGGGATGAGGTCTGGCCAGACAGGAATCTGATCCAAGGGTGCAAATCTGCACTTCAATGGCTGAAAATTTTCAAATTTTGTTTATTATGTGTCTCTCATATACCGTATTTGGAGGATGGAACGTAAGGCAAACCTTTCTGGAATTTGACATTGTCTCTCCACATTCACTGGAATTTATATTTAATCACCTTCGAAGAGCTGTCTCCATTTCCTACTTCTGCTAGGATCAATGAATGGAAATGGCTATTGACACATTCCCCCTCTCCCTTGCTGAATGTATTCTTGACCCAAATGAGTCAGACAGACACCTTAGATTTGTCCACAGCCACCATTTTGTATTAGCAATGACATGGTCTTTATAAATAGGAAATGCAAGAAAGACTAGCAACATTTATGCAATTTAAAATCTGAAACATTTATCCCCCAGTAACAACTAAAATTCTCTGACCCTAACACTAGTTTGAAATCAGTTTGAAAATATTGAAGATTGCGCGCACACTAACGTGTAAGATTCTCTGAACCCAAACCACCGACATGGAGCACTCTTCAAGTCCTGGGGATAATTGCTAAGGTTCCATCTCTGAATGCTCTTGTTGTCAGTCTGAATCTCAAATATGAATCTCTCTGCCTTGTATTTATAGATTTCTACCATATTTGCGGGTATACACGCGTCTGCACACGTATGTGTGTGTGTGTCATATTGTGTTTCTGACAGTGAGCGAGCGTATTTATATGAGAGAGACAGGGCCTGTGTGTGTGTGTCCATCTGAGTGCGCAGTTTGAGTGTCAATAATTCCATGACAGAATTTCTAACTATCAGCAAGATCCACCCCAACCAACCCCCCTCCCCTCGGGGCCCCCGTCACCACCCCCCAAACACAGGCAACACAATTTCTGTTTCTTTCTTTTTCACACAGATATTATGCACGGCTACACACTCTCATATGTGCTCCCACACACTATCAAACACAGATTTTCTTGCAAAGAAACTCTAGGTGATGCAGCACATGCACGCATATTTAAGCTCTTTGACTCTGGCTGTCATTCCCTCCTTCCAATCTGTCGGAGTTCAGGTTCATTTACACATAGAATAACAGATACCTGGGAGTAAATTACAGGCAGCAATCTAATCGAGGGTTTTGGCGTGGGTTATGTAATGAATAACAGATATCCAGATGTGGGTTACAGACGCGAATCTAATCATGGGGTTTACAGTGATTTATATAGAGAATAACAGATACCCGGGAGTTTATCACAGACTGAATCTAATCAGCGGATTCAGATGGTGTGCATATTGAACAACAGATACTATAGTGAGCTACATGCTGTAATCTAATTGAGGGTTTCGGGGATGCCCATGCATAGAATAACAGATAAGTGGGAATGAGGTACAGACTGGAATCTAATCGAGGGGTTCAGGGACATTTATGCATGAAATAACATACACCTGGCAGGGAGTTCAAGAATGGACTCTAATCGAAATGTTTGGGTGGGTTCACATAGGGTAACAGATTGAGTCAGTATTAGAAATGATAGAGTCATATAGCACGTAAACAGGTGCTTTAGCCCAACTGCTGAGCTGGTTTCCTAAACTGAGCTAGTCCAATTTGGGGCTTTCCTATTCTTTTCCCTGTCGTAATGTCCTTTAAATCTTTTAATTTGACTCACCTCCCTCTGCCAGCTCGCCCTACATATACACCAGCTCTGTGTTAATAAAATCATCTCAGGGCCCTTTTACTTCTTTCCCCAACACGTTAAATATATGCCCTTCATAGTTTTATAAACCTCGATGAGTTACCCCTCAGCCTCCTGTACTGCTGCGAAAAGAAATATCCCAGCCTCTCCGGCCTCCCCTTACTACTCAAGTCTTCCAGTCTTGAAAACATTCTTTTTTTTTGCACAGCTCACAGATTAATAACATGCTTCCAACAACATGGCGACCAAAATGGTAAGCAGTGCTTCAAATGTGGTCTTACCAATGTCTAGTACAGACGGAACATGACAGCTCAAGGCCTGGATTCCATGGTCTGATCCATGAAGCCAAGCATACCAAACGCCTTCTTCACCACCCTGTCTACATTTGACACAACTTCCGTGGAACTATGCACCTGCACGCTCTCCCTGGTTCCTACTTTTAACTATGTAAGTCCTTGTCTCGTTCGTCTTCTCAAAATGCATACCATTATATTTAACAGCATTCAACTCTAACCGCCATTTCTCGGCCCACTGATCCAAAAGATCACAGTCTTGCTGTACTCACAGTACAGGGTGAAGTCATATTAAGTGGTGTATGGTGGTTTTTATGCAGAGTTAGCGTCACCTGCGTGTAAGTTAGAGACTGAAATCTAATTGAGGGATTAGCAGTGTCTGTACTTGAATAACAGATATCTGGGTGTGGGTCAAAGAATACGAAAGATATTCAGCATGAAAACAGAGCATTCCATCCAATTCATCTCTGCCGACCAGATAACTTATATCAATATCGTCCCATTTTTCAGCAATTGGCTCTTATTCCTTTCAAACTTTCTTATTCATGTACTCATACAGATCCCTTTCAAATGTTATAATTTAACCAGCCTCCACCACTTCCTAATGTAGCTCATCTCATATCCGCACCACCCTCTGCCTGAAAATGTTGAATTTTTGGTCAATTTTATTTCTTTCCTCTCTCCATTTGGACCTAGACTATTTAGCTTTGGCCACTCCAATACCAGGAAAAAAATTATCTTGGCTTTTGACCCGATCGATGCCCCTCATAATTTTATTAATCTCTGTAAGCTCAGCACTCAGACTCTGATGCTCCAGGGATGATAGCCCCAAACGATTCAGCCTCTCCATATCGCTCAAACCGTCCAAACCAGGCAACATCCTTGTAAATCTTTTCTGAACACTTTCACATCTGACAACATCCTTAACAATACAGGAGACCAGAATTGAATCCAATTCTGGTTTCGATGGATTACCCAAAAATTCACAAACCAGGAGACCCTGTCAGACCCATAGTCTCGCTAGCTGGAGCACCAACGTACGGATTGGCCAAGGAGCTACACGAAAGTCTAAAACACTTAGTAGAAGGTTCATGCCACTCCATCCACTCCACCCATGAATTCCTGAAGACCATTAAAGACACTAAGATAGAAGAGGATGAAATAATGGTCTCCTTTGATGTAACAGCCCTGTTTACCTCAATCAACATTAACCTGGCCAAGGAAACACTGACTCCACTATGAGCAGACCCAAAGACACAGACACCGAACACCACTAACTTCATCAACAAGCAGAATATCATCAAGCTAGTGGATCTATGCCTTACCACCCACTTGACCTTCAACAACAAAATGTACAGACATACCAATAAAACACCAATGGAACTCCGATATCAGGGTTCTTAGCAGAGGCAGCAATGCAGAGACTTGAACAAACAGCTCTGCCAACCATCCAAACCAAACTCAGGGTCCGCTACGTGGATGACAACTTTGTCATCACTAAAAGAAACAAGTTCGAGGAAACCTTCAAAATCAACAATAATACCCTTACTGGCATAAAAGTCATTAAAGAGGAGTAAAACAACAACAAACTGCCATTCCTAGATGTCATATTAGAGTGAACAGCCATTGGGGAACTTCAAACCAGCGTCTACAGAAAAACAACACATACAGACCAAATATTGAACTACAGAAGCAATCATCCCAACATCCACAAACGAACTTGTATCAGAACATTACTTCAACGAGCCAACTTACACTGCAGCACAAAGGAACTACGCAGAGCAGAAGAAAATCACCTATACCATGTGTTCAAAAAGAATGGGTACCCAATGAACACAGTGAGCCGATTTCTCAACAACAAACCTAAACAAGCAGACAAAACAAGTCCAGAAACCCTAGCCACTCTTTCTTACATCAAAGACATATCGGAAATGACTGCCAGACTACTCAGACCCCTTGGAAGCATGTTATCCCACAATCCCACCAACACACTAAAACAGCAGCTAATGAACTCGAAAGACTCTATACAGACAATGAGCAATACTAACGTCATTTTTAAAATACCTTTGCAAGGACTGTAACAAGTAATACATTGGACAAACAGTCAGAAAACTAGCCACCAGGATACATGAACACCAACTAGCCACAAGAAGATATGATCTTCTCTCATTAGCATCCTCACATACGAAAGAGGAAGGACACCACTTCAACTGGGACAATACTTTCATCCTTGGACAAGCCAAACAAAGACGTGCACGAGAATCCCTATAAGCATGGCATTCCAAACAGAACTCTATCGACACACCCATCTGTCACCCCTGAGAAAAGGAACAAGATGTGACCACAGGAAATAACATCACCTAAGGAAAATACATCACCAACCCAAAAAAACCCATACATATAAATAGAAAGCCGCAAGTTTCAGCATTGTTTTGCATAAAGTTCACTGAAGGTGTTACCTAGTAAGATAATGAAAGGTCTTGAAATGAACCTTTCAGCTCAGCGAGCAAAACTGCATCCAAAATTATTGCAACTCTCCACTTCGAGTTAAATTTCAGCTGGGATGAATAGCGCCCCCTAACTTTGCCACCCCCTCCACCTGACTTAAGTCCTTAGCTTTTCCACTCTTCTAACATTGTTCTCTTGACTTTGCCCGCCAAAACCCTTTCCCCAAGCACTGTGTAGCAGTGAGATGGAGGTTGATATGTAGGTTTCATGATGACACAAGTATTGACTAATTGCTTGACAGTGAGGATTATGGTATTGGGCTAAATAGATACAAACAGTTTGGTCAGATGGTCAAATCAGCGGCAGGTGAAATTGAATCCTGGTAATTGTGAGGTGATGCACTTTGGCTAAAATCCTAAGACAACGAAAGAATGGCAGCACACTAGGAAAGTCAGAGGAATAGAAACATCTTGACGTCATTGCCAACAGATCGCTAAACAGGGCAGGACTGGTAAATGTGGTTGGTAAGGAGGCAAGCAGGACACATGACTTTATCGTGGAGGCTTAGATTATAACAACAGGAAGATCCTTTTGGAGGTAGAACATAGAACATAGAACATAGAAGAATACAGCGCAGTACAGGCCCTTGGGCCCTCGATGTTGCGCCGATCCAAGCCCACCTAAACTACACTAACCCACTATCCTCCATATACCTATCCAATGCCCTCTTAAATGCCCATAAAGAGGGAGAGTCCACCACTGTTACTGGCAGGGCATTCCATGAACTAACGACTCGCTGAGTGAAGAACCTACCCCTAACATCAGTCCTATATCTACCCCCCCTTAATTTAAAGCTATGCCCCCTTGTAATACCCGACTCAATACGCGGGAAAAGGTTCATACTGTCGACCCTATCTAACCCCCTAATCATCTTGTACACCTCAATCAAGTCACCCCTAAACCTTCTTTTCTCTAGTGAAAACAGCCCCAAGTGCCTCAGTCTTTCCTCATACGATTTTCCTTTCATACCAGGCAACATCCTGGTAAACCTCCTCTGCACCCGTTCCAATGCCTCCACATCCTTCCTATAGTATGGCGACCAAAACTGCACACAATATTCCAGATGCGGCCGTACCAGAGTCTTATACAACTGCATCATGACCTCAGGACTCCGGAACTCAATTCCTCTACCAATAAAAGCCAGTACGCCATATGCCTTCCTCACCGCACTATTTACCTGGGTGGCAACTTTCAGAGATCTGTGTACATGGACACCAAGATCCCAAGGTCTATAGAAATTTGGTTAGGCCACAGGTAGAGTATTATTTGCACTTGTGGTCACAACACCATGAAAAGGATGTGACTGTATTACAGGGAATGCACAGGAGATTACCCATAATGTTGCTTTGTGTGTAGCAATTTACCAATGAAGATAGAGTCTTCATAAGCTCAGAGTACTTTCTTTAGAGAAGAGATCGGGATGTGTAAGACTATGAGTAGCGTGGAATGGGTGAATATAAATGAATTGCTCCCCTTAGTCGAAGGGTCATAACAACGATGCATTATTTTAAGCTGAAAGGCTGGACGTTTCGAGGCAGCATGGAGAAATGTCTTCTCACTGGGGATGACAGAAGGCTGCACTGTTCTGGGTGGAATGCCAGATAAGATGTGAAACCTCACAGCCTTAAAAACTACTTGGATGAAAACGTGAAATGTCATAACCTTCAAGAGTCTGGGGCGAAACAATCATGATGGACTGAACGGCCTCTTCTGATCGATACGATTCTGTCATTCTAGAATCCTGAAGGTAAAGTTCTGTCCATACGTTGTTTTGAGAAAATATAAATTAGTGTAAGTTCCACTTGTTGTTTGTCACCTTTAGGTTCACTATTGGTGTGCTCGACTACAGATAGAATTTCCCAAATGAGTTGTACAACTGAATTGACAAGAGAAGCAATGGGATACAGTGGTTTACCTGAACAGGTCTGGAGGACGTCTACAACATGAGGTATTGAAAGTCTGAATTGCTTCATCAGAAAGAAGGTCATCACTGCAATGAGGTGTTTAGATATTGATCAGAATGATGGAAATCATGTTCTTGTTTGAAGGCAAATTGGAATTGACATTGAGACCTAACAGGATAAGATATATCCAGTCTTTTTTGTACTTAATTAGAGACGAAAATCTCAATGAGGCGACATTATTAAAATAAACCTGTTGTTGCAATGTCTCTTTTTAAAAGAAAACAAATTCAAGGTGAATTGAAGTTTTCCTAGTGAAGATGCCACATAATATTTAAAAATATGTTTGCTCAAATTATGAAAGAATTCTCCAATTCTGATAGGTTGCCAGCAGCAGGAAGGGAACGGTTGTTTCATAAACAACAACATGCATCTTCCAAGGCAAAGCTGTCTGGCACCATTCTTGTCATTATTGGTATTTCTGGTAAGTCTTTTAGCAAATTCTGTTAACATATCTGCAAAATCCTAATTACTTACACTATATGATTGTTAATAATTTTACTAAATGTGGGTTCGAGCCAAAGTGGAACAAGTAACCACAGTGTGCTCGTGTTATGGAACATCTCTCAAAGTAAAATTACATTGACTAAGAGTTACTAATCTGAGTGGAACAACTTACCTCAGTTGTCTTGTGCAAGGCAGAGTATCCCTAATGATAGAATTTACCTGCTTGTGTGGAACTGAATGAAATGGAATATCTTACCAAAGTGGTGACGAAGACCATGACGACATAAAACATGTGGTGCTTCATTCCACGTTCCTCATTTCTGTTCTGTCCGCTGCTGAAGCTATTATTGTAGTTTGCAAATATACACTGAATTGCAAATGGGAAAATCTTCGCAAGCTGATTGTAAATGTTTGACACAAAGTCTATAAAGGGAAATGTGCCATTGGGATAAACAGATGTGATATTTTTCATAAACTGAAAATGGCGGAGCGATAATGCTATTTCAATAATATGCTCAAAAGACTCTTTGTATTAACGTAAATAACATTTTTGGTACTAACTAATCTTCTAGCAAGTTTAAGAGAAGTTGTAATACATGGCTACACTAATTACGTCAGCAAGCATGAATAACGTGCTGGAAATGTTATTATGGTTTCACATTTGTTTCTGGTTACATTAAGACTAACAATGTTTAATCTCTAATGCATAATCTTTGCAGAGTTAATTTTGCAGAGATCGCTACCTTTAGCTTTGTGGTGTGCATCCACCTTGGGAGGAGCAGGCTTTGAAAAAGAACGTACGTTAGTCAGTTTTAAGGCAACATATAAAAATAAAAAACTCTAATCCGAATGAAAAAACATGACTGTTTCAACTTATAACAATATTTATTACTTGCAATATAATGACTATGGCTAACAATCAAGCTAATAATCAATCATTGAAGTTTATTGCACAGAAATATCAAACCAGAATACAGAATATTTAACATGGTACTTCAATATACAATGCAAGCTTCTCCCATATCATTTCCATATTTGTATGACAAAGTCCTATCTACTCTCTAAACATCTTAACAAAGCTAAGAAATTCAATTTCCAGAATGGTGAGCATTTCTCTTCTCATTGTGAACATTTCTCTTCTTTTAGTGTGACAATGACAAATATTCTGACACTACTGGAAGCCCATACTCTGGAACACGTTGCATGCTTTTTGGACCATGACCTCTGACCTTCCAACACAACGATATGTTAAATCCCCTGTCCACCAAGCTCAGCATTGTTTGACTTGAATTTACAGAAGCATTGATTACCAGTTCCTCAATTAATTGCGCCTATTTATACAATTAAACTTCAATTCTTGAAAAGAAATATTCAGTTCTTCAACATATAAATTATGAGCAGAGGTTCACAATAAGGAGCCATCAAAAATCTTGAGTCAATGAGATTACAACTGTCTTCGTTTTCATCCTGACTACAAGTGGAGATTGTCCCGGCTGTTATAGGCCAGTCATCGCAGTTGTTGTTCATCTCTGCAGGAATTGTTCAGCGCCATGAGCTCGGCCCCAACTCTGCAGATGCCTCATCAATGCCATTTCTCCCATTGTAATTTCGAAGTTAGAGATGCTTGCTTATGATTGCACAATGATCAGCACTATCTATGACTCAGTAGGTATTGAAGAAATCTGTTTCCATATGCAACATCCAGGAGGGGGTTAATTGACAAATATCATTGGCGTCCCACAAGTACCAAGAAAAAAAATCTCAGAAAGTGACAAACTGCCAGTCTTCCATTGGCTTGCTATGACATTACAAACACTGAATGCACGACTGTCAACAACCTGGGTCAACTATTGACAGGGGGATTACCTCGTCCAACCTTGCAAGTGTTATAGTCACAGGAATATATCAGACACTCTGATTACTGTAGCAGTAAATAACCCGCCTGTCCCTAATATCCATGTGCATCATCCAGACAGCATGGCTCACGGGTAGGATGGAATTCTCTCCGTGCATCTGGCTGAGAGCGACTCAAATGCCACACTGAGTACAACACTCATGAAGCTCCACATTTTGCAAGACAAACAGCTACTTCATCAGTGTGCACAGCATCAAAATGAATACTCACTCCCTTCATTAATAACATGCGTGATGAACAAAATACACCTTTCACAGGATGGAACTCCAAAGTCTGTTTCAGCAGCATTTCGCAAACCCATGACCTCGAGCAACTCGACAACGAGATCATAAGATGCATAGAAATGTAATCACATACAAGTTCCTTTTCAAGCCAGATTTCATTCTGACTCGGAAATGTACTGTTAGTGCATCATTCTTGCTGGGTTCAAATTCTGCAACTCTCTCCCAAAATCAGTGTGGTTTTTCCTCCACCCCAAGGAATGTAGATGATTGCAAAGGTAGATCTCCAATGTTATAATGAAGAGCACATGGAGCTAGGTAATGTACACTGCCCGACCCACTAAACTCACATTCCATGTGTGCATTTAAAAATAATCACGATTCCCAAATCTGCAAGGGGGTATCTCTGAATGTAAGCGGCGGTTATTGTTCAAGAAAACGTGCAGAGCAGAGAGGAGGAGAAATGTTCAGCGCAAAAGGCTGAGTGCTTGCTCATAGCTATTTTGCTGAGTTACCTAAATTTCCCAACTCCTGCTGGTCACAAAGCCGTAGGTACAGCTCTGTTTGCCGCAGTTGTTAGTGCTGGGTGCTAGTAGGTAGTTTGAACTTCTCTACTCCAGGTAACAACTTTGAATCTTCGAAACACGATTGAGTCTGGAGTAGTTCATTTCATATTTGTGACAATGTACTCAGTGCAGGTGTATCTAATCCCACGGAATGGTCTAAAAAGGGAGCAGTCATGTGCACTGGGGAGTTGGCTGTACACAGGGAGATCCACTTTCTCTTAATCAGTAAAAGGATGTGGGTATCATTGGGTTGACCAACACTTACAACCCTTCCCTAATTGCGCAGAAGGTAGGTAAGAGTCAACTAGATTATTCTGAGTCTGGAGTTACATATAGGTCTGAGCAGGTAAGGATGAGAGAATACCTTCCCTGAAGGATATCAATGATCGATATGACTATTTTTCCAGACACTTGATGACAATTTCATCGGGGTCATTAGATTGTTAATCCCATATTTGTATTTTAAATGTAATTCCGACATCTGCCATTGTGAATGTCGGCCCTAGCTTCTCAGAACATTATCTTAGTTTCTGAGTTAACAGTGTGGCGATAAGACCATAAGGCCATCGTCTCCCACAATCTGTAACATTCGCCTGAATTAACATGTGTAAAGAGTGGCACTGTGACACAATGGTTAGCATTCCTGCCTCACAGTGCCAGAGGCCGGAGTTTAATTTCAGTCTTGTGCTGCCGTCTGTGTGGAATTAACACATTTTTCGTTAACTGCCATGATTTAAAAAGAAACCTGCCAACGGGAGTGGTATTGGCTGCTTGGTCTTTGGAGGATCATATCAAACTCAACGGGCCACATGGTCGTCTTTTCTGCATCATTCTGGTGATCCATGGACAATGCTGTTTAAATCATGAGGCTTTCAATCTCCACTGTGCACACCAAGTCTGAGAGGGTGATCACTATCGCCAAGGCGAGAGCCTAGGAGAGGAGCTTCGTGCGTGAGCCCTAACATCAGATCGGAACGTTTTATTAATTTCACATAAAGTGTGTGGTTACTGAAACTGAAATTTGCAAAGACCAATGCTGTATATATATATTTGGGTGAAGACTTTGCTGTACAAACTTGGATAGTTCTCAAATGTTGAAATATTTCTGATTGTGTTTGGTATCTAATCTGGGACACGGTGGTTGGATTCACTGCAGAATGTCTACATAGATCAGATAGCCAGAATATTCAATACATTACATGAGGTAGGGATTCAATGCCCGATCATTTGTTCATTATTATTATGGCGGACCTCAATTGCTGGACACGGTGGAGCGGTCAAATACCCTGTGATATTGTTCATACAGCGTGATTTTACAATTCTGGAAACAATCTGATCTGTCCAGGCTCCGAAAAGGAATACAGTAATTCTGTTATCAATGAATGTGTTAGTTGTCTACTCTTCTTAGTTTTACTGATCCCAGTTATTCTAGTGTGATGTTCTGGTATTATGGGGAACTCTAGTAAGTCTGAATAACTTATAAAGGAAATATAATCAACCACTGCTGAGCCCAAAACAATATTCACGAAATGACCATTCATCTGTCAGCAATCTACTTCTCATGTTCTTCCCTTCATATCTGGAAACCTCTAAATGATTCATCTTGAAATTATTTGTTTGTGTGTTTCATGTTCTTTAAACTTTATATGACATGGAACAACAATTTTCTTTTTGTCAGTATTTACAGTCAGGGCTCATCCACAGACAATGCTTGATCAGTAACTTCTTTTTTGCTTTAATTCTCTTGCAGCTCCTCTAGTACTAATTGTATTCCTGGCGAGGTGCAGGTGTAGTCTTTCTAAATGCAGTAGTCGCTATCTGGTGACCAGGGCAGCGTTTGATCTACGGCTGATTGTTTTTATATCGTACTCTTCAAATGTTCACATTATTATAATACACATTGTTTCCTGAAAATTACTCCTGCTTGTTCTCCTAGCTATGCCCTGACCTGCTTGATAATTGATTGTTCTGTCTGGTTCACTGTTACCTTTTATTTTGATCTAATTATCACCATTTGTTTTCTTCAGATGAAATCTAAGTATTGCACAGAAAAAAACTTTGATGAGAGTTCTAGTAAACATTTGTATTTTCTTTGATTTAAAATAAAACATTCCCAACTACTTTGGAGTTAAACCTGTAACAACCAGCAACACTATTTCATGTTACTGGTATACCATGTCCAGTTATGGTAATGACCCTGTGGAATAGTTTTCAATACTTTGAACGTCTTTTAACACCATTTCTCCCATTCACTTTAACTCTCCTTTTTAATGATCTGACCATCAGACACATCTTTGCGGCCATTAAGATGCGTAAAGGACTGAGGGGACAGAGAAAAATAGAAAATGCCCCAGAGATAGAGAGCAGACAGAATTTCCTGGTTTTACTCGTTGCCATTTGCGCCAGCTTCATAGTTTTCTAGTTGATTTTTGTCTTAAGTTGTTGCAATGTCGCTTATTTCTTGAATTCTGCTGCTGTTTCTCTCCTTCAACAAGTCGGATATGTGCTACTGGACTTAAATTGCTTCACAAACGCATTCGTTTTTGTGATGACACAGAGAAATTCCAGAGACTAGTTGAAAGATGCCGTAGAAAATCCAGTTTAGAAAATAATTCAGTTGATGGACACGAAACGTTAACTCTGCTTCTGTCGAAACAGTTTTGGTTGATCAGGTGTACTTTATTTCAACATAGCTTCAATTTGTTTAAACTCTTTCTGCAGTATGGAATACACATGGACAACTGGCTAATAATAAATGTTTCTGAAAATAAAGTTGAGCGAAATAAACTACAGCTATCAGACAATGTTTTTCAACATAATTATGAATTTGAATAGGAGCTGAGAAATACATCACAGTTCAAGGTGCAACCGACAAAGAAGAAGGTTAGCTCAGAGCACAACGGGACCTTGATCAGATGGGCAGAGAGGTGACAGATGGAGTTTAATTTTGATGCATGTGAGGTGCTGCACTTTGGAAAGACAAATCAGCACAGGACTTATACACTTAATTGTAAGGTCCTGGTGAGTGTTACTGAACAAAGATACTTTGGGATGCAATTTCGTAGTGCCTTGAAAGTGGATTCGCAGATAAAGAGGATATTGAAAAAAGATGTTTGGTAGGCTTTCCTTTATTGGTCAGTGCATTGATTATAGAAGCTGGGAGAACATGTTGCAGCTGTAGAGGATATTGGTTGGGCCACTTTTGGAAGACTGCTTGCAGCTCTGTTCATCCTGTTACAAGAAAGAAGTTCGGAAACGTTAAAGGGTTTAGAAAAGTTCCACAAGGATGTTGCCAGATTGGAAAAGATTGATCTGTAAGAAGAGGCTGAATAGGCAAGGACTTTTTTTCTCCTGGATTTTCAGAAATAGAGGTGTACCCTTTTAGAGGTTTGTAACATCATAAGGGACATGGATAGGGTGAATAGATACAAAAAAAAGGACCGCAGGGGCAATGTTTAGCTGCAGAGGAGAGTGTGTGTCTGGAATGATTTGCCAGAGAAAGTGGTAGAGACTGATGCATACGCAATGGGTATAAACCATCTGGGAGTGTATATGAATTGGAAGTGTTTTACAAGGCTTTTGGTCAAATGCTGGCAAATGGTCCTAGATTTTTTTTAGGATATCTGAGTAGCGTGAATGAGTTGGATCGAATGGTTGTTTCCGTGGTACATCTCTCTGACTCTGTTGGTGTAATCACAATTCACCATCTGGTTTCCTCAAACTGGTTCAAATGTCGCACAGGAGTAAACATCTCAAGATATAATGTGTGCGCAATCACCGTTAAACATGTATTCCCCGTCTATCACGTTTGCTAGGCACAGGATACACAGTTTGTCTGCGGTTTAAAGAAATGACTCGCTGACTGGCAATCTCATAAATCTGTCAGGGAACACTGTGTGTCAGGGACCATACTGATAACTGAATATACTCAGCAGGTCGGATGGAATAGGTGAAAACAAACAGAATGAACAATTCCAGCTGATGTCTTTGCATCACAAATGAAGGAAAGTGGAAATATAATAGGGTAAAGGCAGAAGTGTGGGGGCTTGCATAATGTTCAGAATGTCAGTGAGCCTATCTCTGCTCGTTGATTTCTGTCTGTGTGCGTATACGTCAGTGTGATGGTGTTCGTACATCTGTGTGATCTTTCTCTCTCTCTCTCTCTCTGTGTGTGTATGTGTATGTGTGCATGTGTTTCTGTGTGAGTGTCTGTCTGTCTGTATGTGTGCCTGTGTGCGTCTATGTATGAACAGCTCGACCTTCAATGGGATGCACTTTTAATTAATTAAAAGATGGTAAATAAAAGTCTCCAATTCTGTCTCTCTGTCTGCACCTCTTGTCTTTAAAGTGATGCAATGTCAGCCTTTGGTGGACCCCCACGTCCCTGTACAAGCACCTCTTGAACAAATCATCAAATCAACTGAATGTCTCAGTTTACTCTCAGGGATCACAAATTCATAGGGCTATAGAAATGTACAGCATGGAAACAGACCCTTCGGTCCAACCTGTCCATGCCGACGAGATATCCTGAGCTCACCCAGTCCCATTTCCCAACACTTGATCCTTATCCCTCTAAACCCTTACTATTCATGTACATAACCAAATGCCTTTTGAAATGTTGTAATTGTACATGCCTGTCAACTTCCTCTGGCAGCTCATTCCGTTCATGCACTGTCCTCTTCTTGAAAACTAAGAAGTTTCCGCAAGTAGGAAAGTTTCAGAGAACACCTCTGGGACACCCTGACCAACCAACCCAACCATCCCGTGGCTCAACACTTCAACTCCCCCTCCCACTCCAACAAGGAAATGCAGGTCCTTGTACTCCTCCATCGCCAGACCATAGCAACACGACGGTTGGAGGAAGAGCGCCTCATCTTCCGCCTAGGTACCCTCTAACCACAAGGGATAAACTCAGATTTCTCCAGTTTTCTCATTTCCCCTCCCCCCACCTTGTCTCAGTCAAATCCCTCGAACTCAGCATCGCCTTCCTAACTTGCAATCTTCTTCTTGACCTCTCCGCCCCCACCCCCACTCCGGCCTATCACCATCACCTTGACCTCCTTCCACCCATCGCATTTCCAATGCCCCTCCCCCAAGACCCTCCTCCCTACTTTTTATCTTAGCCTGCTGGACACACTTTCCTCATTCCTGAAGAAGGGCTCATGCCCGAGCCATCGATTCTCCTGCTCCTTGGATGCTGTCTGACCTGCTGCGCTTTTCCAGCAACACATTTTCAGCTTTAATCTTCATAGTCAGCTTTTAGCTCTAATTCTGGTCATAAAAAATACTTTTTGTGTATCTTACCCACTATATTATTTCCCTATGCTCTCTTGGCCTTTTCGTTTATACTGCATCTGTAAAGATTCTCTACGAGTCTTTTTTTTTTGTTTTATGATTTTTTTGTTATGATCAGAAATTAAATTTACTTGTTTCACCTCATAATGTATGCTTGAGGATACTCGATCTGCAAATGTTACTACTTCTTTTTTTGGATCTGTCTACAATGTTTCCCTATAATCTCACTTTTGAAGTTCTCACAATGATTTATCATTCCACCTCCTTCAAATATACGTATCCAGGCCTACTTCAACAGATTATCTCTCAGATTCATAAGATTTGTCTTTCTCCAACATGAAAACTTTACCTTCTTTGTCTTTGTCTTGTTCGATATTTGCGCTCAAGGTAAATATATTAAAGTGCCACGAGATCCAAAATAGAGTCTCTCTGGCAATTCTTAAAAAAAATAGTTTTTTTTTCAGAAAATGAAATCTAGAATTGCTCTCCCACTCACTAGATTCTTGTGCACTCGAGAGTTCGGTGAAATATACTTCAAGAATCTTGCGCTGTCAGTAACTTTCATTCTGTCACATCCCTATTGATGTTTGAGAGATGAAGTCCCAATGACTGCTACTCTATTGTTTTCGCATTCAGAAATGTACTGCATACTGGTGTTGTGCTTTCCTCAGATGGTTTGGTAGTCTACATTAAACTACCAGCAATATCACTGCTAACCTTGCTAAAGGTCCCAGCTGAACCCTTATCTCCTTTTTTTCTCCGTTCATTTAGTCCATCAGTGAGTTGCCTGTTAACCAGAGTGAACGAGGAAATCCGACAGCTAAGGATAAAGGAGCTTATTTTGGATAGACAGGGATGGCCGTTCACACTATCAGAACAGATGGAGATGGATTAAAAGAGAAAATGGAGTGGAATCCTAGCAGAAAGCTTGATCTGATGAAGTGTATTTGAGGTAACCGTGGAAGTCGGGGGGTTTGTAATCGATATTGGTGTACAACGTTTGCCCAAGAATGACGACATCGCGGTCAAGGTAGGGAAAGTCAGAAATAGACGAGGAAGCCACGTGGGAGCGATAGAAATTTGAAGCAAATTAATAGATTCCTTTCTATTTCTGGCAAAAGCAGGAATAACAACAATCACTTCACCGTTGCATTCGAGAACGTTCTGTGGTGAAGCCCTAAAGAATGCTGGACTAAGGAGTATCCCATATTCCCCAAAAGGAGACATATGACAACTGGCGCACCCCATCTCACCTTTGCACCGCTCAGAGAATATGAGATTAACTTAATGAAAATATTGTGGCTGAGCACAGCCAGGCGACAGTAAATTGCGGTGGATGGGGACTGTTTGACCTCTATTTCAGGAAGAAAAACAGAACCTTCAGACCATCCTGATGGGAGATCGATCTGCAGAGGTATTGCACATCCACGGTGAAGAGGAGACAGTAAGGGACGAAGTAAAAAGCTAGAAACTGCGCAACAAACTAAGCCTCAGATGAATCGTGCATGGGAGTTTTCTATCCAACTCTTTTCTAATTCAATAAACCACACTCCTGGCATGCATCATTTGCCCTGACATCTCGACCTTTCACTTCCTGCAATGACATTTGCTGTATCACTACTTTAAAAAAAGCAAAGCTCAGGACATTTCCCTTTATCAATAACATAATATTACAATCTTAAAGAAGTTTAGTAGAATCAATAAACATGATTGACTCTACCAGGTTAACTTAAACTGATCCATGTGTCCTCCTATATCTGGTTAAATAAATCCTTCCAACAATTTCCCTGCAAATTATAGACCTATCTGGCCGACGCTTCATGTCTACTCTCTCCATTTTGTAATATAGGGCTTCCTCCTGCTATCTTCCAATACACGACGGCTGATCAATGATTCACTGGGAAGAGCAACAGTTACAAAAATCGGATAGTGAAGCTTTTTTACTGGCGGGTTGTCGGTATTCCCATTCTCCATCAGGGTAGATGACTTATTTGAAAGCTAAAAAAATTCTATGGACACGGCAATGGAAATGGATCTATATTTGTAAGACAGCCAAGATGGTGATGGACAATGGCAACTTTGTGCACTTTTCACTGTCCTCATGTATTCCGATACTTCAGTGCATATGACAATAAAATAAAATGCATATCTAATTTTAACATCAAACATCTAGGGCGTCATTTTGATTTACTGAACAGTCACATTAATTACAGTTATTTAACAAAAACCACTCAGGTATTTTTTAGTTTCATCGGATTGAAAGCACTAGTTGACCATGAAAGTAGGTAATTAGTTGAGACAATATTTACAACTGGAACTCAGCTTTTGAAGTGCACGCAGCGAACTTATCTTCACAGGACAGATGGTGGGTACTCTTCTCAGGAAGATTGTCCTGAGCCTGTTCTTTGACTCAGACCTCATTACCCACCTCCTTCAGATCATTATTCTCGATATCATAACCTTACACTAACAGCAATCAAGTATTGTCGGTTTGAATGTGAATCTGCTCATTCTCGAAGTTACTGTGCTCTCCTGACACTTGCGTTACCCAGCAGTTACACCAGAGACAACAATGCTCTTCTGACACAATAACAGCTTCAGTGGTAGTTGCAGAACACAATCTCGCTGAAATGATGATAACAGATTTGCTGCACTTTCGACACAATCATTATGAATTAATCCTGTCAACGCAAACACTGACCAATTTTGGATCATGAGGCGTACATGAAACGCAAGGAATGACCAAATATCACATGATCATTCAGGCTTTAATGAAGATATGCCTGCTTTTCACAGCAGGGATTTCATAAACTGCTACATGGATGAACCGCTTCCTGATAGTTCTGTCTGAAAATGCTTCATAGTTCAGAAACTTGTAAATAATATTTAGCTAGTGCTTCTGACTGCTCAATGATTTAAACGTCCTTCATCAATTTCAAAATTTCTTTGTATCAATGGTCAAGCCCCTTCACATCCAAGAATGGAAATGTCTGCCAAATGTTTACACCTTAAACAATATTATTTCACAGTTTTCGGAATATTCTGGCAGTCATAATCCTGTCTGGGAAAACGTATTGTTCAGACGTGTATGGCAGTAACTGCATTCTTGTGCACTGCAGTCCGGACAGTGTAGGAACAATTGGTCGGTGGAATGTTTGTGTTCCGGGAACTTTCCAGATTTTGACAGAAGGACACCAAAGCAATCGCCCTATTTCCAGAGAGCCGTTCTCTCATAGAGAGGGAGCGACAGAGAGCGAGAGAGATTGGTGTGTTGAACTCAAAGATCATCTCACCTGTCGACATCTCACACCAGCCGTCCTGTCAGCTGTGTTAACTGATCCCCTGCTAGATGGTTGGTTTCTGATGTAGAATGACACGAAAAACAATGGTTCAATTCCAACACTGGCTGAGATCACTGTGAAGACTCTATCTTGTCAACCACGACCCTCCACTGAGGTTTGATGAACTTCAGGTTGAAATCACGACCAGTTGTATCTTCATACTGAGCTCACAGCCTTTTACTCCACTGGGACAATTGCCAATTTACTCGAAAAATATATATCCAAGTCAGGATTGTGCGTGGCTTGGAAAATACTATGATGCGATTTTATCTTTCACCTACTGCCTTTGTCTTTAGACTTCTTTTGATGATTCCCTACAGTGTGGGCCCTTAAGCCCAACCAGTCCACACTGACCCTCCGAACAGTCACCCACCCAGACCCTTTTCCCTCTGACTAATGCACCTAAAACAATGGCCAATTCACCTGACCCACACACCTTTGGACTGTGGCAGGAAACCGGAGCACACGGAGAAACCCCACGCAGACACGGGGAGATTATGCAGACACCACACAGACAGTCGCCCAAGACTGGAATCCAACCTGAGACCTTGGCGCTGTGAGGCAGTAGTGCTAACCACTGAGCCACCATGCTGCCCTTTGCGATGGTAGTGATCTTAGAATTGTGAAATGCTGTCCATGCAGCATTGGTGATTTTCTGGAGCACATCGCCTTTTATATGGGTTATGCTGGTGTTCCATTTTTTGAGGGTTGTCGGAGATACATTCTTACAGGATGTGGGGAGTATTCTATCATAGTCCTGAAACTTGCCTTGTAGATGGTGGAGAGGATTTTAGATTCATGAGGTGTATCAACCACTGCAATTTTCTTGCCCTCTGACCTTCCCTTGTACATACAGTTCTTATAGCATGAATCCAATTCATTTTCAGCTCAATGGTAACACCTAGTTACCCCCCTCAATAGTTTTTAATCATGGGAGATTAAGCATCACCAAAACCATTGAATATGAAGAGGCGTAGTTTAAGTGATCTAAAACTATTATTGGATCTGGTGATTGCTTAGCCATTGTTTTGTGCGCGTGTTACTAGTCACTTTGCAGCTCAGGCCTGGAAGACACCGGGATCTTGCTGCACTGTGACCTGGAGTGCTTCAGTATCTCAGACTTTAAAATAAAGGATTGAACATAGTGCAATGACATTGTGCTCTGATTTATGACATCATAATTGAGGGAGGGCATATTGCATGGTTATGTAAGATAGTTAGGCCAAGGGCATAATCTTGAGGAATTTCTGTAATGAAGTCCTGGAGCTGACAGAGCTGACCGCCAGTGACCAGAAAGGCTTCTGTGGTATTGGAGTCACGTGTAGCCTTTTCCATGGAAGGAAAGCAGTTTTCATTCCCTAAAGGGCATTAGTGAACGAAATGGGCTTTTGTTACCATTGACAGTGGTTTCGACGTCAGCATGAGAGTTATAATTCTATATATTTATGAATTGGTGTGTTATTGTCTGTCATGATAGGATTTCTCCGGGTCTGTGATAATACATCTCAGGTACCTTAATATGAGTGGATAGCTGGTTTTATGATTGATTCGGAACCCAGATAACACAAATATTCACAAGATGGTAAACAATGAGGAAACCACCCTCAGCTTAAATGCATACATAGGCAAAATGATCAGGTGTGAGAGTGTGATGCTGGAAAGCACGGCAGGCCAGGCGGCAATATTGTGTGCCATTCTGGTCACTTCACCAGAGGAAGGGTGTTACTGCACTGGAGGGAGAGCAAAGGAGATTCACCAGAACGTTACTTGGCGTGCAGCAATTTACCTAAGAAGAGAATGACTTCACAATCTCAGGTTGCTCTCGTTAGAGCAGAGATCAGGATATATAATGGTCTGAGTTACATGGATAGGGTGAACAGAAAGCAGCTGTTCCCCTGAGTCGAAGCATCAATGTCAAGGGGCATAAGTTCCAGCTGAAAGGAAGGAATTTCAGAGGAGACATGAGGAAAAATCACTTGGAGGATGATGGTAGTCTGCACTGAAGTGCGTGGGAGCATAGTTGAGCTGAGAAACAGCACAACCTTTAAAAACTACTTAAATGAGCACTTAAAATGTCACAACATTCAAGCACATGCAGGATATTGAGACTGATGTAGATTTAGTTAATTTTTCCGGGGAAAACACGATGGGCCGAATGGCGGCTTGTATTCTGAATGACTGTCATTTTAGAATTCCTAAATGCAGACTTAGAATACGTTTATTTTGTATTGGTTTGGAGAAAATGTAATCCAGTGTCAGATCCAATTACTTTTATAGTCAGTATCAGCTTCAGCTTCTGTATTACAGTGCTTGATCAAAATAGAATTGCTAAAGGAACTTTACAACACAACTCAAGGAGTATTCACGTGAGGAGACCATCACTGGGTAGAGTAGCATTTATTGCTATCCCTAATTTGCTCAGAGAGCAGTTCAGTGTCAACCACATTGCTGTGGGCCTGGAGTCCTATGCTGGCCAGAGCAGTCCTCCCTGATCTGATGAATTGTAGAAGGGCCAGTGCGAGAGAAGTTCGACATCAGTCAAACCAGGAAAGGGTGTAAGTTTCCTTGTCAAAGGACAGAGGTGAAACAGATGGAATTTTCCAACAACCGACAATGTACTTGTGATCATCATTCGACTCTTATAAACAATTCAATTCAACTGGACCATCGCCTACCCTGCTGATTTAATCATTGTTGTTCAAGGATGTTCACTGCAGTCACTTTGTCAGACTGAGAAAGGATACATACTGGCATACTCAACGAATAAAACAACAAACAACCGATAAAATAAGGTGAAGCCAGAGATGAGGATATAAAGATGTTAACCATAATTTTAACTTTGCAATCTCTTAAGCAAGAAAACAATCTACCTTCGTTTTTCACGTAACAGGCACCATTAACCCTTCAGTTACTCCCTTGTCATTTTACCTTTGCAAGGTCCAACCCTTTGAGATAAATTACCCGCTCTGCTGCAATATCTTATGGACTTATGGGTAGGAGAAGGACAGTTTTAATGGACTAGGCCAAACCACTCAAAACATTTTTAAGCAAGAAGCCCAGACTGTAACTTTGCTATTTAGTTTGGTACGTGTTCTGTGAGATTTACCCGGAGTAAGTTAGCGAGGTTGACTACCAGGTTTTTAAATAGAGAAACATTTATTCACAAAATTATGGAATGAAATTCAAAGTACAGAGTACAGAATACCGACAGAACTCTGTCTACCCACACTAGATGCAATTATGCTGTTCCGAAAATACACAAACCCATTGTACACAGACACTTACAGGTCAATGTTAGCAGGGCAGAAGGACAGAGAGTCGACCAGCCTGTTTTCACACAACCCACTGCTGAACTGACTAACTCAAACAAGACTTCAGCTTTTATGACTGACCACTCTCCTTTCATTGTGCAGGTCAATTCTAAAACATAGAAGATTCGGCCTAAAGTCTCATCTGTTTACAAATAAATAAAAAGACCTTCCAATTCTGTTTTGATGTCTGCTCCTTATTGATTATTCTCTGAAATGCGGCTGATGGGCTTTTCACAGCAAATAACATCACTTTAAACTGATATAGTACATTTGGCGTTACGAAAGCCGAAACAGCCTTTGCTCTTTCTGATCAAGGTACCTGCGAGTAGTCTTTGAGCAATTTCAACTTGGAAATGCAAGTTGCTTGACCCACCTTTTCGACACAGTCCTCCAACCGGGAAATTGGATATGCATCAGACTTTGTAACGACACTGGCGTTTCGAGAGTCCACACATAACCATTGGGTAACATCTGGCTTTATCACCATGCCTATGGGTGAGCTCCGGTCAGTATAACTCATTTCAGTTTTGCAATTTTGGAGCATACATCATATATCCTTCTGAACCTGTGCCGACTTTCGACGGTTATGTCTATATGGATGTTGATTAATCAGAACGACATCTCCTATACCTACATCATGCACAATTAAGTTTGTACTCACCAGTTTATTTCCGCATATCTCCCCATGTGATAATAATAACTCTTTCAGGTCATTGCGAGTTTTTTTTGCAAGGTAACTGAATTATTTATCCGAACTTTTGACAACATCCTCATTGACCAATTTGATTTGAGGAATGTCAAAGTTGGAATCCTTTACACTTTATCCTTCTTTCCAGGCTGTCATCATTAACACCTTCTCCTCTTACTTACCTTCCCTACCAAAACAATAGTAGCCTCGCTAACTTTAAGCGCATTTAAATGGTCATTGCATAGGCATATGGACGAGAATGGAATAGCGTAAATTAGATAGGCTTCACATTGATTTCACAGTTCGATGCAAAATCGAGGGCGTCAGGGTTTGTACTACACTGTAATATTCTATGTTCTATGTTCTAAAATACCTTTTGAGAATATACACATGACACACCCTGTGAGATTTTTTTCCCGTCTGGCGTCCTCATCAAGAGGTTACCCTCGCTCAATTTTCTTCTCTCTTTGATAAGGTACACTAAACCTTGAGTTTCAAGGTTCACCGGTTACTGGAAGTAACACCAGTATCTTATTCCCAATGGCAAAATTGTACTTTTTTGATTTCTGGTCTGCTTCCTTTTTCATACTGCTGCCATACTTTCAAATACTGTCTTACCAATTCCCCAACTCTATTTCATTTTTCCTAAAAATTGACACATAGTCCAAACATGTGTTCTCCGAATTCTGACTTAATTAAATCTCTATAATCAATTTCGGTGGTCCTCTTATTTCATGCATAAAAAATATTTAAAATGTCCTGACTCTGGTCGATTCATTTGGTGCATCGCTGAAACTCCCTTATCCAGAACATCTGGATAGTCCTGACCATATGCCCTCAACATGGTCTTTAATGTTTGATGCTGTTTTGCAACAGTCCCTGCGATTCTGGTTGGCACACAGTAGATTTGAATTGTTTTATTCCCAAACTATCCATAACCTCCTTGAATAGTTTGGATGTGATGTTTGATCCTTGATCTAACTGTATCTCAATTGATATCTCGTACTTAATTTAAAAAAAAAGTTTGAGTAAGTCTTCTACAAACAGTTCAGATGTAATACTGCATAATGTGGCTGCCTTGGGTAATCTGGTCGATACATCCATTATTGTTAATAAATAGCTATTCCCCCTTTCTTGAGGTAAGGGACCAACGAAATCAAGCAAGATCTTGGGAAAGGTTCGTCTAATGTTAGATTCGGTAGTAAAGGTGCAGATTTTATTACTGTTTGGGGATTTCTGGTTGCTGACATCAATGACACGTCTGGCAAAATCCAACTACATCCTTCTGTAGTCCAGGCCAGCAAAATATATATTTTTAGCCTGTGTTTTCCGCACTCCTAAACGACCTCCAAGAGGTAGCTCATGTGCTACTCGCAGCACCTCCTCGCTGTAGTGTAATGGCAAAACAATCTGATGAACCTTTGCCCATTTCGCATCTGCCTGAATGTGTAATGGTCTCCATTTTCTCATTAAGACATCATTTGTTAAGTAATAACACACAGAGATGCATTCACACTACTTTTCTTATATGCCTTTTGATACAACTGCCTTAAGTTCTCATTTTTCTGCTGTAACTCAATAAGGTTAGCATAGCTAAAGATACGTGCATGATTACGAATTTGCTTCTGTTCAGTATCATTTACCTGATGAAAATATGTCTTTGGTAATGCTGCTTCAGCTTCCTAATCTGAGCCTTTTGGTCTCTCCGATTTGTGACTCAGTTTTTGACTCTGCGATTTCGTTCCTACACAATCAGGGAAGATTCTTGATTAAACATCCTGAATTTCTTCAATTGCTTGTACCTCCACTGGCTTTTCATCCAGAGTAGGCAGCACGCCAACCAGTGAATCTGCTAACCATTTGCAAACACGAACTTTATTCCTGGAGCTGACAGTTTGTCCCGCAATCCTATCACAAATTCTCCACTGTTTTCTGGACACTCTAGCCTCACTTTACATGCTTTTAGATTAGATTAGATTAGATCAGATTACTTTACAGTGTGGAAACAGGCCCTTCGGCCCAACAAGTCCACACCAACCCGCCGAAGCGCACCCACCCAGACCCATTCCCCTATATTTACCCCTGCACCTAACACTACAGGCAATTTAGCGTGGCCAATTCACCTAACCTGCACATTTTTGGAGTGTGGGATAAGCGTTTTTTTTTGTTTCACCCTCAATTACCGTTAGTCTTTCAGAAGTATATATCTCCTCGTCCTTCAGGAGAACGTATCTCCTCATTCTTGAGCATTAAAGACTGAGAGGATCCTGGGTCTATTAATATTGTTACCTATTTACCTGCTACGATTCGCCTATGTGAATAATCATTACATTTGCAGGTATATGTTTTAAGCTGATCTGGCACTTTCTCATTAATCAAACTCTGATGCACCTTTTTATCTTCCACTCTGCTTTCTGTTTACCATGGCAACGGAATTTCCAGGCTTGTCTGTTTACATAAATCGGGCTTTCTGTTAGCCCACCAACACTGTGATTTTATGTGGCTCACTTTATTACAATGAAAACACTGGAACTTTTTACCTTCTTTGACTCTTTGACTATTTTTTTCCAGTGGTAAGTTATCCATAAGATCTTCACTGAGATCTGCTTTCGTTTTCCACGTCAGGGTTTCTGTTTGCCTAAATTTCTATCCCTTATGGACTGAAATTGATTTTGGAAAACAAACCGTGTTTTATGTACCAGCACATAATCAACAGCCACTTGAGCTACAAACCTGGCCGGTTTAACTCTCTGCTCTTCCAAATGAGTTCACACTACATCAGGCAATGAATTTTTGAATTACTCCAAAATATTTATCTCTCTAAGGGGGTTGTAGGTTTGCTCTAATTTTAAAGCTCTTATCCACCTATCGAAATTACTTTTTCTGGTCCTGTCAAACTCAATATAGGTTTGACAATGTTCCCTTCTTAAGTTCCTGAAACGATGTATGTAGGCTTCTGGTACAAGCTCAGATAGCTATTTTCACCTCCCCGTCCTCCCCAGTTACCTTTTCTGATACTAATGGGAAGACCTCACTCACAGTACTACAAATTTTGTTTGGATCAAAAAACCCACATGTTCACGGATCACTGCGTTTGTTTGTCACATTTTCAAATCAAATAAAAGAAAAAAAGCATTCCACATCATTCGCATCAAATTTTAAGTCACAGTATCCGTTACAAAAGGAACAGCTTTTAGAACAAAAGAAACTACTAGTTTTGTGACACACTATGACAGAAACTATGCATCTCTCAGAATTCAATACTTAATTAATTAATGGTTTAACCTAACCACCGCACCTATATCCCCGGTATTTAGAGCAGCCTTTACAGTGGCCGAAGAAGCAAACATTTAGAACCCATAGTGAGAAAGGACAACTACATGCCAAAAAATGAACAGAACAGTCTTCAAAGATATGCTTATATCTCTGAGATTTAAGTACTGAATAACACCAAAGTGATGAATCATATTTCATAACTCCTCAGCTGACATTCCATCATTTAGATGCCCACCACTCAATGATTACAAGGTAATGCAGGGTATTGCTAGAACACTGAAATGACAAATTCAAGGTAATGGCATTACTGAAAAATTAACTGTTGCAGTCTGAATTCAGTTGGAAGATTAAAAGTTCATTAGTTTTCAAATTCCATGTGTTTGGAGTAATCGCATTGAAGCTCTGGAAAAAAAGATCTCACAAAAAGAACTTCTTGAATATCATAATCTATTTATACAAAGTATGATAAAAAGAAAACAGGTGAAGCTGTCAGGTTCTTATCCCCACAGTATAAAATATCGGCTCTGGGAATTTGCCACCTTAGACTTGTGTTCGGAGAGTTCTCCTGCTGAACAAAGGGATAATTCACTTCACATACAAAATGTGTCTGACATTATTCAGTACCAGCAAAATATATTACAGAGTCCTTGATTCCATTGGTAGTTCTGGTAAACAGTTACAGTTATTAAAATTGTGTAAATGTTCTTATTTATTTGCTAGTATGTTGTTGATACTGTTATCTACAGAAGTAATCACCCATACTGTGCCTTCTTGTAGGACTGGGGAGTTGACTTAATTGATGTCTGTTCTCAAGGTGTGCAATAAGATCTCTAGAAAAAAAAACCTGTAAGCACCCGATCACTGAAATCATTTTGCAAGGCTGTAGGTCCTGAAATGTACCAAATTATTCAGTTGCCTCAACTAATGAACATTACCTTGGAAATGATTGGCTTGTTGAATAAACAAGTTATTTAACTTTAACGCGCCCAATTTACCAAGTATATTTAAATTGTGGTGGTGACAATATATCGATCGAATGATGAGAGTGTTACTAAGACGATCACAGTACCAGTGATGGTTACTGTACAGAGTGCACACTTGGCTTAAGTGGTTGTGTTAGTATCTATTAGTTTGGAACACTAGTGTACAAATGAGAACTCTGATATAACAGGATGATTCTCTGTGACCTAATCATTACAAGTAATTATTCTACCATCTCTATCTATCTACCAGGGTGTTACACAGAACTAATACATTGCAAAGAGAAGAGTTTTGCTGTTTGGTAATATATATGTTAAGGGATTTACAGGTACTGCTCGGAAACAAATATGTACTTGTTATTTTCTTGCCATTAATCTTTTGGGTAGTGCTGTCGCTGTCCTGAAAACTTCGATAATATGGTTTTTATTCTTTTGAGTATCGTTACAGGAACAATTTTATTATTTGAATGATTGATCCGCTTGCATTAATATACTACTGAGTTCAAGTGGCTAATTGAACAAGGGCTGTAATTATTGGTCATACAATTTTTCATGGCTGATTATAGTCTGACAGGTCATTTCATATAATCAGTCAGTGTGCTGATATATCTGGCTTGCTCCATGCCTGCCCTTGATCTTTCGAGCTGTATGTGTATATAGGTTGGCATCTCATTGAGGACAAGTATGAATGAGTTTCCATAACGGGGATTCGAACCAGGAGTGTAAGTCATTACTAATAATAACACCAGAACTAATAATAATGATCACTTATATTTCACACCTCACAGTATTACTGTCATTTGTTTTTTTTTTAATACTCGTACCTTTGCCACGAAATCAATTTTACTTTTAAATTTTCAGGCCATAGATGGACTGAAATTATGAGTGACTTTGCATCTGATTTTTATTTTCTATATTAGTACAAAGTAATCTGCATTTTCAATTTCAGTTTCTGTGCTCGAGACATATTCAAATTTTTTATTACTATGTTGACTCATGCTGCCATATTAAACGATACTAATTGAATTGTACACCATTAATCGTTTCACCTTTCTGTCCCAGTCAAACTCTAATTCTTAAAAGATAATTGATAACATTTACTTTGAACAGAATGTAGTGCTATATAATTATCTGCATTGGCATTATATATTTTTTTATATTTATGATAGTTATTGAACTCCATTAATCATTTTTATTTATCGTTCTGGTGGTTTGTTGAATCTTTCTGCCATATTAACTGCAAATATTTTTTTTAAATTCATGTAAATGTTGATTTAGGCTTCTCCAGTGGTTATTATTTTATTCGAACTGTTGGCTACCATTTGTCCACTGCACATCACTCTAGAATTCATCATCACCCTTTTCACACATCTGAGTAAACCACTACTCTTTGATATTCTTACTGTTAGCTTTCTTTTCAATCTTGAATCCAAATCTCTAACCTTTCTCATGTTAGCAAAGACCCTAACTTTGAGAGTTTTTTTTTTTACTTAGCAGGTGTAACACGGATATTCCAGGAGCGATGCAATTGCTCAAACCACGGAGTTTTAACAAAACATAATTTATTAACAATATTAAAAAGGAACCACAAACAAAAGAGAACAGCATACTGAATAACCTATCCTATCCAAAAACTCAACAGAGGATCCCAAATTAATGATGGTGTTCCAAATACTTGCAATAATTCTCTCAAACACTCCTTGGCACAAAAGGTAAAATCAAACACAGAATCTTACAGATGAGAAGTCACAGAGAGAAGAGCATCAGCTGGACTTGCTTTTTCGTTTCCAACAGCTTTTGCAAATGCCTGACTGTTTTCAATGAATAGCGAAATCAAATCAAAGCAGAGTAGGCTGAGTTGGAGAACTGTGCACTCCTATTTCATTGTACAAGCTTTTTAAAAGAAAAACTTGAACGCCCTTTACCTGAGACAGTTCTCTTAACTATTATCAAACTGGCTGTAAAACTCAATCCAACCCAGACAATTTGATACTTGGGAAGGGCTCTCCTACCACTGATACACAATAAGTAATACGTTAATCCCACGGGAAATCGCCCGAATGTGAGAGTTTCTATCTGCCACCTGGTTCATTCTATGCTGTGCCCTCTACCGTTGCTGTTTAGCCAATTCACTCACCTGATTTAATTTCTCCCTCACCTCAGGTGAATAATCGAAGTGTGAGATCTCCAACTTCGGCCCTATCATTTTTTCGTTAATTGATTTTAAAGGCCCTCTCACTTCACGACCGAATATTAAATCAATGAGAGTAAACTGAGCTCATTCGATGGGGACATCTCTAATAGCAAACAATAAGAATGGTATATCTTTATCTCAATTATTCGGATAATCCTGAGAGCATGTTCTTAACATGGTCTTCAGACTCTGATGCAATCTTTCCAATGTTCCTTGGGATTCAGAATGGTACGTATTTAATTTCAAGTGCTAAGCTATTCATGGTTTCTTTAAACAGCCTGGCAGTGGAATTAGACCCTTCGTCTGACTGAATCTCTCTGGCTAGTCTATACTGAGCAAAGAAAACTACCAACATCGCCATTGTCTTAATACTCTGTAATGGAATTGCCTCCGGAAACCTGACAGGTACATCCATTATGGTTAGCAACTATTGGTTACCACTTTTAGTTTCCGGGAGGGGACCTACACAATCAATCATAACACACATGAAAAGTTGTTCGCAAGCGGGAATTGGCAACAAATGTGCTGGTTTTATTATTGCATGTGGTCTTTGGCATGTATGATGTGTACGGCAAAATTTAACCACATCCTTTTATCGTCCAGGCCAACAGAAGTGCTTTTGTAACTTTGCCTGAGTCTTCCTCACAACTAGGTGACCTTCTACTCGTACTTCATGTGCGACCAATAACTCTGCCCGTCTGGATGCTACCGGGAACACAATCTGGCGCACTTCCACACATTTTTCCTCTGCGCCAAACTGCAATTGTCTCGATTTTAGTCTTCGAACTCTATTTTTAAGAGAATAAGACTCAGGAATACATTCTGATTCCTTTTCTGAGTGTGCATCTGTGTTTATGTATATGTATATGTGTGTATGCGTATATATCTTTATATATATATATATATCTTTATATATATATATATATATATCTTTAATTGCCACGCCTTTCAGTTGTAAATCCATAAAATCCATTTGTCGTTCAGGACTAAACACTTTTATCTGGCCCTTTGACGGTTCAGGATTTTCCTCCACAAAACAGCGTGTCAGATAACTGAACCTCAACTCCTTCGTCTTTCACTTTACTTTTTGATTCTTGCTGTGATGTATGACAGTGGGATACTTGCTATGACCCAGCCTGGAAACAATCCTGAGTTTCTTACTTTTTAACTCTCTAGTTCCTAATCTTCCTTTGGCTTCTTTATAACAAGGACTGTCATTCCCACATTCGATCCTGCTAAATTGTTCCCAAGACCAAACTGTATTGTTGAAAGTGCCACTCTGACAGGCACTGCCACTGTTACTTTCCTAACCTTCATTTCTCACTCCAATCTGAGCTTACACAGTGGAAATCTAAATTTCTTTTCATTTATTCATCCAATTACAACTCTCTCGGATAATATGTCAGAAAGAGTATACAATTACAATTAGAGACAGCTTAGAACGCGCATTTCTGAAAATTGTGACTTCATTCCCTTCCCCCACGGTTCTTTCTGACTAAAATTTACCCACAGATGTGAAGCCTCTATATAAATCAGGCATTAACTCAATACTCACTCTCTGCCTAGGCTGTGCACTCTCCTGCAGCTCCTCATCGTTTGTTGTATTCCCTTTACTAATTTCAATGATGCCACTGGCTTAGCCTCTTTTACCATATCTTTTCCTCCAATGCCTTTCTTCCACGACCAGCACTGGGACTTTACGTGTCCCAACTTATCACAGTGGAAACACCTATGGCCCATTTCAGTTCATTTTCACCCTCTTGGGCTTCTATTATCATCTGTAGTAAGCTATTACAATTGAGCTATACTGTTTGGTTTGTTGTGGAGGATCGCCCCTTCTCCCCGTCTTTGTGCCTCACGGATTGAAATTGCTTCAGGAAGCTAAACTTTACCTTATGCACCAATGCATATTCATGTGCAATCTCTGCCGTTCTTCGGAATTCTTGCACAGAAATATACAGAACGGAAACAGACCCTTCAATCCAACTCGTCCATGCCTACCAGATATCCCAATCAAATCTAATTCCACTTGCCTGCACTCAACCCACATCCCTCCAAACTCTTTCTATTCATATACCCATCCGGATTCATTTTAAATGTTTCAATTGTACCAGCCTCCACCACATCCTCTGGCATTTCATTCCGTACACACACAACCATCTGCGTTAAAATGTAGCTCCACCGGTATCTTATATATATTTCCCCTCTCACCATAAACCTGTGCCCCCTAGTTCTGGACTCCTCCACCCCAGGGAAAATACTTTATCTGTTTTCAAAGTTTGTGAGAAGATTTGTAGCTCGGGTGCTCGTTGTTGTGGTTCTGTTCGCCGAGCTGGGAATTTAGACCATAAGACATAAGACCATAAGACATAGGAGCGGAAGTAAGGCCATTCGGCCCATTGATTCCACTCCGCCATTCAATCATGGCTGATGGGCATTTCAACTCCACTTACCCGCATTCTCCCCGTAGCCCTTAATTCCTTTGTGTTGCAGACGTTACGTCCCCTGTTCTTAGTAACCACACACGCAGATGACAAGCAACATGAATTCTACTGGGACAACACTACTATTACAGGACAAGCCAAACACTGAACAGCCAGGGAATTCCTAAAGGCATGGCACTCGTCCACAGATTCAATCAATAAGCACATCGACCTGGACCACTGCAACGGACAGCTGGAACTGACAACCGGAAGTGTAAGATTCGAACCACTACAAATGTTGTAGGAAACATCACAGAAGCGTTTCACAGGAGGCTCCCAAGCACTGAGGATGCAACCTAGACAGGGGACAAAACGTCTGCAACACAAATTCCCAGCTCGGCGAACAGATCCACAACAACTTTATCTGTTTATCTTATCCATACCCCTCATGATTTTATAAACTTCCATAAGATCACACTTAGCCTCCGACGTTCCAGGGAATTCAGCTCCAGCCTTTTCAACCACTCACTACAGGTCAAATCCTCCAACCCTGGCAACATCGTTGTAAATCTTTTCTGAACCTATTCAAGTTTCACCAAATACACCCGATAGGAAGCAAACCAGACTTGCACGCATTTAATTTCCTATCATATCTGGAATTAAGTTTCTTCAACATTTCCAGCAGTATAATCTCTTACCTATTTTTAATGCCCGCACCCATTTATGAAAATAACGAAGGTTTATGCTTTTGAAGTCAATGTAAGTCTGACCTGGTTCCTTCTTCATGTTTCTGAACCGCTGTCCATGCACTTCTGGTAGCAAGTCATAAGCACTCAAAAAAGCCTTGGCATGTCAATAATCGTTTGCTCATCATCTGACAGCGTTGCAACTACATCACTAGAACTCCCTCCCAGCTTTGTCTGAATGAGCATTACCCACAAGTTCTCTGGCCACTCCATCTGCCTAGCCAATACTTCAAATGAAATAAGAGAAGTTTCGACATCTTTCTCATTACGAGTTTCTCTCTTCATCTCCGTCATGTTAACTTCATTTTCCTGACTAATTCGCACACTCTTTCTTTTTGCTCAGATAAGGAACTTCTCTCCCATTGTGTTTCCTCCCTCCGTGTATCTCGCTCTGTCTTTCTCTTTCTTCTCTCTCTTTCTCTTTCTTCTCCCTTGGCAATTCTTTCCCATTCGTTATCTTCTAACTCAATTTGCCACAATTGCAACTTAAGTTTTACTCACTGTACTGCACTTACCTGTTTCTCTGATACACCGAAGTGCTTGACAATTCTATTACAATTTCAGCTTTCTTTTTGACCCAAGTTAAACCCAATTCTAACCTATTTGCCACTTCTAAAAGTAGGCTCTTCCTCAATCTTTCAAACTTGCTTCGCAAATTTTGGAAACATCATCAAAGCCCAGAACCTTTTAGCGATGTTAAGAGCCATTTCCGTCACTTTTCACTTAACCAACCACAAGTAACTAAAATTAAACAAATTTCTTTCCCCCAGTTTTATTTAAAGACCCAGAACACTAATCAAGAAGTGATTAAATCTGCTGGAATATTCGTACCTAAATTTGTTCAAATCTGTCCAAATTTTAGACTGTATCTGTATAAACCAGTCCAAATCTCGGAAGCGATCCCCAACTGTTACGGAACAAAGATGAACAGCTCTGTTACTTCGACCCAAACACCCAGAAAAGTTCATCTCATCTCATAACCTGTTGAAATGTTAATGACAGAAAAATCCCACATTCCAGTATTTAAAGAAAATATCATCAATGTATTTTCTTATTCAAAACATAAACATTAAACAACAACTATTGACAATTGTAAGCCCACCTTGCTGTAAATTGGTTATTACCTGCCTCCAAATCTATAACAATTTACTGTTCCAATAAGACATTAAAATAATACCAATTTAATTTCAACATAACGCCACCACCTTCCCGTCTTTTGTGACTTCACTCTTCAGGCTGCTGAATTCCCTAGGTCGTCTTGATTTTACTGTGAGTATGTTTCAAATGTAAAGGTACCTTTAATGGAGAGTGTTTCCTAACTTCTTGGAACTATCGCGACAGTAGTTGCTTTAGTGGCAAGTTTCAAAATGTCCATTCCTTCTAAGCCCAACACTAGATCGTCTCATTGTTTCAACGCTGACAAAACAATAAATTCAAACTCGAATGGGTTTTAGTACCCTGGGGCACTGATTGGTTAAATTCGAAATGTGATTCCTGAAAAAGGGCTCATGCCCGAAACGTCGATTCTCCTGCTCCTTGGATGCTGCCTGACTTGCTGCGCTTTTCCAGCAACACATTTTCAGCTAAATTCGAAATGTGTACATTTCACAGTCAAACGAATATTTTCAATTTTCTAGTACCCTCTTGGACTGCCTTCGAGTCACATACCCAGGTGTTTGTAATCTCTAAGTTCAAAACAGCATTCCCTCATTCTTAAAGATACAGTACACGCCTTCAAATTCATAACAATATAAATGAATTGTTTTGGCAGCACGGTTTCAAGTATAAATGAGCAGGTTGAGCGATATGATTTTAACTGTTAATAAATAGTCTTCGTAGAGTGGACACGCAAACACACACATATATTATATATATAGACATGAATGCACAGACTTCACACACTGACTATATTTAAATGAACACTTTCGGCAGTGTTACGAGATAAAAATGAACAGTTTAGACAGTATGATTAAATGGAAATGAACAGACTTGGTTGATTGAACAGTGATAACAATTACTTAGTGAGTGAGAAAAGAGTGACTGATTCTGAAAACAAAACAAAAGGCAGAACATTTATTTGTAATACAAAGATATATTCCAGTATCGGGATCCTTGCCGATAAAAGTTTGAACATAGAACATTACAGCACAATACAGGCCCTTCGGCCCTCACTGTTGCACCGACCTGTAGAACCAACCTGAAGCCTATCTATCCTACATTGCAAGGTGTTAGAGAGGATTCTGAGGGATAGGATTTATGACCAACTGGAAGAGCATGGCTTGATTAAATGCACTCAACACGGCTTTGTGAGGAGCAGGTCATGCGTCACAAACCTTACCGATTTCTTAGAGGATGTGACTAGAAATGTTGATGATGGTCGAGCTGTGGATGTGGTGCATGTGGACTTCAGCAAAGCATTTGATGAGATTCCACATGGTCGGCTCATTCAGAAGGTCAGGAGGAATGGGATACAGGGGAACCTAGCAGTCTGGATACAGAATTGGCTGGCCAACAGAAGACAGCGAGTGGTAGTAGAAGGAAAATATTCTGCCTGGAAGTCAGTGGTGAGTGGTGTTCCATAGGGTTCTGTCCTTGGGTCTCTACTGTTAGTAATTTTTATTAATGACTTGGATGAGGGGATTGAAGAATGGGTCAGCAGGTTTCCAGATGACACAAAGGTGGGAGGTGCCGTCGACAGTACAGAGGGCTGTTGTTGGCTGCAGCGAGACATTGACAGGATGCAGAGATGGGCTGAGAGGTGGCAGATGGAGTTCAACGTGGAAAAATGCGAGGTGATGCATTTTGGAAGGTCGAATTTGAAAGCTGAGTACAGGAATAAGGATAGGATTCTTGGCAATGTGGAGGAACAGAGTGAGTATTTTAAGAATAAAAAAAACTGTAAATTTTGGAAATCTGAACCAAAAACAGAAATTGCTGGAGAATTCTCTCTACATTCTCAGTATAGATGCTGGCAGACCTGCGGAGTTAACCTATTGAGTCCAGTGACTCTTCATCAGGTTTGGACTTGAAACGTTAACTCAGTTTTCTCTCTTTCAGAAGAGGTGTCACTGGACTGAAAATGTTAAGTCTATTTTCTCTCCACTGTTTGCATTATGTAGCTTTGCCTATCCCATTTTGGAGCAAACACTGTAATCTTCATCTGCTGAATAAAATCTGCTCAGCAACTCCTTTTCCAGACTTGAAAGTCATTATTGAAAATTTGCATGAGATTTAAAGTCGTCCCATTTGCTCTCTTGATAAAGCATTGGCTTTATTGATGAGCAACACTGTGAGAGACCACTTTCCCAATATTTGAGTGTACATAGTTTCTGTTTCATACCATCCTGCCCAAAACATTTCTACTTAAAACATCATCAAAGTACTCATTCAACCGTTTTTTTTTAAACAAAGGCCAGAGCATCAGCTAATCTTTAGTTTGAAAAATCCAACAAGATTCAATCTATTGGATTCTAGAATTCTATGAATATGTGCCACCTTGTCACCCATTAACATATCTGCCAGACAGAGAACAGAATTGCACCATCAGGTGGATGTTCTGGCTCTGAACTCAAATCGTTTAATGACGACATCTAGGTAATGACAGAATTAGAGCCATAGAGTCATAATGATGTACAGAACATAAACAGATGCTTTGGTTCAACTCGACAATGGCAAGCCAGATGATCCAACCTAATCTAGACCCATTTACCAGCAGTTGGCCCATATCCTTCCAAGCCCTTTCTATTCATATACCCATCCAGATGTATTTTAAATTCTCCATTACTTCGTCTGGTAGCTCATTCCACACATGCAGCACTGTCTGTATGAGGGTGACCCCTTAGTTCCCTTTATGCCCGCCACTTCTGGACTCCGCAATCCCAGGGAAAAGACTTTGCCTATTTATCTCATCCATGCCCTTCATGATTATATAAACCACTATAATGGTAACCCTAAGCCTCCGATGCTCCAGGGAAAATAGCCCAGCCCATTCAGTCTCTGCTTGTAACTCAAATCCTCCAAATTTTGCAACATTCTTTTAAATCTTTTCTGAAGCCCTTCAAGTTTCACAACATTCCTCCGCTAGGATGGAGACCAGAACATTCCAGAATTGGCCTAACCAATGTCCTGTACAGCTGCAATATGATCTCCCAACTCCGATACTCAGTACTGAGATCAATGATGGAATGCATAGCAAACGCCTTCCTCATTATCCTATCTGCCTGAGACTCTACTTCCACGAAGCTATGAATCTGCACTCCAACGTCCCTTTGTTTAGCAACACTCCCTAGGATCTTACTATTAAGTGTATAATTCCTGCTAAGGTTTGTTTTCCCAAAATGCAGCACCTCGCATGTCTCTAAATTAAACTCCTTCTGCCACCCATCAACCCATTGGCACATCTGATAAAGATTCTGTTGTAATCTGATCTTCTTCGCTGTCCATTACATCACTAATTTTGGTGTCATCTCCAAACTTACTAACTATGCCTCTTATACTCACATCCAAATCATCTATATAAATGTAGTGGACCTAGCACCGACCCTTGTGGCAGTCCACTGGTCACAGACCTCCAGTCTGAAAAACAATGCTCCACCATCATCTTCTATCTTCTGGCCAGTTCTTTATCCAAATGGCTAGTTCTCCCTGTATTCCATAAGATCCAACTTTGCTAACCAGTCTACCATGAAATACCTTGTCGAACGCCTCACTGACGTCCGTATAAATGACGTCCACCGCTTTGCCCTCATCAAACGTCTTTGTTACTTCTTCAGAAAACTCAATCAAGTTCAAGAGACATGATTTCCCATGCACAAAACCATGTTGACTATCTGCAATTCCACCTTTCCTTTCGAAACACCTTTACATCCTCTCCCTCAGAATTCCCTCAAACAAATTTCCCACCACTGACATCAGGCTAACCGGTCTACAGGTCCCTGGCTTTTCCTTTCCACCATTCTTCAATGGTGGTACCATGTTAGCCAATCTCCATGCTTCCTGCACCTCACTTATGACTATCACTGATATAAATATCTCAGCAAGGGGTCCAGCAATCACTTCCCTAGCTTTCCACAGAGTTTTAGAGTACAGCCGATCAGTTCCTGGGGATGTATCCCCCTTTATGCATTTGAGGACATTCAGCACTTTTTCCTCTGAAATATGGACATATTCCAAAATGTTACCATCTATTTCCTGACATTCTATATCTTCCATGTACTTTTCCACAGTGAATACTGATGCAAAATGCTCTTTTTCTATCTCTTCCATCTCATGTGGCTCAACACAAAGAATGCCTTGCTGACCTTTAAGGACCCCTATTCTCTCCCTCGTTACCTTATTGTCCCTATTGTATTTGTAAAATCCGTTTCAATTCTCCTTAACCCTATTTATCAAAACTAAATCTTGTCGCATTTTTCTCTTCCTGATTTCCGTCTTAAGTATACTCCTACTGCCTTCATATTCTTCTAAGGATTCACTCGATATCTCCTCTCACTCCCTGACGTAAGCTTCCTTCTTTTCTGTCACCAAATCTTCATTTCTCTTGGTGCACTCTCTACACCTTCCAGCCTTTCCTTTCACCTTAATGGGAACATAACTGGACTCTCGTTGTCCCATTTCTGAAGGATTTCCATTTTCTACCCGTCCCTTTACCTGAGAATATCTGGCCCCAATTATTTTTTGAAAGTTCTTGTTTAATACCGTAAAAATGAGCCTTCCTCCAATTTAGAACGTCAACAGTTATATCTGACCTATCTGTTTCCATCACTATTTTAAAACAAGCAAAAAAAAGGTCGCTGACCCCAAAGTGCTCCTCCACTGACAACTCAGTCATCTGCCCTGCCTTATTTCCCAAGAGTCGGTCAGGTTTTGCATCTTCTCCAGTGGGTACATTCACATACTGAGTCAGAAAAAATATTTGACACATTTTACAAATTCCTCCCCCTCTAAACCCGTAACACAATGGCAATCCCAGTCTATGTTCTGAAAGTTAAAATCCTCTAACATAATCACCCGCTTATTTTTACAGATATTTCAAATTTCCTTCCAAATTTGCTCCTCAATTTCCCGTTGACTATTAGGGGGTCTGTAATACAAGGAGAACGTGAGGACTGCAGATGCTGGAGATCAGAGCTGAAAATGTGTTGCTGGAAAAGCGCAGCAGGTCAGGCAGCATCCAAGGAACAGGAGAATCGATTTTTCGGGCATAAGCCCTTCTTCAGGAAGGGCTTATGAAGAAGGGCTTATGCCCGAAATGTCGATTCTCCTGTTGCTTGGATGCTGCCTGACCTGCTGCGCTTTTCCAGCAACACATTTTCAGCTCTGTAATACAATCCGAATAAGGTTGTCATCCTTTTTTTATTTCTCAGCTCCACCCAAATAGCTTCCCAGGATGTATTTCTGGGAATATCCTCCCTAAGTTCGGCTGTAACGCAATCCCTTAAGAAAATCAGCACTCCCCTCCTCGCTTGCCCACCTTTCAATCCTGTTTATAGCGTTGTATCCTTGGAATATTCAGCTTTCAACCCTGTCCATACCACAGCCATGTTTCTGTAATTGTCTTGATATCCCAGTCCAGTGATCCTAACCATGCCCTGAGTTCATCTGTCTTCTCTGCTTGGCCTCTTGCACTGAAGTAAGTGCAGTTTAAATTATCAGCCCTACCTTGTTCTCTGCTTTGCCTCTGCCTGCCCTGACCTTTTAAACTCACATCTTTTCTCAACTTCAGATTGTCAGATTGATCTCTTTCCTCACTATTTTCCTTGGTCCCACCCACCCCACCTCTCCACCCCCACCTGACTAGTTTAAGTCCTCCCGAGCAGCTCTAGCAAATCCTCTTGCAAATATATTAGTCCCCTTCCAATTCAAGTGCAATCCATCCTTCTTGTACAGGTCAATTCCACCCCAGAAGAGATTACTATGATCTAAAAATGTGAATCCTTCTCCCATACGTCAGTTCCTCAGCCACGCATTCATCTGCTCTGTCCTCCAATTCCGACCCCCCCCCCCCCCCCCCCAGCTCGTAGCAACGGTAGTAATCCAGATATTATTATCCTCGAGGACCTCCTTCTTAAATTCCGGCCTAAATTTCGATGTTTTCCCTTCAGAATCTCATCGTTTTCGCTTCATATGTCGTTAGTTCCAATGTACACAATGACCTCCTGCTCGTCTCTTTTTCCTTTGAGAGCATTTTGCACCCTCTTTGAGACATCCTTGGCAGCTGCAAATTTTCATTGATAGCTTCTTTGGAAACTTGGGGGCGGAGAGGGTAGATTTGTGGTCAGTGTTTGTGAGCATCTGCTGAGAAATCTCTTTTCCATGTTTAGAATCTGTTTTGCAAAACAAAATCAAGTTGATTAAAACAAACCTGTGTTGAACGGACAATGATATGCCTGCACCAATTGAGAAAACAAACCATTCTACTCGTCTGATGCATGTTGCCTCTCTGGTAAAACCAAGATCAGTCCTTTCTGTATCATGAGGCATTAGACAGCCCAGAGAAACTGAACAACAGGTGCACAGACAAATCAATGGGTAGGAACATTGAAACTTTGTCCTTTTACTTTTTAACTGCAGGAAGAATACACCTGTTTCTAAGTCAACAGTTATAACACTCGGTGGCATTTGAGAAACAATGGTCCACAGAAATTTGTGTTGCCTCGCACTTATAGTAATTTACAACATCTTTCCGAAATCTTCAGGGCACTTCCCCAATCATTGGAATGACTCTGTTACTCCGAACGGAGAGTGCTTTTCCACATTAACCGACCAACATTCTCTGTTAATTACAATTTTCTTTCAATTCAAGCTTCATCATCTGTCTTCATAGGATTTGAATCAACGTTCCAGAACATTTCCTGTTCCTATGGCGGAACGATCCAGTGATTATACAACCAAACGATATCCTTCACTGTTAAAAACTCACTTCCTGATTGACAGAAACCTCTGCGTTGATCGCAGAAGCCACTATTGTTCCAAAGTGGGTGACTCTTCATTATTCTTACCGTGCTACGTTCTTCAATCACAATTGTTCGAGCACTGGTGACTGGGGAAGAATAACTGAACAATTTTGGATCAATGCCAATATACCACAGACAGCTTGCAAGACTCATCGAGTTGCAGTTCCTTCTGGTTCATGAATTAGAAGAGAATAGATTCTTGAACATTTATCAGTTGGATTTATGTTGTTTAAACAAACAATCGCTTTAGATAGCGACAGCAATAGGGATATTTAAGCGACCCTTGGTTTGATACATGGAAGATAGTACAATTAAGGGAATGCAGATTGGACTGACCTTACTGTAGGATAACAGGCCAACACAACATTGAGGGCCGGATGTCCTGTACTATGCTGTACTGTCCTATGTTCCCAGTTCCATTCCAACATGGGATCTGATCTCCATTGGCTGATTTGGCACTTTTAGCTAATTTCTAGTTAAATTTGAGATGGTGAATTGTTTTCCTGATTACTATTGTCAACTTTATGTCAGTACCCAGACAATGCGGTCCCAGACAAAACCGTCTTATCCTAACTATATATCCAATGAAAATTCTTCAGTGCTGATTGTAGTCAGGAAACAAAAAAACTATATATGTATGTATATTGTAGATGGGGATGGAGATAGGGGCGCGAAATTAATGATTGATGGAGATGGAGCCCAGAGAGAGAGAACAACAATTGGCAGACAAAGGAATGCTAATGTGGGCCGTCGATATCTGACAATGGTTTATTATTAGTTGCAGTGCATTTGATGACAGCAATGGTCACTGGACAAGAAACATTAGCTCTGTGTTTTTTTTTTGTTTCTCCACGGATGCTGCCAGACATGCTGAGTCTCTCCAGCATTTCTTGGTTTTCTTTGTTTTCCAACCTTCACAGTTCTTTTTTTTGTTTGATGAAAGAGTTTATCAAGAGAGAACCATTGACGGTGGACACTGAGAGTGGCCTGAAGGAAGAGTCAATCTCTATTTCACAAAAAAAAACGACAAGGGCTTGACTGGGGAAGCATTGTCTCCCAGGCGGAATGGAGGGGCTTCATGGAGGATGCTTCAGATTAAACCAACTGTTGTTCTCACTTCACCACAAGACTAAACAATATAGGAGCAGAGTTAGGCCATTCAATCCACCGAGACATCTTAATAATTCGATTATATTATATGGTTGCTTTGTTTCTCAACCCTTTCCTCCTGCCTTCTCCCTGCAGCCCTTGTTCCCTTTACCAACAAAAAATCTATCCATTTGTGCCTTGGATGCGCAGATTCTCAACATTATGGCTAAAGAAATTCCTCCTCATCTCAGTTTTAGAGGGTTATTCCTTCATTCTGAAGCTGTGGTATCGAGTTCTCGTCTCTCCTACTATTGAAAACATCTTCTACACGTCCAGGATTCCCATTACTCTGTAAGTTTCAATCCGATCCCACCTCATCACTCTAAACTCCATCAAGCTCAGACTCAGAATCTTAAACCATTCCTAATATGGAAAACCTTTCATCTCCAGAATCATTCTTTTAAACATCCTCTGTAGCCCCTCCAAGACAAGCACAAACTTCCTTAGACCCAATATGCTCACATTATTGCGCATATGGTATGACTGGAGCCTTGCATGGCGTCTTGTATTCTAGTCTTATTTAAATGAACAATAACATTGCATTTGCATAGACTGTGATGGGACATCAGTAGTCATATCCTGCCTATTTGTGCATCAACTCAGTATACTTATATTTTGAATTTCAACCAAAGTAACAGCCATGTTTTCTAGGATGAGGGAGTCCAAAATTGAAGGGTATACAAAAAAGAACAAAGAAATTTACAGCACAGGAGCCATCCCTTTGGCCTTCTAAGCCTTTGCCGATCCAGATACTGCATCTAAATTCGTCACCCATTTTCTAAGGATCTTATCCCTTTGCTCCCTGCCCATTTATGTATCTGTCTGGATGCATTTTAAATATGTTATCGTCCCCACCTCCCCCACTGCCACTGGCTACGCACTACAGGCAAACACCACACTCTGCATAAAGAACCTTCTGCACATGTCTCCCTTAAACTTCTCCCCTCTTAACTTGAGCTCGTGACCCTAATATTGGTGTCCTCCACTCTGGAAAAAAAAGCTTCTTGCTATTCTCCCTGGCTATACCTCTCATTATTTTGTAGATCTCAATCAGGTCCCATGTCAACCTTCGACTTTCTAATGAAAATTATGTTAGTCTATTCAATCGCCCTTCATAGCTAAAGCCTTCCATATTGGGCAAAATCTTGGTAAATCTCCTCTTCCTCCTCTGCAAAGCATCTATATCGTTTTGGTAATGTAGCAATCAGAACTGTGAGCAAATGTATTCCAAATGTTGTCGAGCCAAAATCCTGAGCAACTGTAACATGAACTGTCAACTCTTGTACTTACACTGTCCAATGAAAGAAAGCATGCCATATGCCTTCTTGCCCACTCCACTAGCCTGTGTTCTGATCTTTCTGCACGCCAGTTTTCCCCAGGGCTTTTCCAATCACTATATATTCCGCTCTCTCACTGGATCTTCCAGAATACATCTTCTCGCATTTGCCCGGTTTGAACTCGATCTGCCATTTCTCTGTCCAACTCCCTAATATGTCTATATTCTGACATATTCTCTGACTGTCCCCTTCACTATCTGCTACTCCACCAATATTTGTGTCATCTGCAAACTTACTAATCGGACCATCTATACATTCCTCCATATCATTTATGTATATCATACACAACAGTGGTCCCAGCATAGATCCCTGTGCAACACCACTGATCACAGTACTCTATTTTCAAAAACTCCCTTTCATTACTAATCTCGGCCTGCTTCAGACCAGTTAGTTCTCTACCCATCTCGTGAGTACGCATTGGACTTCATGCGGCTTCCCTTTCTCCATCAGCTTACCATGGGGAACCTTATCAAATGCCTTACTGAACTCCATGTATGTAACATCAACAGCCCTTCCCTCATAAATCAACTTTGTCACTTCCCCAAAGAATTCAATTAATTTGTTAAGACATCACTGTATCTACACAAAGCCATGCTGCATATCAGTGATGAGTGAATTTTCTTCCAATTGTAAGTAGATCCTACCACTCAGCAACTTCTCCAGCAGCTTCTCTACTACTGACGTCAGGCTCACTGGTCTATAATTATATGGATTATCCAGCAACCCTTCTTAAACAAGGCGACAACATGAGCAATTCTCCGGTTCTCCAGGACCTCACCCATATTCAAGGATGCTGCAAGGATATCTGGAAAGCCGCAGCTAATTTCTCTTTTGTTTCCGTCAGTAACCTGGGATAGATCCCGGCCGGACCACGGCCCTCTCCACCCTAATGTCTTTTACAATACCCTACTGTTCCTCCCTACTTACACCGACTTGAACTCGAAAAACCAAACATTATCCTTAACCTCAACGTCAGTCGTGTCCCTCTCCACAGTGAGTGATCAAGCAAAGTTTTTAAGAATCTCATTCATTTTCTCTGACTCCACGTATAACTTTCCTCCTTTGTCGTTGAGGGTGCCAACCCTTTCACTAGTTATCCTGTTGACCCCTAAATATGAATTTTTCTTCACCCTGTTTGCTAAATGTATTTCATGACCCCTTTCGCCCTCTTCATTCCACGTTTTTAATTGTTCCTTCTTTTCCGATATTCTTCCAAAGTTCCATCTGTTTTCAGTCGCCGAGACCTTACTTATGCTTCCTTTTTCCCCTTAACTAGTCTTACAATTTCACCTGTCATCCATGGTTCCCTAATCTTGCCGTTTCTATCCCTCATTTTGGCAGGGACATGTCTGTCCTACACGCCAATCAAACTCTCCTGAAAAGCCTCCCACGTATTAAATGTGGATTTACCTAAAAACAGCTGATGAAATTCCACATTCCCCATGTCCCGCTGAATTTTGCTCTAGTTTGCCTTCCTCTAATTTCCTACTCTTCCTTTAGAAACACAGTTGTCCATGGGTATTCTAAATCCTATGGAATTGTTATCACTATTCCCAATTTAATCCCCTAGTGAAACTTTAACAACTTGGTTGGACTCATTCTTCAACACCAGGTCCAGTATGGCTCCTTCACGAGTTGGACTATTTGCATACTGCTCTATAAAACTCTCCTGGATGCTTCTCACAAATTCTGCTCCATTTGGACCTCAAACACAAAGTGAATCCTAGTCAATGTTGGCACCACCACCCTTTTGCTGCTACATCTTTCCATGATCTGTTTACACATTAGTAACTCTATCTCACAATTGCTGTTGGGAGACCCATCGTACAGACCCAACACTGTTATCAAACCCTTCCTTCTTCGGAGCTCGGCACATATTGCTTCATTGCTCGAGCCTTCAATAGTGTTCTCCTCCAGCGCAGCTGAGATATACACTTTGACCAGGAATGCAACTCATCCACACCTTTCAATTCACTCTCTATCCCACCTGACGAATCTATATCTTGGGATATTTAATTGTGAATCCTGGACTTCTCTCGACCAGGTCTTTGTAATAGCAATAACATCATACTTTCAGGAACGAAGCCAAGCCCGATATTCATCTGCGTTACCTTCTACACCACGCTTACTCAAATGCTCCTCAGACCACGGGTCCCTTTCCATTGATCATCTGCTCCCTGCTTACCCTTCCCCTTAGTCACGCTGGCTACATTATCTAGTTCCTTACAGGCTTTAGTTACTACCTCCTTACTGTGCACTAACCTCGTCATTTGGTTCACATCTCTCTGCCACGTCAGGTTAAACAGTGCTAGCCAAAGCACCCCCAAAGACATTGGTTCTAGTCCGGCCCACGTGTAGAATTTGTCCACTGTGTAATACACACAGCTCCCCAAGAACTGGTCCCACTGACCAAAACTTCTGAACCCCTCCATTCTGCACCATCTCTGAAGCCACGCGTTTATCCTGTCTATTATTTCATTTCCTCACTGACCAGCATCTGGCACTGGTAGAAATCGTGAGATTACTTCCTCTGAGGTCCTACATTTTTAAATTGGCACCTAACTCCCTAAATTCCGCTTGTACGACCTCATCCCACTTTTAACCTATATCGTTGGTGCCGATACGAACCATGACAACTGGCTTTTCACCCTCCCCCTTCAGAATGTTTTGCAGCCGATCTGAGACATCCCTGACCCGTGCAACTAGGAGGCAGCATACCATTCAGGAAACTCGTTTTCGACCACAAAGTGGCCTATCTACTCTCCTTAGAATTACATTCCCTATTACTATAGCTCTTACATTTTTCCTGTACATCAGAGCCAGCCACAGCGCCATGAACGTGACTACTTCTTCCTTTCCCTGGTGAGCCATCTCCCCCAGCGGTATCCAAAACGGTATACCTGTTTTTGAGAGAAATGAATGCAAGGGACATCTGCACTGCCTTCCAGATCGTTCTGTGACTTTTGGTCACATATTCCCTTTCTCCCTCGGAAATCCTAATCTGCGCTGTGACCAATTCACTAAACGTGCGATCGTGACCTCCACAGCATCCTAGATGCTCTAAAGCAAGTCTATCCGCAGCTTCAGCGCCGTCATGCTTTTTAACAAGAGCTGCAGCTGGAGAGACGTCCTGCATATGAAGGAGTCAGGGACATCAGCCATGTACCTGATCTCCCACATTGAGCAGGAGGAGCATAACACCGGTCTGAGATTCCCTTAAATTTTTATTCTTAGTTTTAACTTAGCCCAAATATAGCATCAAATGAATTATAGATATATGAAATATAGCTTTACAGTAGCAGAACAAAGATTTTAAAAATAGCTGAAGGGTAACACTTTCATGCAATGGATGTAATGAATGAGCTGCTAGCTGCGATGGTGAAGGTGTGCACAAATGCAACATTATGAGTTATCTGTACTGATATATGAGCAGGAAATATTTCGGGGGATATGGCCCAAATGCTGGCAAGTGGGAGTAGGTCACATTGGGATATGTGTTCGGCATGGACATGTTGGACAAAAGGATCATTTTCATGTTATATGACTTACCCGAAATTCAGGAGTGATGCTGGCGGACTGGAGTATTGCAAACATTATGCCCTTGTTCAAAGGAGGTTATAAAGATCAACCCAGCAATTACAGACCTGTCAGTTTAACTTCAACAGTGGTGAAATATCTATGACGAATTATTCAACATAACATTAATGTCACACATAAAGGTGCAGCTTCATCCAGACGAACGAGCATGGATTTATCTCTCCTATCTCCTGAAGTTCCACACACAGGCTTCCTTGCTGAACTTTGAGGGGCCATATTGTCTCCCTCGTTAACCTTTTGTCCTCAAAGTATTCATAAAATACTTTTGGATTCTCCTTAACTCTATTTGCTAAAGCTATCACGTGTCCACTTTTTGCTTAACCACCCACTCTCCAAAGGTTTCCCTCTTAAATATGCTCCTGCTACCTTTATGCTCTTCTAAGGATTCTCTCGATCTCTGCTGTCGACACATGGCACATGCATCCCCCTTAGGAAGCATGTGTCATGTCTGCATAGCAGAGTTCGGGGGAATACTTAGAAGAGTATAAAGGCCGTAGGAGTATACTTTAGAGGGAAATCGGGGAGGGGGGCAAAATGGGACACGAGATTAATTTATCAGAGTTGAGGAGAATTCAAAGGTATCTTTTAAAAGCATTAAGGACAGAAGGGTAACTAGGGAGAGAAGATAGCCACTCAAAGATCTGCCAGGCATCTTCTGGAACAGCAGGAGTTGGGGGAAATACTAAATAAATATTTTCCATCAGTGTTTACTGTGAAGAAGGACGTGGAGGATATAGAATGTGAGGAAATGAATGGTAAAATCTTGAAAAATGTCCAAATTACAGACCAGACCTAACTTAGTCTTAACTTAATCCAACTATTGTATCAAATAATAGATACATGAAATCAAGGTTTACTTTAAGAGAGCAAATAATTAAAACGTAGCTGAAGGTAACACTTTTATGCAGAGGATGGATGGAATGAGCTGCCAGACGAGATGGTGAAGGTGGGTACAAATGCATCATTTAAGAGGTATCTGGACTGATATGTGTGTAGGAAGTGTTCAGTGGTAAATGGCCCAAATGCGAGCTAGTATCCACACATTATCCACGCATGCAGGTGGATAAAGTCCAGGATTTGATGCATTGTGCCCCGAACTCTATGGGAAGCTAGGGAAGTGAATGTTGGGCCTCTTGCTGAGATAATCATACCATCGATAGTCTTAGAAGAACTGCCGGAAGACTAGAATTGGACTAATATGGGGCTACTATTTTAAAAAGTGGTAAAGAGAAAGCAAGGGTCGACAAACTATTGAACTTTACATCAGTGATGGAACGAGCTGTTATAAGGAATCCTGAGCGACAGGATTTACATGGATTTGGACAGGCAAGAATGGATTATGGATAGTTAATATAGCTTTGTGCGTGGAAAATATTCTCACAAACTTGATTGGGTTTTTAAAAAAGCGACAAAGAGGATTGATGAAGGCAGAGTGGAAGACGTGATCTGTATGGACTTCAGTAGGGCGTAGAACAAGGTTTCTCGTGGTTGACGGGATAGGAACGTTAGATGACATGGAATTCAGGGAGAATTAGCCATTTGGAAATAGAACGTTCTCCAAAGTAGAAGACAGAGGTGGTGCTGGAGGGTTGCCTTTCAGTCTGGAGGCCTGTGCCCAGTAGTGTGCCACAAGGGTCACTGCTGGATCCACTACTTTTTATCATTTATATAATGATATAGATGTGAACACCGGAGGTCTAGTTAGTAAGTTTGCAGCTGACACCAAATTGGACAGCAAAGCAGGTTACCTCAGAATACAACGAGGTCTTGATCAGATGGGACAATACGTCGAGGAGTGGCAAATGCGGTTTATTTCAGATAAATATGAAGCGTTGAATTTTGGAAGGACACATCACGGGTGGACTCATGTAGTTAATGGCAAGATCCTCAGGACTGCCGCTGAAAAAAATAAATCTTGTGTAGCAGGTTCATGGTTCCTTGAGTCGCAGGGAGATAAGAAAGTGAAGAAAGCGTTTGGTATGATTTCCTTTATTCGTCACAGCATTGAGAATAGGAATTAAGAAGTCATATAGCGGTTGTAAGAACATTAGTTCCACAAACTTTGGAATATTGTGTGCAATTCTGGTTTCCCCGCATGAGGAAGGATGTTGTAAAACTTGAAAGGTTTCACGAAAGATTGACAAAGATGTTGCCAGTGTTTGAGATTTTGAGTAACCCGGAGAGGCTGCTAGGCTGGGGCTATTTTTTTCTGTGGAGTAACGGAGACGAAGGTATATGAAATTATAAAATTAAGGGGAGGGTGGATAGGGTGACGAGAATGCATTTTCCCTGGGTTGTGGAGTCCAGAACTAGAGGGCATTGCTTTAGGATGAGAGAGGAAAGAATTAAAAGGGACTAAGGGGCAACTTTTCCATGCAGAGGGTGGTGTATTCACAGAAATAGTGGCCAGTGGAAGTGGTGAAGCTGATACAACTGCAACATTTTAAAGGTGTCTGGATGAGTATATGAATAGGAATGATTTAGAGGGACATGAGCCATAAGCTGGCAAAGGAGACGAGATTAGTTTATGACATCCGGTTGCATGAACAAGTTCGATTGCAGGGTCTGTCGCAGATGGTTATGTGCTCTTCCTGATTGCAGATAAAGGATAGCTGTCTGACTCAGTTAAGGTGAAGGATCATATGCTAGACAATGGCAAGTTCATGGTTGTAATTGTGAGTAAGTGATGCATGAATTGCGTAGGAGCAAACTGATAATTTGAAACTGTGTATTCTCATGTGTAGAGCTTATTAAAGATCTAATTCATTGTGAAATGTTCTTTAAATTTGTTGTATCAACATTCACTATTCCCTGCATATGTTTGTTATATGATCGTAAAAAAGGTTATGATGGTATCACCTGTTTCACTCCCTGGAGGTTTGATGTTGCTTTAATTATGATTCCAATCCATTGCCTTTACCGTGATTCAGAGTGTTTCAGCTGCAACAGTAGAGTGGCACCATCGCTGAGAATGGGTAAACCAACCATTCTGCTGGTGAAAGAGATTTACTATCCCATTCTTGCAGCTATTGCTCTTCCTGGTGAGTAAGTCCGATGTGCTTCATTTTTGTCAGTGAAACTTGTCTCATTGTTTACCCTCCACATTGGATAAACGGATTTCCTTTCCCACTGTCGGTAATCCATAGATAGTAATATAATCAAAAAAATTGCGTTTCCTGGAAATCCGAAAAGAAGGAAATTGTTGAAGAGACTCAACAGGATTGGTAGCATGTCTGGAAGGAAAGCAGAGTTCACATTTCGAGACCAGTCACATTTCTTCAAAACATTAACTCTGCATTCTCTCCTCAGATTCGAAGAGAACTGCTGAACAGTTCCAGCAATTTTTGTTTTTGCTCCATCATGAGTAGTTACTGCAACAAACACATCAAACCTGTGCACATTTTTTTTCTGCATTTCGCATCACATGAATGCTATACTAATGTAATGGTGATATTCCTTCATGATCAAGGAAAAAACAGTTTGGTGAATGTTTGGACTTTTTTCAGCATCCTGAACAGGGTGAGTTGGATTGGTTTAATGACGGTGACAGTAATTATCCTTTTTAGAGAATCATAAGAAATGGTACTTTCAACGGGTACTTACATGTCTATTTAAGCAGACACTGGTACAGCATTTTGTTCTCTCTTTCAGCCAACTTGATGACTATGGTGATTCTCATGCGAGGGAAATGTGGCCTTTCTAAATGTATCTCTGTTTACATGCTGGCTATGGCAACAACAGATCTACTGGTCATCAAAATCAATGTAATAGTATATTATATTTTTACTTATCACTTTCCACTTTCATTCCTGTCCCACACTCCTGTGTGTCGGGTAATTGTGTACATGGTTGCTCTCAATCCCAGTTTGTCAGTTTGGTGCATTGTCTCTTTCACATTTGATCGATTTGTCGTTATCTGCTGCCAGAAGCTTAAAACCAAGTATTGCACCAAAAGAACGGCATCAGTAGTTGTAACAAGTCTCTCTGTCTTGATCCTGTTCAAGGACATCCCAGTTTTATTTGCATATGAACCTGAGCAAATACTTAATAAGGTGAAGTGGGGCTGTCGATCAAGTAAAGCATTTTTTTCTTCATCTGCAGGTATAGCATTTGTCTGGTTTTACAGTGCCTCCGTCGTCTGGTTTCCTTTTAGTCTAATTGTCTTGTTTAATTCTTTAACTGTCAGACGTATTTTAATGTCCAACAGAACCCGCACAGGACTTCGGAGTCAAAGAAATGAGAATTACAGCGATTCAGAAATAGAAAGCCGGAGAAAGTCTATTATCCTACTGTTCTCTGTATCTATCAGTTTTCTATTGCTATGGTTAACAAATTCAGTGACTTTAGTAATTACCAGAATGACAAATGCCAATTATTACCGAGGGGATCGAACACATCCAAAATATATCGCTACTGAAACCCGACATTTTCTGGCTTGTCTGAGTTCTTTTTTAAATCCATGCATTTATGCAGCAACGCAGAGCAAATTCAGAGAAGAACTGAAAAATGTAATTACATCTCCTCTGAAACTAATTCAGAGATTGTTTAAATAAAATTGAATAGATTGAAAAACAATGAATCCGTAAGTTCTTCTTTCTGGAAATTGATATTTCTCAGGTTTGATTTTCTTCAGTTTTGTACCAACATTTGATTGCTATTGTTTTATAGTAAAATTTTATCCAAGTTTTCTAATTATTTGTTGATGACAAAAAGGACATTGGGAGACGATTTTGCTCTTAATAACAGAAAAAAAGCTTTCATCTCCCTCGTTTTTACTTTAATCAAATTAAAAGTTTTTTTATTAATTGGTCATCAAGGGTTTCATGGACAAAGCTAGAACTCGTCAAAACACTTTAAAAAGGTAACCGATACCCAAACATTTAGCATATTTTTAGGTAGAGTGAATATTCCAGGAGGGATACAGCTTGCCAAAGCACTCAGCTTTAAACAAAACAGTTTTTATTTAAACACTACGGATGAAACATGAACAAAAGAAAACAGAGTTGAGAATAATGAGGCTTATTTGCTAACCCAACTGCCTCTGTCCCAAATTAACGAAGGCGTTGTTCCAATCCCCGTAATGGTCCACAACCATGTCCCTTGGCAAATGGTAAATTCGAACACAGGTTCTTACAGACCAGACAGACTTCAGGCAAGAACACCATTAAGCATGGAATATGTTTTCATGGTAGCTGCTTCTCTGTTACCAGCATTTTTCTGACTCCCTGCTGGAAACTGTCTGAAGTAATCTTGAACGAGGAGGACTGGTCACTCCCCTTTAATCACACAACAATATTAAAAAGACCTAAAGTCATCCTCTCATTGTTGGCTTATACAGGATCTGTTAACCATTTCGGCAACAGTTTTTGAAAGAAAAACAATGACAACATAACTTTGTTAAATGGGCAGCATTGTCACAAGAGCAGGGAAGTCTCGTTGTGAATATTTTATTGAGACAGCATCAGGAAGCCTGTGGACCAATTTCATCCTCCGACCAACTGTAAACAGTTTCTAGAGTGTGGTGCTGGAAAGGCACAGCAGGTCAGTCAGCAACTGAGGATCAGTAGAATCGACTTCATTTGGGCATAATCCCTTCATCATGATTATGACAAAGGTCCTGTGCCCAAAACATCTATTCTCCCGCACCTCAGATGCTGCCTGACGTGTTGTACGTTTCCAGCATCACAGTCTCGACTCTGATCTCCAACATCGACAGTCGTGACTTTCTCCTTTAAATAAATTCTGTCGCTATCATCTTAAACATGGCTATTATTCTTTTGATTTTTTTTCTACCTTCTCAATTCTGTGTCATCTGCAAAGTCTGACATTATGTCATGCAAATCTAAGTACAGTCCATTAACAGTAAAAAGTAGTAGTCCTATTCTGAACCTCTGGGGGATCACACTCTATAGCTCCAACGAACCTGAAAGAAACATTAACCTCTACCCTGCGCCTGTATCTGAGCCAAAGTTGTGTCCATTCTGCTACTGCTCCTTTAATCCCATGAACATTGATTTACCTCCATGTTCACTTCTATGACTTTATTTCGGACCCATCTGTATTTTATCTGTTGCAGGCTGACAGAAGAGAACATAAAAAACGTGAGATGTGTTTTAATCTGCAAGGCAGAACGAACGATTCTGAAGAAATCAGTTCGTCAGCCATTTTTTGTTTGTTCACTGTTGCGGTTTCATGTTCGCATAGCAATGGCAGGCACTTGATTAATAGAGAAAAGCAAGAAAAAGTAGGGACCTGGGAGTCATTTTGTATTTGAGTTCGGTGTCAATTCACCAGAATGGTATATGGAATATAGTATATAGTATATACTATACAGAATGGTATATAGTATATACTGAATGATATGGTTCTGCATTTGTACCAGTTTGTGGAATATTGGGCATTGAATATCTTTCAGGTAGAAGTAGACCAACGCTTGCCTTTAAATAAATCAAGTGTGACCAGGAATGTTGGAGAGACGTTACCATGGTATTGGCAGTTTACTTCTGTAAGTGGTGGCACTTTGGCTCAATTGTTAGCACAGTTGCCTCAGAGACGTGGGGTCCATTGCAGCCTTGGTTAATGGTCTGTGTGAAGTTTTCGCACCCTGTCCGTACGAGGGCATCCTTGAGCAGTTTCAAGTGTTCGCCACGTTCCTCCTCATCCGAATACTTCCTGTGTGTTGAGAGGGATTGCTCATAGAGGATGGTTGTTTTAATATATTTCGGGTGGAAGCTCGAGAAGTGCAGCATCATGGGGTTATCTGTGGGTTTGCAATACAGTGAGGTGCTGAGGTGCCCATCATTGATGGAAATGCATGTGTCCAACAATGTGACAGATACTAAATAGTAGTCCATGGTAAGTCTGATTGTGGGATGAGACTCATTGATATCACTGCGTAGTTATTTCAGTGACTCCTCATCACGGGTCCAGAGGAAGAAAATGTCATAGAACATGGAACAGTACAGCACAGAACAGGCCCTTCAGCCCACGATGTTGTGCAGACCACTGATCCTCATGTATGCACCCTCAAATTTCTGTGACCATATGCATGTCCAGTAGTCTCTTAAATGTCCCCAATGACCTTGCTTCCACAATTGCTGTTGGCAACACTTTCCATGCTCTCACAACTCTCTGCGTAAAGAACCCGCCGCTGACATCCTCTCTATACTTTCCTCCAACCAGCTTAAAACTATGACCCGTCATGTTATTCATTTCTGCCCTGGGAAATAGTCTCTGGCTATCGACTCTATCTATGTCTCTCATTATCTTGTATACCTCAATTAGGTCCCCTCTCCTCCTCCTTTTCTGCAATGAAGAAAGTCCGAGCTCAGTCAACCTCTCTTCATAAGATAAGCCCTCCAGTCCCGGCAAAATCCTGGTAAACCTCCTCTGAACCCTCTCCGAAGCATCCACATCTTTCCTATAATAGGGCGACCAGAACTAGACGCAGTATTCCAAGAGCGGTCTCACCAAAGTTTTATAGAGCTGCAACAAGATCTCACGACTCTTAAACTCAATCCCCCTTTTCATGAAAGCAAAAACACCATGTGTTTTCTTAACAACCCTGTCCACTTGGGTGGCCATTTTAAGGGATCTATGTACCTACACAACAAGATCCCTCTGTTCCTCCACACTGCCAAGAATCCTATCCTTAATCCTGTATTCAGCTTTCAAATTCGACCTTCCAAAATGCATTATCCAGGTTGAATTCCATCTGCCACCTCTCAGCCCAACTGTGCATCATGTCAATGTCCCGCTGCAGCCTATAACAGCCCTCTATATTGTAAACGACACCTCCAAACTTTGTGTCGTCTGCAAACTTTCTGACCCATCCTTCAATTCCCTCATTCAAGTCATTAATAAACATTACAAACAGTAGAGGCCCAAGGACAGATCCCTGTGGAACACCACTCACCACAGACTTCCAGGCAGAATATTTCCCTTCTACTACCACTCGCTGTGTTCTGTTGACCAGCCAATTCTGTATCCAGTCAGATAAGTTCCCCTGTATCCCATTCCTCCTGACCTTCTGAATGAACCTACCATGGGTAACCTTATCAAATGCCTTGCTGAAGTCCATACACATCACATCCACAGCGCGACCCTCATCAAACTTTCCAGTCACATCCTCAAAGAACTCGATAAGGTTTGTGAGGCATGACCGTGCTGACTGCATTTAATCAAGCCATGCTCTTCCAGATGGTCATAGGTCCTATCCCTCAGAATCCTTTCTAACACCTTGCAGATGACAGACGTAAGACTTACTGGTCTGTAATTGCTGGTGATTTCTCTATTTCCTTTCTTGAAGAGAGGAATTACATTTGCCTCTCTCCAGTCCTCAGGTACGACTCCAGTGGAGAGCGAGGATGCAAATATCTTCGCAAGTGGATAAGCAATCACATTTCTCGATTCCCAAAGCTGCCGGGGACAAATCTGGACCGGCCTGGTGAATTGTCAATCTTAATGTTTGACAAAACTTTCAGCACATAAGCTTCCTCTATTTCTATCCATTCCAGCATGCACACCTGCTCTTCAAAGGTTTCATTCACTACAAAGTTCGTTTCTTTCGTAAAGACGGAAGCAAACATCTAATTTAGGGCTTCCCCTATCTCCTCAGACTACACACACAACTTCCCTATGCTACCCCTGAACGACCCTAAACTTTCTTTGACCATTCTCTTATTCCTCACATAAGTGTAAAATGCCTTTGTGTTCTCCATAATCCGTTCTGCCAAGCCTTTCTCGTGCCCCATCCTGGCTCTCCTCAGACCATTTTGGAGATTCTTCCTCGCCTGCCTATAATCCTCTAGAGCTGAGCTTGACCCTAGTTTCCTCCACGTTATGTAAGCTACCTTCTTCCTCTTGACGAGAAGCTCCACCGCTCTCGTCATCCAAGGTTCCTTTATCTTACCCGTTCTTGCCTGTCTCAGAGGGACATATTTATTCATCACTTGCAACAACTGTTCCTTAAACAGTCTCCACATGTCTATAGTGCCTTTATCATGGAGCAATTGCTCCGAATCCATGCTTCCTAACTCATGTCTAATCGTTTCATAATTTCCTCTTCCCCAATTAAATATCCTCCCATTTTGCCTAATCCTCTCCTTCTCCATAGCTATATAGAATGGGAGGCAGTTGTGGTCACTATCACCAAAATGCTCTCCCACCACAAGATCTGATACCTGCCCCGGCTCAGTTCCGAGCACCAAGTCTAGAATGGCCTCTCCCCTCGTCGGCCTGTCGACGTACTGAGTTTGGAAACCCTCCTGAACACACCTTACAAAAACAGCTCCATTCAAATCCTCTGCTCGATGGAGGTTCCAATCAATATTGGGAAAGTTAAAGTCACTCATTAAAACAACCCTATTACGTCCACAATTTTCGAAAAACTGCCGACCTATGCTTTCTTCCATCTCCCTGTTGCTATTGGGGGCCCTGTAGTAAACCCCTAACGAGGTGACTGCTCCCTTGCTGTTCCTAATTTCCATCCATACTGACTCAGTAGATAGATCTTCCTCGACAGTGGAAACTTGTGTACCTGTGATACCCTCTCTAATTAGTAGTGCTACACCCCCTCCTCTTTTTCCCCCTTCCTATTCTTTTTAAATGCTCTAAACCTTGGAACATCCAGCAACCATTCCTGCCCCTGAGAAACCCATGTCTCTGTTATGGCTGCAACATCATAGCACCAGGTACTGATCCATGCTCTAAGCTCATCACTTTTATTCCTGATACTCCCTGCGTTAAAGCAAACACACTTTATCTGATCCCTTGGTTCCTTCCCAGGAAAATCCTTCACAACTAGCTGGTCTACCTCTTGCTATTGCCTCATCTGCATCAACTCACACCTCCGGTATACAGCTCAAGTTCCCACCCCCCTGCCATACCAGTTTAAGCCCCCTCGAACTACACGAGCAACCTTCCACTCAGGACATTGGTCCCCTTCCAGTTCAGATGCAACCCGTCCTTCTTGTACAGGTCCCACCTTCCCCAGAAGGCATCCCAATTATCTACATATCTACACATTTTGATGAGAATGATGTTGAATGCTTTCTTTCACTCGAAAAGTTGGCTCGGCAGATGCAGTGGTCCCAGGATTTATGGGTAATGCTAGTTCAGTATAAATTAGTAGACAGAGCTAGTGTGGTATATTTGGCATTGTCAGATGAGGCATCAAGAGACTATGAAGAGTTTAAACAGGATATTTTAAGTGCTAATGAATTGGTACCAGAAGCATATCGGCAGTGGTTCAGAAACACAAAGAAGGAACCAGGTCAGATTAAGTTGAGTTCGAAAGAAGCAACCATTGTCAATTTGATTGATGGGTGCGTGCTCTGAAAATAGGTAGGACATTTGAGGCTCTCAGAGAGATTATTCTGCTGGAGGCGTTTAAAAATTCACTTCCAGAGATGGTAAGAATTTACATAGAGGAACGAAAAGTTCAGGAAGTGAGAAGGGCAGTAGAATTAGCAGACGAGTATATGTTTGTGAATAAGATAAGCTTCCGACCAGAATTCCGTATTTTGAGGGATAGCAGTTGGGAGAAGAGGAGATCCTACATTACTCAACCAAGAGTCAAGCACTCTGGTAAGAATTTACACAGGATAAAAAAGATGTCGAAGAGGGTGGAAGGGTGGTGAAAAACCTCAGATGTTTCCACTATTGTAAAGTGGGACATGCAAAGACACCGCGCTGGTCGTTGAAGAAAGGCGCATTGGAAATAGAAGCTCAGAAAGTGGCATTAGTGAAGGTAGTAAAGGAGATACCGAGAAAAGCTGAGGAGCTGCAGGAGACTGCATAGCCTAGGCAGGGGCTACGAATGGAGTTAGTACCTGATCGCTACCATGTATTCGCCTCTGTGGGTAAAGTTTACTCAGAAAGAACGGGGCCGAGGACAAGAAGTTTTAATTTTGAGAGGTACAGGATCAAACCCGTCTCTGATAGTAAGAGACGAGCGATTATGCACTCTTTCTGATCTGTTACACCGAGAGGATGGTAATTTATGTTACAGATGGACCAAAATTCAACATTCAATTCTGCAAGATCAGGATGGAGTGCCAAGTTAGGACTGGAGAAGTTGCAACAGGAGTGATTGACAGAATGCCAGTTCCAAGAATTCAAATTGTTCTTACGAGTGATTTGGCTGTATCTAAGATGGGAGTGACACCCTTCTGTGGAGAAGACAAAGGAAGAGCAAGAAACTGATGAGTTAAAACAGAAATATCCTGGTATATTTCCACACAATGTGGTAACCAGATCCCACCATCATAAGTCACAACACGAATTGAAAAGTAAAGAGAAAAATAAATGAGGTTCAGTTAGCAGATACCCTGTTTGTCATAATTGAGCAGGAAAAACCTGAACAGAGGGACGGTCAGACAGAAGTGTTTAATCCTGAAAGGCTCAGAGACTTGTAACAGCAAGCCGAGACATACTGCGAAAAAGAGGTAGAGAATATTCCAGAGCGTGATTATCTGAAAGATAGTATCCTAAGACGGAAATGGAGATTCTGGTAGTATAGTGTTTTGGAGAAATGGTCTAAGTGCATCAGATTGTGCTGCCGGTCGCACACAGACAGGGAGTGTCATGGGTAGCTCATGGATTACCTGTAGGAGGTTTCCTAGGGGTAGGAAAGACTCAGGCTAATGTACAAAACATGTTTGGCCTAGAAGGCACAAGGATTTAGTTAACTTCTGCCGTATGTGTCATACATGCCAAATAGTCGGTAAGCCATAGGCAATAGTAAGTCCAGGACATTTGCTGCCTATTCTCGCTTTGAAGAAACTTTCACGAGGGTTATAATTGATTGTGTAGGTCCCCTCCCGCGAACTAAAAGTGGGAATCAGTACTTTATTAACCATAATGCATGTGTCTACCTGATTTCTGGAGGCAATTCCATTACCGAGTATCAAGGCAAAAACGGTGGTAGAGTAGTTAATAACTTTATTCACATGGTATGGCCTACCAGAGAGATGCAGTCCTGCTAAGAGTCAACATTTACTGTTAGATTGTTGAAGGAGGTTATGGACAGCTCAAGTATACAGCACTTTAGATCCAGTTCATATCATCCTGAATCTCAGGGAACTTTAGAAAGGAGGCATCAGACTTTGAAAAACATTTTGATAGCATACTTTCAGGTTACCTGAATAATTGGGATAAAGGTATCCCATTCGCATTTTTAGCAATTAGAGATGCCCCAAACGAATATACCCAGTTCACTCTCTCTAAGTTAATATTTGGCCATGTAGTGAGAGGCCTTTTGAAATTAATTAAAGAAAAATTGACTGGACAAAAGTGGTGATCTCGCAATTCGATTATGTATAGTACGTGAGGGACAGATTAAATTGAGTAGGTGAGTTAGCTAAACAGAACCTCTCGAGGGCTTAGTGCAGAATGAAGCAAATAGTAGTCCAAACTCTGACACGGAGACGTTTTCCCAAGGGAATGACGTGTTAGTTCTGTTTCCAATGATAGGAGTTCCCTTCAAAGCCAGATTTAATGGTCCCTATCAAATTAAGATAAAGTTGAGTCAGGTGAACTAGTTGATAAAGATGCCATAAGGAAAAAAAGAACGGTATCGGGTATGTCATGTGAAAATTTTGAAACTGTATAACAATAGAGAGAAAGAACTGAAGAATCAGATGTTATTTACTGTTGTGCAGAGTGAGAAATCAAATCCAGAGGATATGAGTTTTGAGGTGCGTCAAAACATATTTAAAAATAAAGGATTCCTTTAGGAGTGGGATAGATTAGTAAGCTATCTGACTCAGGAGCATAGAACAGAGTTGAAAAATTTGTTACGACGGTACAAGTACATATGTAAGATTCAGATGTGGAGGACTATTGCTGTTGCACATGAAGTAGACGTAGGGGATACTGCTCCGATAAAACAACACCTCTATCGGCTTAAGGAAGACAGATCCAGATGGAAGTGGAGACTATGCTCGAGGAGGAAATCATTGAACCAAGCCAGAGTGAGTGGAGTTCGCCGATCATCTTAGTTCCCATACTGGACGGGACTCAATGATTCTGTGTGGATTATCGGAATGTCAACACCATTGCAAAATCGGGCTTGCAACAACTTCACAGATTGGAGGACTGCATAGAGAATGTCAGACTAGCCAGTTACATCACCAAGTCGGACTTAATGCATGGTTACTGTCAGGTACCTTGATCAGAGACCGTGAAAGATATTTCTGCGTTTGTAACGGCAAATGGGCTCTCCCAATTTAAAGTGATGCCATTTGGAATGAAGAACGCACGTGCCACTTTTCAAAGACAGACGAAGACAGTTGTGGATGGGTTAACAAACTTTTCAGTCTATTTGCACGGTGTAGTGATCTTCAGTAAGTCCTGTAAAGATCACCTGGTACAGTTGCCAGAACTCTTTGAATGACTACGAGAAGCAAACAGGTGCTAAAATTAACTTAACCAGAATTTGCGAAAGCTGAGGTGACTTTTTGGGATATTACATCGGTCATGGAAGGTTGACCTTACGGAACACAAAGATAATGGCTATCGAGGAATTTCCACGACCAACATGTAAGAATGAAGTGCATCGATTCTTAGGACTCAACGGATTCTAGTGGGTTTATTCAGCAGTATAGTGGTACTGTTAACCGATTTGCTGAAGAATAGCACAACATTTCGGTGGACAGAACCATGTCAGGAGGCATTCGATCATTTGAAATGCATATTAAGCACCAAACCAGTTTAACTACACAAAATATTTCAAAACGTTTAAAAGTCGCCATCCATGCTAGTGACTTTGGAGTTGGAGCTGTACTCCTCCAGGAAAATGAGGATGAAATCAAACTGCCAGCTGGTTACTTTTCGAAGAAGATCAAAATCGATCAGAGGAAATACTCCAGAATCGAAAAGAAACTACTGAGTTTGGTACAGGCCTGACAACATTTTAATAAGTATGTCATGACCAATGTGTTGGAGACGATTGTGAACACTGACCGCAATCCGATTACATTCTTAGAATGTTTTAAAGATAAGATTGTGAGACGATTTCTTTGGAATCTTATCTGCAGACTTTTAATTTAAAAATAATGTATGTTCTGGGTCAGAAGAACGTAATTTCAGACGCTTTTTTGCGGATTTAACTGATAAAGTTTAGACGAGATTTGTCTTTATTTAATTCCTTATGCTTTTATATGCACAGGTATGTGGGAACAAGTTCAGGTGAAATTATATTGAAGTTATCTCATGTTAGGGTAACGTGTTTAGAAAGTAGAGGAAAAATGAAGCCATCTTTTCATTGTGATAGGTCTTTTATCTGAAGGGGAGAAGTATTATGAAGATGTGAGTGTACCTGTAAGAGAGTTAAAACCAGCAGAACTACCGGACAACAGTAAGTGTTCTCAATAAGGCAACAATGCATGTAACACTGGATTTAAACTCGAGTAGTTTCCCGCCTGGAGACAAAACAAATTTGAAACTGGCCAATACTTTAAATTATGTTTAAATTATACCCCGATAAAAATACTAATTTCCAATCAAGTTTGAATTGAGAATATTGAAATCTTAAACGCCAATGATATATTCCGATGGTCTGGGTTTAAGACTGGTGTAAAATCGAACAGTTGAGAGGAGAGCTGCCACGGCCCAGCAGTTAAACAGGCTGCTTGAAAATCGCGCTCTCTTACAAGTACCTTTTCGATCAGAAACCTTTCATGCAGAAATTCCTAACAAGAAGACAGAACACACAGGAAGATCCGAAGACAAGAACTGGGAATTTTATCAGACGAGTATTATAGAAGGGAAGCTAAAAGCTAGGTTAGAGAACGAATTTGTAAATGTGGTTAATTAATTATTTTCAGTTATACTTTAAGAAACAAAGTTTTTTTTAAAAACTTAAATAGTTCTCAGCCATTCGATTTTCACAGATTACTGCAGAGGAAAAAAGAATCAGTATTGTTGGTTTTGAATTAAACAGGAGGGTGTACCCCGTGGCTTTACACCATGGAGGTGCGAGTTAGCGAGTTATGACGAACAGGCTACATGGTAAGTTTCTGTACCTTAGAATTTTCTCAGAAAATTATTTTGAGTGTTTTTGACAATAATAACCCTGTTAACATATAAATACTTCGGCGATATCTTTCCAGATTGGCTCGAGTTTTTGTTGAAGACCTTTGTTGAAGAATGCAGATCTGGTGAGGGAAAATATGACATTACCAAGAAAGAGTCGTTTGCCTCACGTATCTGTTTTTAGAAAGTATTCATTCACCACAGTGTTATTTGAGAAATCTTGCTGTGCAGGAATTGGATATTATGTTGACCACATGACAACAGTGATTGCATATTGAAAAAGGGCAGACTTGGTTTTACATCTCCTCTGACAGTGAAACAATTAACACTGTAGCTCATAGTTATCTCTGAAAACCGGTAATTCGATTAGTACAAATTTGCAAAGTTTGCTGTCTTAGAAGTTACATACAGACGATGCAATGTTCACTCTGTACAGCCTTCCTGACAGCGCAGTACTCCCTCTCTACAGGCCCGTGATTATGCAAGATTTGTTCTGTAAAACCTCCCTGAATAATCAGCCTTCCTCATTCGCTCTATGCTGTATCCAGAGATGAAGCACACCATGGACACTTCAACCCAACTAAAGGGATGGGGGCTGAATAGCTTCTTTGTTTGGAAGATTCATGGTTGCGTATCTAGCAAAGCTTTGAATGCAGACAGTATAATGGTAATTTCCCAGCTTACCAGGTTACCACACGACGTTAGCTGTGCCAAGTAGTTGACTCAGAGAGTCACACACGAACGCATTCTGTGTTTTCTGTCAGGCAATTCATTCCAGTGTATTTGGCAACAGGATACTGCTAGCATGCAAACGCTTTCTTCATTTTCTATCCAGAAAGGAAACAATTCTGGAATTTCAAAGCTCTGGTGAGGGAGAAAATGCTTTATCAAGACAGATTTGTCATCCTCACACAGCTGTTTTCTGAAAACGCTCCTTGATCTGAATGTTATTTGAAATATTTGTCTTTGCAGTAGTTAAACATGATGTTTTCCACATAACAACAGTGACTGCACAACTCGCCTGCACTGATACTATCAGAACTGCAGCTTCTCTATCATGTCTCTGAAAATTTTGTAATGCTATCAATACAGATTCCGGGAATTTGTTATCCGACTGTTGAACCGCAAAGGTGCAATACCTGCTCAGGAATTTCTGATGAAAGGCTGATGTCAAAAATATCAACTCGCCTGCTCCTCGGATGCTGCCCGACGTGATGTGCTTTGCCAGTGGCACAATTTTTCACCTTGGTCAGAATCTGTCTGAGTGTTCCCAAAAGCAGCAATTTATAAAATATCTCACTTTGCTCTGTGACTTCAAATTTTGCATTATCAAAATAAAACAAGTGGATCTGCAATTCAACAACCCTCCTTGACCCATGGATATATGCGTCATCAAGTCACACAGAAGGATGCAGATGCTTCAGTTCAACTCGGCCATGCCTATCATAATCCAAAATTAAACTCGTTCCAAGTGTCTGCATGTGCTCGATATCACTCCAAACACTTTTTATTCATATGCTGACGCAAATGTCTTCTAAACATTGCAACTTCATCTGCACCTACTACTTCCACTGTCAGTTTATTCCACACATGAACCACTCTCTGTGTTAACATTTTGCTCCTCATGTCTTTTTTAAGAATTTACCCTCTCACCTAAAAAAAATGCCACCAGTCTTGAAAACCCCACGCTAAGGAAAAACCACTTTCCATTCGCCTTATCTATACCTTTCATGATTTTTTTTCACCTTTATAATGTTACCCCTCAAACTCTTATGCTCCAGTGAAAAATGTCTCAGCCTGAGGTAACTATCGTATTCACGTCTCGAACCAATCTTTGTTTAAAACATCAGACCTTACCAAAGCCTCCGTCTGCATTTGTTTTTCACATCAGGAATACATTCTTACAAAGTTGATGTGCATCTCCCTGAAGAGAAACATATATAACTGCGGAAGTACCAGAGGTTTTTTTCAGAATGCAGTAGTCAGTTCAAAGGCAGTGACGTATAACATCAATAAAGTTCTATCAATTCATGGAAAAAATAAATTTAGAAGTTGTCTGGTGTCTTATTGCATGCAAAGCATTTTCTGAACTATATATCTTCACAATGTGAAAAATGCGTTGTATACAATAAGCTCGATGAGCTATCGCTACGGTTATATGGTGTGTCATCTCATTTGCTCATGAGGCTTACATTCCTTCTAGTTTTCAAAACACATTATGTCCCCTTGATCCATCTTTGGTGACTGACTTCTCTATCGTTTATGTCAGCTCTCAGTTTTAGTACTACTAAGCCATTACTTCCTCTCATGACCACGACTGCAGCAGCTCTAATGATCATCATCACCTTCATTATACTGCGACAATCTGTTATTATTATTTGTCACGGTCTTTCGTTCACAGACGCAACTTCGTTTGTGGGTGCATCAGAACATGATTTCTACGAGCCAAGTCACACTGCAGCACAAAGGAACTATGCAGAGCAGAGAAACATCACCTTCACAGTGTGTACAAAAGAATGGGTACCCAATGAAGCCAGTCCGTCGATATCTCATCAATAAACCCAAACAAGCAGACAAAACACGCCCAGAAACCCGAGCCACTCTCCCCCACATCAAAAACATCTCAGATATGACTGCCAGACTAATCAGACACCTTGGCATCATGGTATCCCACAAACCCACCAACACACTAAAATAGCACATAATGAACTTGAAAGACCCTATACAGACAATGAGCAAAACTAATGTCATTTACAAAATACCGTTCAAGGACTGTAACAAACAATACATTGGACAAGCAGGCAGAAAACTAGCCACCAGGGTACACGAACACCAACTAGCCACAAAAAGACATGACCCTCTCTCACTAGTATCCTCACATACGGACGAGGAAGGAAACCACTTCGATTCGGATAATAAATCCATCCTAGGACAAGCCAAACAAAGACATGCACGAGAATTCCGATAAGCATGGCATTCCAACCTGAACTCTATCAACAAACACATCGTTTTAGACCCCAACTACCACCCCCTGAGAAAAGGAACAGGAAGTGATTTCACTACAGGAAATAACATCACCAAAGGAAATGACATCACTGTCCCAAAGAAACCCAAGCATATAAATAGAAAGCAGGAAGTTTCAGCATTGCTTTGCATAAGTCCACTGAAGATGTTACCTAGTAAGGCAATGAAACGTCTGGAAATGAACCACCCAGCTTAGCGAGCAAACCTACATCCAATGCATACAACTCTGCCTGCTTCATCATCACTTTCTCCTTTGACTGATTTGTGGCCATTTGTTTCCAGAAGCAGAAAACAAAATGGCAGCTGTGCTTCGAGCAACAACCCATTTCCTGCGTCATTTAAAGAACGTGTCGTCCTACTTTGTATCTGAGCCTTGTGATGGACGTTATTTATCTGGGCTTTAGTAAGGCATTTGACAAGGATATATCTGTAAGACTAGTTCGCACGGTTAGATCATATGGAACATAATGCAGAGCTAGCGATTTGAATATGAACTTGGCTTGAAGGTAATGGACAGAGGATAGTGATGCAGGGCTGTTTTCTTTTGGACTGGAGGCTTGTGACCAACGGTGTGCTGCAAGGATTGGTGCTGTGTTCTTGTTTATTGTCATTCATATGAATGACCTGACTGTGAATACAGGATGCATGGTTAATAAGGTTGCAGATGACATGAAGATTGGTGATGTGGTAGACAATAACGAAGATTACCTGAGAGTACAATGGGACTTGATCAGGTGGGTAAATGAGCAGAGGAGTGGCAGATGAATTAACTTACATGAAAGTGAGGTGCAGCATATTTGTAAGGCAAATCAGGGCATGACTTATACATTTAATAGTGAGGTCCTGGGGACTGTTGTTGAACAACGAGGCCTTGTAGTGCAGGTTCATAATTCCTGGAAAGAGGAGTCACAGGAGACATGTGATGAAGAAGGCGTTTGGTATGCTTGAATTTATTGGCCAGTGCATTGAGTATCGGAATTGGGAGAGCACGTTGCGGGTGTATAGAAAATGAATTCAACGACTTTTAAAGTACAGCGTTCAATTCTGGCCTCCCTGCTACAGTAAAGATGTCGTAAAACTTGAAAGTATTCAGAAAAGATTTGAATGGATTCTGCCTGGTTTGGACGGTTTGCGCTGAAGGGAGAGGCTGGGTCTGTTTTCCCTTCAGCTTTGGAAGCTAATGGGTGATCGTATAGAGGTTTATAAAATCTTGAGTAGCATAGACATGATCTGGTTACAGTTTGGAAAAGGGAAACGTTTAAGTTGAGAGAGAAGAGATTTAGAAAAGAACTATGGAGCAAACGTTTTATTCAGAGGACTGTGCCCAGTCACTGGCAGTCATTCCAGCCAGTCAGATAACTCTACAAATGACTGTCAACCATATCAACCAGTCAGAGACAGCAGATAGTCATCACTTCATGTCTGCTTGACAACTGCCTTGCCCAATCATAGATCATAAACCACGCTGGAATTTGTGTGGCAATGGTAAAAAACAAAAATAAAAGTGCAGATGCTGGAGTCCAGGGTAATCAAGCAGGCGGTTGGAAGAACTGGACAAGCCAGGTAATATCATGAGGTGGAGAATTCAACTTTTCGGGTAGAACCATTCTTCAGGACTCTTTCCCCCCGTCTCTCTCTCTCTCTCTCTCTTCCTCCATCCCTCCTTTCTCCCTCTCTCCCTTGTCCTCACCGTTTGCCTCCCCGTGCCCCGAGTACCCACCCCAACTCTCTCTCTCTTTCCAGCTCTCTTTTTTTCCTTCCACTCTTTTTACTCCATCTCTTATGAGGACTAAAGAAGGCTTACACCCAAAATATTAAATTCGTCACCTCCCGATGCTGTCTGGCTGGCTCTGTTCTTCCAGCCTTCTGTTGTCTATCTGGATGACAATGGGCAAGCCTTTTCATTCGTAGAATTTATCGAATCCCAAAAGAATGCAAACAACCATTTAGCACAACACGTCAACACCGAGCTTCTGAAGTGCATCCCAGCCACACTCAGTACAACCCAACATCCCATCCCTGTATCTGTGCATTACCATCAGACCACACATCTATGAATGCTAGGCAAGATGGCATTGCCAATCCACCCTAACCTGCACATCGTCGTGGGAACCAGAAGAGACGACTAGTAGGCAGTGATGTGGAAACCAGAGAACGTAAGGAACAGGATCAAGTTAGAATTACCACGAGAAAGAGTAGGCAGAGAGCAGATGAGTGCATAGGAACTGATGATCTGAACTGCATCTGCTTTAATGCAAGGAGTATAGTGTTTATGGCTGATGAACTTAATGCTTAGATTTGTGCCTGGGAATATGACGTCATTGAGCCCACTGAAACTTGGTTGAAGGAAGGGCATGATTGCCAAGTAAATTTTCCAGGGTATAGATGCTTCAGACAGGACAGACAGGGTAGTAAAAGGTGGGGGCGGGAGGAGGGGAGGAGTTGCATTGCTGGTTAGAGATGACATCACGGCTGTGCGAATGGAGGACACTATGGAGGGCTTGAACAACGAGGCATTATGGGGAGAGCTGAGAAATAAGAAGGATGCAGTTATGTTGTTGGAGCAGCACTCCAGGTCTCCCAACAGTGAGCGTGAGGTCAAGAGTGGAAATTGCTTGGGTCCTGGCGGATACCTTTATATCATCCTTAAACACAGGTGAGGTGCTGGAGGACTGGAGAGTTGCTAATATTATCCCTTTATTCAAGAATGATAATAGTGATATTTCAGGTAACTACAGACTGGCATCAGTCGTGCGTACTTTCCAGGAGAAGGTACTGTTTGATGGGACCTATTTATAGTTGGAAGAGAATGGCCTTATTAGTGATAGGCATCATGCTTTATGTAGGGGATTTCGTACCATAAAAAACGTAATAGAGTTGTTTGAGAAAGTGGCCAAGTTGATAGACGAAGGAAGTGCTGTCGATATCATATACATGGACTTTAATAAGGCGTTTGATAAGGTTCCCTATGATAATCTAATGAAAAAAGTGAAGTCTTATGGTGGTCAAGGTGTTCTAGCTAGGTGGATAGCGAACTTTGTGAGCAACAGGGGACAGAGAGTGGTAGCTGAAGGGAGTTTCTCGAAATGGAGAAAGGTGACCAGTGGTATTCCACAGGGATCAGTGCTGAGGCCATTGTGTTTGTGATATGCGTTAGTGATCTGGAAGAGGGCACTATTGGTATGATAAGCAAGTTGGCAGATGACACGATGATTCGTGGAGTAGCAGAATCATAAGGGACAGTCAACGAATACAGGATAATATAGAAAGACTGAAGATTTGGGAGGAGAATTGGCAGATGGAATTCAATCCAAGCAAATGTGAGTTGATTTTGGAAGATCTAATTCTAGAGCGAACCTTGCTGTAAACGGAAGAGCCCTGGGAAAAGTTAATGAGCAGAGAGATCTGGGAGTTCAGGTCCATTATACACTGAAGGTGGCTGTACAGGTGGATGGAGTGGTGAAGAAGGCAGATGGTATTCTTGCATTCATCAGAGGGAGTATTGAGTATAAGAGCTGGCAGATCATGTTTAAATTGCATAAGACATTGGTTCAGCCGCATTTAGAATGCTGTCAACAGTTTTGATCGCCACATTATCTACACGGCGTGGATGCTTTGGAGAGGGTGCAGAGAAGGTTGACGGGGATGTTGCCTGGTAAGGAAGGGGCTGGCTAGGAAGAGAGGTTGAGTAGTATGGAACATTTTTCATTAGTAAAAAAGGACATTGAGGGGGGAAGCCTGATTGAGGTCTAGAAAATCATACCGGGTATAGAGACATGTTTTTTTCCGAGGACGAGGGACTCAACAACGAGAGGTCACACGTTCAAGGTGAGAGGAGAAAAGCTTAAGGGGAATACACTCGGGAACGTACTTTACACAGAGGTGGTAGGTGCCTGGAACGCATTGCCAGTAGAGGTAGTGAGGTAGATTCATGTAATGTGCATCTAGAGAGATGCATAAGTGGGTGGGGCGTAGATGGATGCAGATCCTTAGGAATTGGGCGATAGGTTTAGACAGTGGATTTGGATCCGCACAGGCTTGAAGGGCCAACAGGCCTGTTAATTTTGTTTACTCTTTGGACAGTAGGAGGAAACCCACACAGACAGGGAGAGAACGTACAAATTCCACACAAGCAGTCGCCGGAGACTGGAATTAAACCTGGGTCCCTGATGCTGTGAAGTAGGTGTGCTAATCACTGAACAACGATGTCTGACCTACTGTGCAGCACTGGAGTGAGCACAGCTCCAACCACACTGTTATTAGTCCGTACTTCAGTCATTATTGTGAACCTGTGGAGCTCGTGGACCAATCATCATGTGGTTGTTCTTTGTTCATATGCTTCGCAATCGATTTCTGTATGCATGTGCGTGAAAGTGCGAGCTTGAAATAGTTTGTGTGTGAAATAACATGTGTGAAAGTATCTGTCGGAGGTAGTGAGTGCTCACAAATGTATGTCAGTGGATATGCGAGTGTGAAAAATTGCATTTATAAATGTGAGTGTGAGAATGTGGATGAACGTGAGTGTGAAACAAGGACGGTGAATGTGAGAGTGTGTAAGCGTGTGCGTCCTGTTATCTGCATTAGCATTTACGAGTGAGTATATGTGAAGAACTGCTTGTATCAATGTGACGTCAAGAGTGATGTCAGTGATGTTTCCATTGTTGGAAACCCTTTCTTGTTTACTGAGACCCCTTCCCTGAGCAAAGGCGGAATGTTCCCCTTCATTTGGTCCTTCCTGTGACTCCAGACCCTGGGGACTTAGTCATGGGAAATAAATGATGACCTCGGCAGCAATTCACACAATAAATGTGTGCAAAGAATCACATTTCAATCAGAGAATAAAATGTTCTTGTTTAAAGACGACAGCGCATAGGCACGCATGGACCCCAGCTATGCCTGTCTCTTTGTCGGATATGTGGAACAGTCCATCTTCCGCAGCTGCACTGGTACCATCCCCCACCTTTTCCTCCGCTACATCAATGACTGTATTGGCGCTGCCTCGTGCTCCCACGAGGAGATTGAACAGTTCATCCACCTTCCACCGCGACCTCAAATTTACCTGGACCGTCTCAGACTTCTCCCTCCCCTTCCTAGACCTCTCCATTTCTATCTCGGGCGACCGATTCAACACAGACATTTACTATAAACCGACCGACTCCCACAGCTACCTAGATTACACCTCCTCCCACCCTGCCCCCTGTAAAAACGCCATCCCATATTCCCAATTCCTTCACCTTCGCCGCATCTGCTTCCAGGACAACCAATTCCAAAGCTGAACAACCCAGATGGCCTCCTACTTCAAAGACCGGAATTTCCCCTCAGACGTGGTTGACGATGCTCTCCACCGCATCTCCTCCACTTCCCGCTCATCCGCCCTTGAACCCCGCCCCTAAAATTGCCACCAGGACAGAACCCCACTAGTCCTCACCTACCACCCCACCAACCTCCAGATACATTGTATCATCCTTCGTCATTTCCGCCACCTCCACCGAGGATATATTTCCCTCCACTCCCCTACCAGCATTCTGGAAAGACCACTCCCTCCACGACTCCCTCGTCAGATCCACACCCCCCCCCCCCCACCAACGCAACCTCCACTCCCGGTACCTTCCCCTGCAACCGCAAGAAATGCAAAACCTGCGCCCACACCTCTGCCCACACTTCCCTCCAAGGCCCCAAGGGATCCTTCCATATCCGTCACAAATTCACCTGCACCTCCACACACATCATTTACTGCATCCGCTGCACCCGATGTGGCCTCCTCTACATTGGGGAGACAGGCCGCCTACTTGTGGAACGTTTCAGAGAACACCTCTGGGTCACTCACACCAACCAACTCAACCGCCCTGTGGCTGAACACTTTAATGTCCCCTCCCATTCCACTAATGACATGCAGGTCCTTGGCCTCCTCCATCGCCAAGATCCTGGCAACACGACGCCTGGAGGAAGAGCGCCTCATCTTCCCCCTAGGAACCCTCCAACAATAAGGGATGAATGCAGATTTCTCCAGCTTCCTCATTTCCCCTCCCTCCACCTTATCTCAGTTCCAACCCTGAAGAAGGGGTTATGCCCGAAACATTGATTCTCCTACTCCTTGGATGCTGCCTGACCTGCTTCACTTTTCCAGAAACACATTTTTCAGCTGATAGAATCGGTACCTAGGGCCAACATGTCCACACCGACCCTCCTAAGAGTAACTAACCCAGACCCTTACCCTACCTGACTCTATTATCCTATATTTACCCTTGACTAATGCACCTAACCTGCACATCCATGAAGACTATGGGCCATTTTATATAATGAATTCACCTAACCAATACATGTTTGGGCTATGGCAGGAAACCGGAGTACCTAAACAAAATCGACACAGACACAGGGAGAATATGCAAACTCCTCCCAGAGAGTCACACGTGGCTAGAATCTAACCAGGACCTCCCTAGCGCTGTGAGGCAGCAGCGTTGACGACTGAGCCACTCTGCCACCCTGTGCTTGCAGAAGGACAGCCCTAAGACATTAATTCACATTTGAAATAAATTGTCTAGGGGAAACATCAGTTGAAATAATTTGTCATCTCAAGATCGCACTCATGGTGTTTCAGTGGACTGGATTATTCCTGGAATATTCCAGATTGTTTTTGTTATTCTATTGTGATACAGCGCTGCAATAATTGCGATTAAATTGATTCTTGTAATTAATTTGTTTATTTAAAGAAATTTGAAAAACATCAACAAAACCGAGAAATGTTGTAACTTCAATCTCCCCAAGGAGCTTCCACATAGTATAAGGCAGCATCTCTAGAAATGCTTTAGTTCAGAGTTTCAGACAAGGAGTTTGTCAGCTGCCTGAAAGGACAGGTCACCTCTCTCAGAAAAATGCATCGACCAATTGATCACGTGGAGAAAGTGTTCTACACGACCCTTGCTTTTATTAGTATCCCTGGTATGGTATTATGGCAATTGAACTTCTTTTAATCTGCTGCCAATCTGTTCTCTGATTTTATCTATTGAAAAATTACGTCTCGAGCTTACTGACTGGTCAGCCTTATCCAGACAACGGAACAGTGACAGCAATTCACTTAGAAGCATTCTCTGTACAAGTCCTCACTGACAGAGATTCCAAACTTCACTGTTGCTGCAGTATTTTCTGATCTCAGTGTTCTGTCATCTGTTCCGGTTCCATACCGTTTGAAGATGTGAGGAGAGATCATCCAAGTTAGTTCTGAAGAAGGACCACAGGACCCAAAACTTTCACTCTGCTTTCTTTCTCACAGATGCTAGACATCAGCTGAGCAATTTCCATTTTTGTTTTCCAAACGAGGCCTATTTTCGCTAGAATTTGGAAGGTTAATGGGTGATCTAAGCGATGTCCTACAAGACAGGAAAGGATAAATGATTTCCATTGGTTGGGGATTCCATAATCAGGGGATATAGTCTGAGAATTGGGGCCAGAACATTCAGGTGAGTTAATAGAAGCACTTTGACACACAACGTGTGGAGAAGGTTTGGTTCCATATTCCACAAACGGGAGTGGATGCTGGGCCATTTGTGAATTTTAATTCTGAGACAGATTATCTTTGGTTAAACTAAGGAATTGAGCAATATGCACCCCATGTTGAAATGTAAAGCTTGATTTAAATGCCAGCCCTTCTGGTAATTACCTCATCCTCACTCTCTCTAATTAGGGAATTCAAATCTTTGCAGATTGCCGTCCTGATCCCTGCACATAGATACGTTTGTCATGTATAGGTGTTAAAATTTACAGTATAAATGTCAATGCAATCAGAAGACTCACATGTATTCACGAAGGGATCCAAACGTGCACTGTTATGCTGTTTTATAAAAGATACATGGAATAATCTTGTTTGAAATCCTATGCAGGTTCTGATGAGATGTTTCCTTGTCCTTTTGTGGCTCTGATCATGATTTAGTCCGATGGAAGTGCAGGGGATAATTTAACTAAAGGAGAAGCGGTGAGATTTGTTTATTGACTGTCCAATCACCAGCCCACTGACTAAGTGGGAACGTGGTTTATAATGGGAATCTGTACCTGCTGGAGTTGGAGTTGAGAACTGTAAGAATCTACTACAGACAATTAATCTGTTGTTTTACATCTAAACAACATTACAGATTTCCTACTGCTCTCCAAGTACTGGCTGTAACGTCAGTCCCTGTGCAAACTTCTAATCTCTGGGAAGATTGAGCGAGGGAATGATCTGTTTTTGAAAGTCTTAAAATTCAAAGTCACTCAAACCCCAACCACTTCCACTGATACAATATGTCACAATATGTTGGTAAAATCTTATTGTTCTGTAGAACACGGAGGAGGGATTTCTGATCAGTCATTGAAGGCACATTTTCACATTTATGTTCCACAGTTAATTTGCTGGCGATTGTTATCCTTTCTCGTGGAAAGTGTGGTGTTTCTCCTTGCACAACTCGCTACCTGGTGGTCATGGCAGCTGCCGATCTGATGGTCATTTTTGTTGATGTTGTACTGAGAAGCTTTCGCATTTATTATTACCCATTGTGTTTCCTGGATATCACACCTGTCTGTAGTCTCAACATGGTCCTGTTTCGTGCAGCCAGGGACTGCTCAGTCTGGTTCACTGTGGCATTTTCCTTTGATCGGTTTGTAACCATTTGTTGTCAGAAGCTGAGAACAACATATAGCACTGCGAAAACTGCAACTGTGGTTCTCGTAACAATCAGCACCCTCTTCTGTTTGAAAAACATCCCCTTCTATTTTCAATATGAGCCTTGGAAGATAATCAACAACATGCCATTCTACTGCAAAACGAAGTCACGCTACTATACTGAGACTTGGTGGGTAGCATTAGATTGGCTTGATACAGTGTTGACCCCTTTACTGCCATTCGCTTTAATTCTGTTGCTCAATGCTGTGACAGTCAGACACATTTTAGTAACCAGTCGTGTCCGAAAGAGGCTGAAGAGTGAGAACAAAGGAGAGAATTGCAGAGACCCAGAGATGGAGAGCAGAAGGAAATCAGTGATTTTGCTCTTCACCATATCTGGGAGCTACATACTCCTTTGGTTAATTGTTGTTTTAGATTTCTTATATTATGTCATGCAAGGAATCCAACCTGATGATTATTCGCCTTTTCTGTACCACTTCAGTATTGTTGGTTTCATGCTGCAGAGGTTAAATTGTTGCACAAACACATTTATTTACGCAGCAACATTGTCCAGGTTCAGAGCGAAGATTAGTAACACAATAAAATATCTGGTCAAAGGAATTACTTACATTATGAATAAATAAAACTTCTCCCCTAATGTCACAGGAGGATACTATTGAAAGGAGTTTCTTTTTTATTCGCTCGTAAGACGTAGGCATCACTTGTTGGGTCAGCATTTATTACCCGCCCCTAGTTGCCCCTTGGGAAGGTGATCTTGAGCTGCCTTCTTTAACCACTACAGTCGATTTATGCAGGTAGACCTACAATAGTTTTAGGGAGGGAAATTCAGGATTTTGACCAAGCGACACTGAAGGAATGATGATATATTTTCAAATCAGGATGTTGAATGAATTGGAGGGGAATTAGCAGAATTTGCATGGCCCCATGTATCTGATCGCCCTGTCCTTCCAGGCGGAAATGTTCATGGGTTTGAAAGATGTTGAATAAGGATGGTTGCTGATTTCTGCAGTACATCTTGGAGATGGTACACACTGCTGCGACTGAGCGTCTGTTGCGGAGGACGTGGATGCTTGTGGATGTGGTGCCAGTCAAGTGGGCTGCTTTGTCTGGGACGGTTTTGAGCTTCTTGAGCGTTAGTGGGATGAACACTCCTGTAGGCAATTTGGGAAATACGCAATCACATTCCTGACAGAGACCCATCACCAACTTTGAAAGTTGCCACCCAGGTAAATAGTGCGGTGAAGAAGGCATATGGCGTACTGGCTATTATTGGTAGAGGAATTGAGTTCCGGAGTCCTGAGGTCATGTTGCATTTGTATAAGACTCTGGTGCGGCCACATCTGGAATATTGTGTGCAGTTTTGGTCGCCATACTATAGGAAGGATGTGGAGACACTGGAACGGGTGCAGAGGAGGTTTACCAGGATGTTGCCTGGTATGGTAGGAAGATTGTATGAGGAAAGGCTGAGGCGCTTGAGGTTGTTTTCATTGGAGAAAAGAAGGTTTAGAGGTGACTTGATAGAGGTGTACAAGATGATTAGGGGTTTAGATAGGGTCGACAGTGAGAATCCTTTTCCACGTATGGAGTCAGTTATTACAAGGGGGCATAGCTTTAAATTAAGGGGGGGGGGGGGTAGGAATAGGACAGATGTTAGGGGTAGGTTCTTTACTCAGCGAGTCGTGAGTTCATGGAATGCCCTCTCAGTAGCAGTGGTGGACTCTCTCTCATTATGGGCATTTAAGCGGGCATTGGATAGGCATATGGAGGATAGTGGGCTAGTGTAGGTTAGGTGAGCTTGGATCGGCGGAACATCGATGGCCGAAGGGCCTGTACTGCGCTGTATTATTCTATGTTCTATGTTCTACCACTGTGAAATGAGAGAGTTGAGGTGGGAGCCTGCAAATTCCCCATTATAGCTCAACCCAAAGGAATTGTCAATAGAAGTAGAATTTGCTACTGAGTAATTACTCTCAGCTGGATCCTCTGTAAGTTTCAATAAACATCAAATGCTACAGTGAATTCTGATGAAATTAAATAGAATATGGGTGGCACTATGGCACAGTGGTTAGCACTGCTGCCTCATTGCGCCAGAGACCCGGGTTCATTTCCCACCTCAGACGACTCTCTGTGTTGAGTTTGCACATTCTCCCCGTGTCTGCGTGGGTTTCCTCTGGGTGTTCCGGTTTCCTCCCACAATCCAAAAATGTGCAGGTTAGGTGAATTGGCCATGCTAAATTGTCTGTAGCGTTAGGTGAAGGGGTAAATGTAGGGGGATGGGTTCCACTTCGGTGGGTCGGTGTGGACTTGTTGGGCTAAATGGCCTGTTTCCACACTGCAAGTAATCTAATCTAATCAATATTTGGTCAGAAAATATTTGACGATTAAATGTATGGTCTCTCTCATCAGTAATGATTAAAGAGCTGTTTTGATGTAAGAAATTGGAGCAGGTGATTTAATGATATTATTAGAACCAACAAACATTTATTTCTGTCGCAACATTGTCTACTTTCAGAGCAATGTTCAGCAGTGCAGTTAAGAACCATGTTCCATGAATTCCACATGTTATGAATAAACGAACGTATGTGTGTTAAAAAAAGCTGGGGCCACTATTTTTCAGCACTAAACGTGCCCTTTGCAGTGAGATAATGCTCCAGTGCAGTCTCAAATAGAAATATCTTATCATGGGGTGAAAAGTTACAATAGTGCAATACAGCACCCATGCATTGCACGTGATGCAATACTATCCTCTGCTGCACTAGCCACGCCACTACAGGGAGGGTCGTGGTCTGGCTGCAATTAGTTAAAAATCATACAACACCAGGTTATAGTCCTAACGAGCTTCGATTCGAAAGCTAGTATGCTTCCAATTAAACCGGTTGGACTATAACCTGGTGTTATGTGATTTTTAACTTTGTACACTCCAGTCCAACACTGGCACCTCCAAATCGTGGATGCATTTATGCAGAGACAAGGAGAGAAACGGAGTTCACGTTTCCAATCCGCTCTGATTTCGGCAAATATATGAGCAGTAATTCTCTCAGACACCGTTGCGCTTTCTGCAGCATTCTCCGTGCTAGACATCCTTTCCTCCACCATCACTAAGGGTCCCTGTCTCCATCAGCAGTGATGGGCTCTGCCAGAATCAGTGACATAAGCAGCAAAGTCAATGCATGGTCCAACATCTATTGATTACCATCCAGCTACAATGAGATGTGTAGGAGCACCGCAGCGCGTTACATGAACAAAAATATCGTTCAGTAGTTAATCATTGTATAGGTACAGCGGGTATTGCCTCTACCTTCAATGTACTAAAGGGTCTGGCCACGAACTCTACCCATTGTGAATTGGGCGGTGTGGTGCAAGCTTGTTATAGTCCTCCACCGAGATGTTTGTAGACGTGGTTGCGCACATCCGTGGCTGTTGTTGGCAGAGGTGGGAATGAAGCCTGTGAATTCTGGCTTGGGATATTTGTTCCATTGGACTTTTGGATCGCTTGGAACAGAAGAGACATTCTGCCAACTCACGCTCCGAGGGTGCAGACAACAACAATAGGCTCAGGCTCAGAAGTATGCAATATGGATTCCAGGTTCTGCCTCATTGCTTCAGCTCAAACCTGAGTGTAGTCCATCTCTCAGCCATTGACAGACTCTACCGGATCCAGATTTCCAAATGGGAATTGCAATGCTGTGCAGACCTCTTGCTAAGCTGCTCAGAGCACTGTCCCAAGCCCAGACTATCCTTCATGGATTCAGTAAAGATCTGAATTGGACGTGGTGCCACTGAGAACTGTTCTGCAGGAACTGTATTAAACGTTGTTCAGGTCACAGCAAGAGTATTGTTCACACGCTGAAATCCATACGATGGGAGGGATGTATTGAACGTGGCGACAAAGGAGATTGGCCTACATGTTGCCTGAACGGAAGAGATTCAGTTATGAAGAGAGATTGGGCAGATTGGAGTTGTTTTCCTCAGAATAAAGAAGATTTAGAGAGAACAGGATTGCGATTTGTTAATAATGAGAGGGACAAACAGAGTAGACATGAATACACTATTCCTGTTGATGAAGGTATCACTGCGCAGAGGACATGGATTTACAGAAAGTGGTTGAGGATTTCGACTGAATGAGGACATTCGTTTTGTTCATTTTAAGGTCGCTGTCAAAACCAGGATTGAACCCAAGTCCCAAAATGCCAACTGGGTCTCTAAAATAACAGTCCACCAATATTACTACATAGCCATCACCTCCCCAGTGATCCGACCCCATTGTAACCCGATTTTCAAACATTTGGCCCTTAGCCTTGCATGCCTGTGCTCGCAGATGCACACTGAGAAGATAGAACAGCACAGCACAAGAACAGGCCATTTGACCTACCATACCCGTGCCAACAATAATACCATGAGAAAGTGAGGGCTGCAGATGATGGAGATCAGAGCTTAAAAATGTGTTGCTGGAAAAAGCGCAGCAGGTCAGGCAGCAACATAGGTGCAAGAGAATCGACGTTTCGGGCATAAGCCCTTCTTCAGGATTGAGGAAGGTGTGTAAAACAGGCTAAGATAAAACGTAGGGAGGAGGAACTTGGGGGAGGAGCGTTGGGAATACGATAGGTGGAAGGAAGTTAAGGTGAGGGTGATAGGCCGGAGAGATGGTGGGCACGGAGGGGTCGGGAAGAAGATTGCAGGTCAAGAAGGCAGTGCTGAGTCTGGGTGTTGGGCCTGAGAAAAGGTGGGGGAGGAGAAATGATAAAGCTGGAGAAATCTGCATTCATCCCTTGTGGTTGGAGGGTTCCTAGGCGGAAGATGAGGCGCTCTTCCTCCAGGCGTCGTGTTGCTGTGGTCTGGCGATGGAGGAGTCCAAGGACCTGCATGTCCTTGGCGGAGTGGGCGGGGGGGTTAAAGTGTTCAGCCACGGGACGGTTGGGTTGGTTGGTGCGGGTGTCCCAGAGGTGTTTTCTGTGCCTCGCGCCGATCTCCGCCCCCACGCCTAACTCCGCCCCCACTCCCAGCTCCAGTCCCACACCAGGTCCTAGCTCCGAGCTCTGGCGTATTTTCACCATCCCTCCAGACCTCCCCCTTTCTGTGGATGAAAGATCAGTTCTCAGCAGAGGCCTCACCTTCATCCCCCTACGCTCCCGGATTAACGAATTCAACACGTGGTGAAACATCGAGCATTTATTCTGCCGCCTTCGCCTCCGCACCTACTTCTTCAACCAGGACTCCCGCCCACCTGCTGACGACCCCTTCCCCCAGCTCCAACACAGCCCATACACCTGGACACCTGCCGCTGTGACATTGACCACCTCAACCTGTCCACCCCTCTCACCCACTCCAACCTCTCACCGTAGCAACGTGAAGCACTCCACTCCCTCCGCTCCAACCCCAACAACGCCAACAAACCGGCAGACGAGGGAGGTGCAGTGGTAGTTTGGCGCAACCAATCTTTATATTGCTGACGCTAACGCCAGCTCTCGGACACCTCCTCCTACTACAGCCCCATTGACCATGTCACCACGTTCCACCAGCAAACCATCATCTCCCAGACCATCCATAACCTCATCACCTCGGGATCTCCCATCCACCGTCTCCAACCTCATAGTCCCACAACCCCGCACCATCCTTTGCTACCTTCTGCCCAAAGTCCACAAACCTGACTGTCCTGGCAATTTTCTCAGCCTGCTCCTGCCCCACCGAACTCATTTCTGCATACCTTGACACGGTCCTGTCCCCCTTAGTCCAAGGACTCCTCACCTACGTTCGGGACACCACCCACGCCCTCCACCTCCTCCATGATTTTCGCTTCCCCGGTCCCCAACGCCTTATCTTCACCATGGACATCCAGTCCCTATGCACCTCCATCCCCCATCACGAAGGACTCAAAGCCCTCCACTTCTTCTTTCCCGCTGAACCAACCAGTACCCGTCCACTGAAACCCTCCTTCGACTGACTGAACTGGTCTTCACTCTAAACAACTTCTCTTTCCAATCCTTCCACTTCCTCCAAACCAAAGGAGTAGCCATGGGCACCCGCGTGGGCCCCAGCTATGCCTGCCTCTTCGTAGAATATTTGGAACAGTCCATCTTCCGCAGCTACACTGGCACTACCCCCACCTTTTCCTCCGCTACATCGATGACTGTATCGGTGCTACTTCGTGCTCCCACGAGGAGGTTGAACAGTTCATCCACTTTACTAATACCTTCCACTGCGACCTCAAATTTACCTGGACCTTCGCAGACTCCTCCCTCCCCTTCCTAGACCTCTCCTTTTCTATCTCGGACGACCGACTCAACACGGACATTTACTATAAACTGACTGACTCCCACAGCTACCTAGATTACACCTCCTCCCACCCTGCCCCCTGTAAAAACGCTATCTCATATTTAAATTCCTTCGCCTTCGCAGCATCTGCTCCCAGGAGGACAAATTCCAATAACGAACAACCCAGATGGCCTTCTTCTACAGAGACTGAAATTTCCCCTCAGACGTGGTTGACGATGCTCTCCACCGCATCTCCTCCTCTTCCTGGTCCTCCGCCCTTGAACCCCGCCCCTCCATCGCCACCAAGACAGTACCTCACTGGTCCTCACCTAACATCCCACCAACCTCCAGATACATCGTATCATCCTTCGTCATTTCCGCCATCTCCAATCAGACCGCACCACCAAGGATATATTTCCCTCTCCACCCCTATCAGCTTTATGGAAAGACAACTCCCTCCTTGACTCCCTCGTCAGATCCACATCCCACACCAACACAACCTCCACTCCCGGCACCTTCCCCTGCGGCACTAACCGCAAGAAATTCAAAACCTGCGCCCACATCACCCCTCTCACTTCCCTCCAAGGCCCCAAGGAATCCTTCCATATCCGACAGAAATTCACCTGCACCTCCACACACATCATTTACTGCATCCACTGCACCCGATGTAGTCTCCTGTACATTGGGGAGACAGGCCGCCTACTGGCGGAAGATTTCAGAGAACAACTCTGGGACACCTGCACCAAGCAACCCAACCGTCCTGTGGCTGAACATTTTAACTCCCTGTCCCAATCCGCCAAGGACATGCAGGTCCTTGGACCCCTCCATCGCCAGACCATAGCAACATGACGCCTGGAGGAAGAGCGCCTCATCTTCCGCCTAGGAACCCTCCAACCACAAGGGATGAATGCAGATTTCTCCAGCTTTCTCATTTCTCCTCCCCCCCACGTTTTCTCAGGCCCAACACTCAGACTCTCTCAATCTTCTATGTTCTGAGGAAAACAACTCCAATCTGCCCAATCTCTCTTCATAACTGAATCCCTTCCGCTCAGGCAACATGCAGGCCAATTTCCTTTGTCCCCACCTTCAATGCTATGACATCCCTCCCATCGTATGGATTTCAGCGTGTAAACAATACTCTTGCTGTGACCTGAACAACGTTTATATGGTTCCTGCAGAACAGTTCTCAGTGGCACCACGTCCAATTCAGATCTTTACTGAATCCGTGAAGGATAGTCTGGGCCTGGGACAGTGCACTGAGAAGCTTAGCAAGAGTTCTGCAAAGCATTGCACTTTCCATTTGGAAATCTGGATCCGGTACAGTCTGTCAATGGCTGAGAGATGGACTACACTCAGGACTTCTCCTATGACCATGAGGTCACTTGCCCATCTTGCTTATGCCAGGTAGGAGGGACTATGTTATGAGGAGTGGTTGTTTAGGTTGGCTCTGCATTCATTGGAGTTCAGAAAAATGTGAGGCAACTTTATTGAAACATACCAGATTCTAAGGGGACATGACAGGCTAGATGTGGAAAGATTGTTTCCCTTGTAGAAGTGTCTAGGTCAAAAGGACATTATCTCAAAATAAGGAGTCAACTATTTAAGTCAGATATGAGCAGGATTTTTTTCTGTAAGCAGATAGTGAATCTGTGCACTTGGGAGGGACTTGCACACGAAACACAGTAAGTTAACACAGGGGAAGAGGTAATTGGAAAGGTTAATGGTATATCAGCCCTTATTTCAAAAGAGTTGGAATATAAGAGTAAACGCAATTTGGTCAGACTGCACAAGCTTCTAGTGAGACCACAACTGGAGGGCTGTGAGCAGCTCTGGTCCCTGTATTTATGGAAACACAAGATTTTATTGGTAGAAGTTCAGAAAAGGTTCACTCCGATGACTCCTGGTACAGAGGGATAGCCTTATGAACAATGGTTAATGTGGTTGGGACTCTACTCACTGGAGGTCAGAGAATGAGAGATGATCTCACATGAAATATAGAGTATTCCCGAGGGGCTGGTCCAAGGTAAATACTGAAAGAATGTTTCCCCTTATGGGGGAAACACGGACCAGAGAGTGAGAATTAAGAAAGGCCAACTAAAGATAAAGATGATTTGGAACTTCTGAGGTAGTGATGCTGTAAAAGACATAAATACAGATTGAATCCAAAAATGTCTGCATTAATGAAGAGGAAGTAAAGGTGCAGAACAGCAGAATGGTTGTGAGGACTGAAGTGTTCACGATAACAGGAGAGAGTAGATGGCTTTCGAGTCATAGAGTGGTAGAGACATTTAAAGAATGTAGAGAGGACCATTAGCCCATCAGCCCTGAGAATTTTGCATAATATTGCTGAAGGTAATGATGATATGGAATATTGTGAGACCACAAGTGTTTGCAGTATCAGGGTGTGAATTGGTTTGGAGAAAATCAGAGATTGAAAGGTCTGTGAGTCTGGAATTGGTCGCAGGAATAGTGAGGGATTGCGGCTGGAGAAGGTTGGTGAGAAAGAAAGATCTGTGAGTCAGAAGGTGCTTACAGTAATAGTTATGCAGAAGGGCAGAGGGAAGGACGGATGCTGAAACAGTGCAGGTTAATAAAAATAATAAACAGCGTGAGCCTGGGGGATGTTACAAAGATATGGAGGATTATTGCGTTTCAAGCAAGGTGAAAATTTATATTTGTCTGGACAGTATTACAGGGGAATTGAGTCATTGCAAGTTGTAAGTTATGACACAGTCAGTAATGGGTGTTGTGTTAGGGAAGGATTACTGAAACTGGGAACATTTCCAGGCTGGAGATATTTACAGAGGTAGAAGACATTGATCTTACAGGGAAAGGTTGGGTGAAATTTTTGACTGATTTGAAAAATAAGAACACTTTGATATATAGATGTTGCTGGAGACAAAGCAATAAAGTCTGGGTCTGAAATTTCCAGGAAATGATGTTAGAAGATGGTGTGATGGAAGACTTAAATAGCATATAAGCTGATGCAGCAATTAAAATTAAGTGGAAAGAATGGGCAATGATGCTGAACCCTGGTTCGAATTTGCTCAACAGATCAGATTTAAAACTGTGATTGGAACTTTCTGAATTCCTGAGAACGGATGGAGTGTGAGATCAGTTGTCACATTGGCTCCTGTGCCAAATGTAGACTGAGTGCCTGCAACCAGCTTTCACCAACATTCCTCCCCAGTCCCTTCTGGTGGATATTTGAAGAAACATATCCCTGATTACCCACTGCCAGACTCCTTGGACGAAGATCCTGAATTACAGTAATCATCCACATCATATTAACAGATGCAATCTGCCCAGATGACAGCACGTCACCCCATCTCTATACAGCCCAAACACCCCCCACCCCACTCCACCCCCATCACCTGAGCACTTTCACTCGAGTCAGAAAGCAAATACCTCCATTATCAGCTTCTGGTGTGAGAATCAGAACCATATGAATACTTAGGACCATTGTTATTGACACAGGGAATACTCCTGCATCTGCATTGCTTCACATTTTGAATTATTTTTTTTTCTCCAGGATGAAAGGAACTGGAAATCGAACGAAGAGAACTGGAAACGACACTTTGGATAACTCTTATTATCTGTGGTTAAGAAGGAAGCTGAGACTCTGCTCCTGCCACTTTCTTTCCAGTCGTCTTGGGTACATATTGGCTCATCCCTTTGCTCCACTAAACTTTGGTCTGTGCATTACCTAGGAGAAAGTGAGGACGGCAGATGCTGCGGATCGAGTCGAGAGTGTGATGCTGGAAAAAAAAAACACCACGTCAGGCAGCATCAGAGGAGCAGGACAATCGACTTTTCAAGTATACTCCCTTCATCAGGAATTCATCTGTGAATTAGCTGCAGCTCATTTACACTGGTCCCCCAAATGTCAAACAAAACAAACAAAATAAATTGCTGCAAAGACTCAGCAGGTTTGGCAGCATCTGTGGAGAGAAGTCAGAGTTAACATTTTGGATACAGTGACCAATCTTCAGAACAGAAATGACGCCTTTTCTCCTTGAATTGTCAAACCTGTGTCCTTATCTTCATCTTCCTTTGGTTCTCTTGATGTCTGCTGAATATTCCCCGTTCTCATTTCTCTCTGACAGACTTGCAACTCTAGAATGGTTGCCTTTGGACATTTCTTGTACCTTGCCCACTGAATGTTGAGATTTGTCAGACTTATGCAGTGATTAGTTCAATAATTCTGCAAGCTGCAAAGTCCATCGCTCTTTTGAACTGAAGTCGGAACTTGGACAGAGTTGCCATGTAAATAAATGTGCTTGTGCAGCAACGTACATTGTGCAGCATGTATCCAACTTGTTCAAAGGTTTCATAGTCATCATCTTTCAAGGATGTATAAAACATACAGCAGCCAGAGAAGCATGAAGTTTCGGGATATAGTGAAGAGTAAAATCCCTGCCGTAATTCCATTTTTCATCTCTGGGTCATTCTGTTTCTCATCATTATTCTGACCACTCAATCCCTTACGGACTTGACTTGTAAATAAAATGCGCATGATTATCAGAACATTAAGGAACACAGTGAAAAAGAATGGCACGATTGGTATTAAGGCCATAGGAAATAAGTGGAATACAATCCAACGAGGGTCGTTAAAGTAGCTATTGTTTATTCTTGCAGTAAAATGGTATGTTCATGATAATCATTTTAGACTAAAATCTAAAACTCCAGGGAAGGGTAAACTTGAATTATATGCCGCCTGCGATTCCTTCAAGAACAGTCGACACAACTAGATAATGTGGTGTGAGAATTGGGCAACACTACATGACAGGAAAATTTTATTTCTATTCATTCATGGGGTGTTGGCATCGCTGGCTAGATCAGCATTTATTTCTAATTGCTAATTACCCAGGGGATAAATAAGGTTCAGTTATATTGTTGTGGGTCTGGAATCGCGTATAGGTCATCTCCTACCTTCCCTAAAGATAGGTAACTCTCCACAGTGAATCATAGCATTAACGTGTCAGGAGGAAAATAAATCACTATGGCAGCAAAATATCAAAAGCGAGCCGAGATAAATCAACTACAATGTCAGAGAAAAGTTGTAAAGGAAGAGGTATGTTTTTTAATGTTTGTTTTGAGGGCAGATGTATATCAATCACAAAGGGATGATGATCTCAGACAGTGATATTACATTTTGTTGAAAGGTGGTTTCCAAGCAGGGTGCAAATGCTTCATTTCGAGAACAGTGAAAGATGAGGTAGGTAGGACCATGTTAAATCTTGTTAAGCAGCAAATCTCAGTCACCTGAAAATATGGTGGAGGATGAGGGGCAGATCCTGTTGCTTGGATGCACGGAAATCAAGGTAACACACATAAAATGTCAGACTGCCCTAATTGCAAGCCCCACAACCCTGCAATTAACGCTCTTCAATTATCAACACGTAGCTTTCAAGAAGATAAGGACAGTGAATATACATTGAATACTGCACTTTTGACTTGGATTCTTGCAAATTTTGGCAAAGTAGCAATATGTTGTTCATTGCAGTGTTTAAAATGTAAAAGCCGATGATACATATACAAAGGTGGGATGTCCTAACAACGAGAGTTGAGAAACTTACAGTCGGGATCGTTGTGGGTTGTCAATGGTTCTTCCAGAAATACTAGTCAGAAATATGATAGGCCATAGACGAGTTGGAGAAGTCATGAAAACAAAGAGGTTATAGCACAAAGATTAAAAAATGGGCATTATTGTATAGATTCATACTCTGGTCAAAAACAATTACCTAATTATTCATACCTAGTTTTCCAGCATTAGTGCCAAAGCATTACAAATGCACATCTAAAGACTTCAATGTTATGAGGACTGTTTACAGGCGCTGAGTTCCAAACTGTAGTTGGAAAAATAAACCATCACATACCTTCTAAACCCCCTGCATCTTTGCATCTATGACCATGGTCATTGTCCCATCCACAAAAATTATTTCCTTACTACGCTGTCTATGCCTCTAATAATTTTAAACATGTGAATAATGTGTCCCAACAATCTCCCCTCTTCATAATTAAAACTTTCCATCCTTGAAATCGGCGTGGCGATCGTTGCATACTCTCCAAGCAAATCACAACACTCCTAAACTGTAGATTCTAGAACTGTACACAGTACCCTAGCTGTGGACTAGCCAACATTTCCAGCATACCTTCCCTAATCTTTAAGTCTGTGTTCTGGATTGGAAGGACAAATGTTCTTTCTGCATTCTTAAACATTTTCATCGACCTATCCTGCTACTTACGGCATTCATGTGCACCTAGGTCCCTCTGATTCTCAGTACTTCCCAGATTTCTACCCTCTGTCATGCATTTTCTTGTCATGTGTGCCCTGCCTAAGTGCATCAGCTCACACTTATCCAGTTAAATTCCATTTACCACTAATCAACTCAACTAACCAAGTCGTCCATACCATCCTGTACTGTAAGGCTGTCCTCTTCACTATTTACCACTTCACCTTTTTTTATCATCTGTTAACTAAACCTGTACATCTCCTGATATGCAGGGTTTAGAGTAATTGCTCATACCACCCTTTGTTTTTGCGCAACATGTTGGCACTGTAATCCCCCGTTTCCTTTTTGAATGTGTCACACTGCCCTGACGAGGATTTAAGTAAAAGTCTCTGATCTCTGTCTAAATCACACCTATCTTGTCAAAAATCGACCTTGCCGCCCAGAATAGAGCTTTGAATTAAGGCCAATCCTTATCATTTTCAATATCAATCTTGAGTTACGATCAATGTCTGCAAAATGTTCCCAAATGATACCTCAGCCGCTTGCCCAGCTTCATTGCCTAAAAATTAATCCATGATCGCCATCGAAGCATGTGAAGGCAAAGAAAATTTCTGGGATTGGCAGGTGAAGCTATGCAATGTGGTAAAAGAGAATGAAGTACCCTGCAGCTTATCTAGCAGAGTGCAATGGAAAGAAAAGGCGTTAAAAGAGCTGTAAATGTTCTCCACTCAGATGTGAAGCAAGAACACCCGGAAAAGTCCAGATTGAAGGAGAACAGTTCCAATTGGAATGGTGAATGAATGCAAACAAATACATATAATCAGCCAGTTCCTTTGGAAGGAAGCTGTGGGACATGGTCGTGGGGCATTTTACAGAAAATGACTTGCTGTCACTAAGAACGGGTTATGGGTTTAAGGAGTGTTCTGGTTTATTTTATGTCTCTGAGATGATTGGATGGTCACTATCAGAAAGGAAAATCGACCTCACTGTGCAGATCTGGACTCATGCCGAAACAAATCATTTGCATTGTGGGATGGGGAAGCCAAACAAGTCAGTTCATGAAAATTCTGATGTTAAGAAAGTAGAGGGAATTGGCAATTATTTCTCAGTTCTGATTGAAACCTGCATTTGAAATCCAATAATGTACATACACCTGTTTCTCCTCATAGGGACACACTCCATCAGCAAACGGCAGGCACGACTGCAGATTAAAACTTTAAATCAAGACGAGCTGCCAGAGAAGCTGATGGGGATGGGAAATTATAACATTTAAAACGCATCTGGAAGTGTACATAAATACGAAATATTTAGAGAGATATGGGCCAAATGCTGGCAAATGGAACTAGGTCAGATTTTGGATGGCTGGTTGGCAGGGAAGAGTTAGACTGAAGGGCCTGTGTCTATGCTGTATGACTCTACAAGACGAAAATGGTTCTTCAAATCTTCATCATTCCCATATTTTGAAAAGCCAATAGGTTCACCTCATTAGTTACCTAGGCCAACAACGTCATTCTTAACAATCAGCTGTCATACCAAACAAAACTTGAACACTTTTCTCTAAATTAGGAAGAAGCTGATGTGTTTTTTTAATGCAACTGTGCAAATATAGATACTTACAAGTATGTGAGAGCACTGTGTTTTGGCGATGCACTGTAGCGTGTGTCCAAAATCTATTGTAGTTTTGTAGTTACTGACATTTCCGATTATTCATTCCCTCAAGGTAGCCTTGGTCTGAGGCCGATTTAACAGTTTATGATATTTGACTCATGTAATAAAATTACAGAGTAGTAAATCTGATGAATCAGTTCAGGTATGCAACAATGCCATATGGAATTCTTTGAAATCATGGGGAGCATGGATAGAGTAAATAGACAAGGTATTTTCCCTGGCGTCGGGGAGTCTTGTACCAGATGGCATAGCTTTAGGGTGAGAGAGGAAAGAATGAAAAGAGACCTGAGGAGCAATGTTTTCATGCAGTGGGTGGTGCGTGTGTGGAATGGGCTGGCAGAGGAAGTGGTGGAGGCTGGAGCAATTATAATATTTAGAGTTAAATATTCATAGAGATGAATAGCATGGAAACAAATCCGTCAGTTCAAATCGTCCATGCTGACCAGATGTCCTAAACTAATCTCGTCTTATTTTCCAGAATTTGGCCCATATCTCTCTAAAACCTTCCCATTCACATAAGCAACCCAATGCCTCTTAAATATTGTCATTGTATTACCTGGTCGGCATGGACGGGTTGGACCGAAGGGTATGTTTCCATGCTGTAGATCTCAATGACTCTATGACTTCTTGTGGCATCTTATTCCATACAGATACCATGCTCTGCGTGTGGAAGCTGCTCCTGAGGGGCAACTTGAAAATATTTTATGAACCCGTTCAAGTTTCACAACATCTTTCGGATTAGAGGGAGACCAGAATTGCACACGATTTTCCAAGAGTGGCCTAACCAATGTCCCGTAGAGCTGCAAAATGACCTCTCAACTCCTATACTCAATGCTCTGACCAAATTTAAAACGTATCTGGTTGGGTGTATGGATAGGAAGTGTTTAGAGGGATATGGACCCAGTGTTAGCAAATAGGACTGGATTAATTTAGCCATATGGTTGGCATAGACGAGTAGCACCGAAGTGTCTGTTTCTGTTGTGCCTACTGCTATAATTCTGTATATAATTTAACTGTATGACATTGCGAGTCCGAAGTGGATATAAGACTGAACACAGTATTAGAATTCAAAGCTCTTAATTAACAAAGAAAAACAGGGGAGATCTCATCCACAAATTGTCGTTAACTATAGAGACTTACCAGGAACAACAACGATGGCAAGGATCATGTAAAGAAACCTGGCTGTTTGAACTGGCAGGTGCATCTTCAGTGTAGAGTGGTTATTCTTCCTTGTTGCAGATAATATGCAAGCATTAAACTTTATGTTCTGTCGGATCACCACTGAGAGATTAATGTTGCAACAATGTGCAAGTTGTTTAACCTTCCTCAAAAGTTTGAACTAATTGATGACGACAACTTTATCTTAACCAGTCGATAGAAGATGTTTACCACTGAAATGGAATTGTATCTCGATCAGTCTGCCCTCATTGAGAAAAGAATAAAATTGAAAGCTGTGTTAACTGTTGTTGGACGCGTTCCTGCAGGTATTTGTCTATTCTCTGTACATTTTATTTTGGAAAACAAACTGTTCAAAGATGTAATAACACACGCCTGGAATAGTTATAACTTGAATCCAGGGCCAAGGTCACTAAGCTGGGAACGCTATCACTGTGCTAGTTCATCCATTGCATCTCATGCAGCACTGCAACAGTACAGATCTCAAGCCGAGTTTCTGTAATTACAGGGACTTATGGACCATATCTCATTTGAAAAACTCGTACTTATCAGCACTCTATGAGCAAACAGGCAGTCTGCTTTTGTACTAATGCTGCCCAACGATAAATACCTTGCATTGCTTTCTGGTGCATGTGTGTTTGTTATTTTGTTTGCTGCATCAACATTGCTTTTTACTTCCTTAAATCACTACTTAGATTAGACCAGATTCCCTACAGTGTAGAAACAGGCCCTTCGGCCCAGCAAGTCCACACTGACACTCTGAACGGTAACCCATTCAGACCCATCCCCTATATTTACCCCTGACTAATGCATCTAACATTATGAGCGATTTAGCATGGCCAAATCACCTGGTCTGCACATCTATTGGATTATGGGAGGAAAGCGGACCACCCGTGCAGACATAGAGAGAATGTGGAACCTCCACATAGACAGTCACCTGAGGCAGGAATTGAACCTGGATCCCTGATGCTGTGTGTCAATAGTGCTAGACACGAAACCACCGTGCCACCCAAGACTTAATTCTGAACTAATTTATAATTAGTATTTGATATTTGTCCAGCAATCTGATGTTGATGGAATCTCCTTCACATTATATAATTCATGTCAGTAATGACCAATTATTATAGATATTTCCAACACTAACGAGCCGTCTTGAGCATGCTCTACCACAGGCATTTATTACCTATGCCTCGAAGAATTCCCATCTTCTGAGTTTACTTCCAGTAAAATGTCCATCCCAGTGTAGGGATCCTCTGTGGTCGTTACCCGGAAAAACAAGTATACTGTTTTGGATACTGTCTGTCGGGAGGGGGGGGGGGGGGGTGGGGGGAGGTGGGGGGGCGGGGGGGGTGGAAGTATCAGAGGCATGCAGTGGGATGCAGGTCTATGGCACAGAGTCTATCCATGTTGCACAGAAGGGAAGGATGGAAAGGAGAAGAGTCTTAGTCATTGAGGACTCAAGGTCAGATAGAAGGGATGACGAGACTCACGTTTTGTGTGTTGCCTCCCAAGTGCCAGAGTCCATGATGTCTCCGTTCATATATTTGGGGTCCTGAAGGGCGAGAGTGACCAGCCCCAAGTCGTGGTCCACGTAAGAACGAACGACATAGGTAGAAAAAGGGATCGGAATGAAAGGCAATATTTCAGGGAGCAAGGGTGGAAGTTGACAGCTAGAACAAACAGAGTTGTTATCTCTGGATTGTTACCCGTGCCACGTGATATCTAGGAAAGGAATGGGGAGAGATATTAGCTGAACACGTGGCTTCAGGGATGATGCAGGAGGGAGGGTTTCCGGGGCATGTATAATTGGGGCTCATTTTGGGGAAGTTGAGACCTCTATAAAAAGGACGGTCTCCATTTGAACCAGAAGAGTATTAATATCCTGGGTGGGATATTTGCTAGCTCTTCGGGTAGGTTTGAACTAGCTCAGCAGGGTGATGGGAACCTGAGGTGTAGTTCCAGTACACAGGAGGATGAGAGTAGGGAGGACTTGGACAGGATTTCTCGGTCGCAGTAATGTGCTGGCAGACACATTACTGGTTTGAAGTGTGTCTACTTCAACGCCAGAAATATCTTAAGTGAGCTTGCAGGGTGGTTAAGTACCTAGGACTTTGATGTTGTGGCCATTTTGGACACTTGGATGGAGCAGGGTCAGGAATGGATATTAGAGGTTGCAGTGTTTATATATTTCATTCAGAACACGGAAGGCGGTAAAAGGGGGTAGGTGTGGTCTTGTTATTCAAGGACAACATAATGGTGACTGAAAGGACTTTTGATGAGGACTCGTCTACTGAGGTACTATGGACTGATGGTAAATCCAGGTGAGGAGAGGGCACATTGCTGTGAGTTTGTTTTTATTGGTCCCCGCAGACTTCCAGGGATATGGAGGAGAAAATCTGTGAAACAATTTTAGGTAGGAGTGAAAGAAGCAGGGTGGCCATTATGGGGACATTCGCTTCCCCAACATTGGCTGGAAATGATATAACTCTATTATGTCGGATGGATCAGTCTTTGTCCAGTGTGTGCACGAGGGTTTTCTGACACAGTATGTCGAAGGGCCGACAAGAGGAGATGCAACACTGTATCTGGTGCTTGGTAATGAACCAGGTCTGGTGTGTGATTTAATGGCAAGTGAGCACTTTCGTGAGCGTAACCATAATTTGGTTACATTTGCTTTAGCGATGTAAATGGATAGCTGCATGCCACAGGGCAAGAGTTATATAAGGGGGAAGGGCAATCGTAATGCGATTAGGCAAGACTTAGGATGCATAGAATGGGGTAACAAAATGCAGGCGATGGGAAAAATCGAAATGTAGAGCTTGTTTAAAGAACAGGTATTGCTTGTCCTTGATAGGTATGTCCCTGCCAGACAGGGGGGAAATAATAAGGTAAGCGAACCGTGGGTTATTAAAGACATTGCATCTCTTGTTCAGCAGAAGAAGGAGGCTTATGTGACGATGAGACGAGTTCGTTCAGATGAGGTGATGGAGATTTGCAGATTTGCTAGAAACGATTTAAAGATTAAAGTCAGAAGTAGGCTGTTCTGTGGAAATCAGAGAGGTGCTAAAGAATGTTGCTCATCTGTGTTGACTCAGGGAAAGGAGAATATTGTAGAATAGAAGAATGAGATACAAGATATTAGAGTAGATAGGATCGAGGTTGGTAAAGAAGAGGTGTTATCGATTCTAGATGTAGTGAAAGTAGACAAATCACTCGGGCCTGATGGCATTTATCCGAGAATTCTCAGGGAAGCTAGAGAGAAGGTTCTGGAGCCTTTGGCTTTGATCTATGAGTCGTCATTGTGCACAGGTTTAGTACCGCAGGAGTGGAGGATTGCACATGTTGTGCCTTTGTTCAAAAAGGGGAGTGGAGACGCCCCAAGTAATTATAAACCAGTGAGCCTTACGTCTGTGCTAGGAAAAGTTTTGGAAAAGATTATAAGAGATAGGATTTATAATCATTTAGCAAGCAACAATTTGATTGCAAATAGTCAACATAGTTTCGTCAAGGGCAGGTCATGTCTCACAAACCTCATGAAGTTGTTTGAGAAGGTGACCAAGCTGATGGTAGGCAGTTGAAGGAGTGTGCATGGACGTCAGCAAAGCCTTTGATAAAGTTCCACATGGTAGGCTGCTGGAGAAAATGCAGAGACATGGACTTGAAGGTGATTTAACAGTTTGGCTTAGAAATTGGCTTTCTGCAAGAAGGGAGCGAGTGGTGGCTGATGGAAAGTATTCAGCCTGGAGTCGGTTACTCGTGGTGTGCCACAACAGTCGGTTTGGGAACCACTGCTGCTTGTAATTTTTATAAATTACTTGGATGCATTAATAGGTGGATGGGTTAGTAAGTTTGCAGATGACATTAAAGTCGGTGGAGTAGGAGAAAGTGTGGAAAACTGTTGCAGGTTGCAAGGGGTCTTTGATAAACTGCAGAATTGGGCTGACAGGTGGCAAATGGAGTTCAGTGCAGTTGTGTGGTGATTCATTAGATTAGATTACTTACAGATTAGATTACTTACAGTGTGGAAACAGGCCCTTCGGCCCAACAAGTCCACACCGACCAGCCGAAGCGTAACCCACCCAGACCCATTCTCCTACATTTACCCTTCACCTAACACGACGGGCAATTTAGCATGGCCAATTCACCTGCACATTTTTTGGATTGTGGGAGGAAACCGGAGCACCCGGAGGAAACCCACGCAGACACGGGGAGAATGTGCAAACTCCACACAGAGACTCGCCTGAGGCGGGAATTGAACCCGGGTCTCTGGCGCTGTGAAGCAGCAGTGCTAACCACTGTGCTACCGTGCCGCCCCAATTCACTTTCACTTTGGGAAGAATAACAGGAATGCAGAATATTGGGTCAATGAAAAGATTCTTGGCTGTGTGGAATTGCAGAGGGATCTTGGAATCCATGTGCATAGATCCCTGAAAGTTGCCACCCTGGGTTGATAGTGCTGTTAAGATGGTACATGATGTGTTAGGTTTGTTTTCTTCATAGAGGGATTGAGATCCGGAGCTATAATGTCATGTTTCAACTATACAAAATGCTAGTCTGGCCGCATTTGGAATTTTGGCTCTGTTCTCAGTGCAAATAAGAAGGCTGCAAGGGGATTTGATAGTGACATACAAAATGATCAGAGGATTAGATAGGGTAGGGAGTGATAGTCTTTTCCTAGAATGATGATGTCAGCTTGTAAGAGGGAGTATAGCTAAAAATTTATGGGGTGATAGATTTAAGACAGATGTCTGAGGCAGATTCTTTACTCAGAGACTGGTAAGGACATGGAACGTCCTGCCTGCCAATGTCGTTACCTCAGCCACATTAGGAAGATTCAAACAATCCTTGGATGAGCCCATGGATTATAATAGGATAGTGTGGATAGATGGGCTTAGAGTAGTTCACAGGTCGGCGCACCATTGAGGGCTGAAGGGCCTGTTCTGCGCTGTATTGTTCTATGATCGATTTTCTATCTCTCTCAGGTTCGCCTCATTGTCACTCCCCTATCTTTGCATTTATTGTTTTTTTCTCAGAGCTGAAACAATATTATTATGATATAATACAAGACAGTCGCGGACGGTTCATTTTAGCTCCTCACAATGTATTCTTTGTTCCTTTATAAATCATTTAATTCTACAAGTTATTATTTTGACAACAACTTAAGTGGCCGTTGTCAGACCTTCGGGTGACCATCCTCTAAGGTGGACTTCGGGACAGGCAGCAGAGAAAAGTGGCCGAGCAGAGGCTGATAGCTAAGTTCGGTACCCATAGGTAGGGCCTCAACCTGGATCTTGGTTTCATGTCACATTACAGGTGATCACCATTGCACTACACGCACACACAGATATTCCTACACCCACACACTCTCACATACACACGGACACAGGTACACACAGACACCCAAACACACCCTTATAGACACACACACTCCCACACTCAGAAATGCACCGCCTCACAGACTTAACACATACTACACACACACACACACTTTCTCACACTCACAAACCCCACCTCAGACAGACACACACAGACAGACAGACAAAGACCCACATGCACACATATATTTTGTGGGGTGAATTTGTACTTGCAGAGTTACATTGTACTTTGCTCAAAAACTGCATGCATTCATGTAGAACTCTGAGCTCAAAAACTGCATGAATTTATGTAAAACTCTGTTATTTCACTTTTTAGATTAGAATCAATCTAAACATCTTGGCATAGACAGAGAACACAGGGTACCCAACACCTTCAACATATTGTCCAATATCACAATTGTTAACAGTTAACCCGAAAATGCAACTTTAAAAGAAAGGTTTTGTGATTTACACATGAAAGAAGTGAAACTATCACTGTATTCTAACAGATGAAAGGCTGAACAGACAATCAATTTCTCAATGTATAATTTCAGTTACATCACACTGTAAATTTTTGCTATAAATTCTGTGTTACGATCGAGCCCTCCACTATCACCTAATGAAAAAGCATCACTCCGAAAGCTAGTGTGCTTCCAATTAAACGTGTTGGACTGTAACCTGGTGTTGTGTGATTTTAAATATTAATCTGTATTTGATCTTCTCTATTTCCCTGACGTTAACCATCTCTCATCCCTTGTATTTAATCCTCTCTCTATTACTCTCCATTTAATCCTGTCCCTCACACATTACATTAAATCTTCTCACGATTGATCTCCATTGCATCTGCTCTATTTAAACTGCACACTTGGCAATTATTAACTACAGAATGTATTCATTTTTCTCTATTACTCTCTGATTAGCCCTCTCGTTATTGTTCTTCAGCTAATCCCCGCCACCCTGTTCATAACCTTCTCCTTTCCCCGTATTTAGCCTTCTCCCTGTTATCCTGTATTCAACCCTCTCCTCATTACTCCCTTCATTACTGTATTTAGTTCTATATCTACTATTCTGTACTAACTCCTCTCTTTTCCCCTTAACTGAACGCTCATGTTACTCTCTTTTATTCAATGCTGTCCTTATTACGCTGCATTATATCCTCTCGAGTTCCAAACAGGCTGGTGACACATCGTCAAGTCACTCTGCATTTGTACTGCATAGTATTTGACACTGTCTAAGCTCGCACAAAGCTTGTTTCCTCGAATAAGCAGAACCTGTGACACTGCAGTTTTTAAAAAAAATAGAATTGAAGGGGTAGTCTCCTATTTATACACCTTTCTACTGCGGAGACTCTGATCTATCTCGTCGTCACATTTTTCTCTTTTTTCCTTTTTCCTCCTATTTCCCCAACACTACCGCCTAACAGTAGTACTTATGTTTTCCCCAGCAACCATTTTACGTCTGTGCAGGTGTGAGACACAGTGAAAGACAGCTGGTGTACAAATCTTTATTCAGTTCCCACCACCAGGAAGAAAGAAAAACCAGGATGGCCGGCATTGCAGCTTATATCTGTCAGCCTGGTGTACCTGATTTAAACACGTTAACAGCCCCAATCAGCGAAGTCATATTCAATGAGATCCATCTGTCAGACCTCATCACAATCCCTGCAGGTTCCCCTGTATTAACCATCTCCCTGTGTCCCTATGATCAGGATCTTCCTGTTATTCCATATATATTTCTCCCCCATAACCAGTAGTAGGGAAATCTTTGCCACTAAAGAACATGTAAGGAGTGAAGTATGATGATCAAGTTGCTGAACAGAATCGATTCCATCCAAGTATGCTTTCAAATTATCCAAAGTGTTTCAAGGTAAGTAACTCGATGCTTGCCTTGAATTTATTGTGAAAAAATGCTGTATGCTATGCTGGCGAGGAAGGCTCGCTTTCAAAAATTTGAATTACTAATGAGCATTGTTTTCTTTGAATAAAAAGTATGAGTCACTACTTCAGCATAGAGTATTCTTTGGCTACTCATCAATAATGTGTAAGGTGCAATTTACCTTGATGGAATTGGTGAATGTTGGTGGATCCTGTGGATTGGTAACAAATAAACTTGGCAGCTATTTTCAAATGAATCTTGGTAGAACGTTTGATGTTTTAGAGACATTATTTAGAACTCTGTAAATTATTAGACTTGGTCCAAGGATGTTTTTGTACAGAACACAATGAAGTAAAAATCTTTATTTGTGGTAACAGGTATCACTGGAACTTAATTTGTAAGCTACCCTTGGGTTGTGCTATATTGGGGTGAATAGGTATTGTTAAAGATCATTGAGGATAGAGGCAATGAATTTTAATGTGGATTAACTTCACATTTGACATTTCACAATAATGTCGACCAAAAAACCATTTAGATAAATGACCATGTTAGCTGATTCAGTGTTGTTGACAGCTACGTTTTGTTAGGACATGGAGAAAACGTCCTTCACTGTCCTTTGAGTAGAACCATGGGATATTTATGTCACATGAGAAAGGCCTGAGTGGAACATCTTGCATGGACCATGACATCTCTGATAATATTGCAGCCCTGCCAAATTGCTTTGCATTGTCAAACGACATTCTACTCAAGGTGCTAAAGGGTTTTGAATGTGCAAGTGTTGAATTGGAAGTGATATAATGTTTTTCTTTTAAAGACTTACAATAATCCACAAGTTACGTTGATGTTATCTTGGCTAATCACACTGGTACAGCAATTAAAGAAGCATGCAACATGTTATCTATATTACCAAAAGAGAGTATAAGTCTGCGGAGGAATTGCTTCATCCACTTCTGCCTCCCCACGCAGGAGGATAACGTTCATGCTGGTTGTGGACTCAATTCCATTCGAGAGACTTGAGCAAAGAAGGCTGACAAGTCTGTGCCGCACTGCAGTAGAGCTGCATTGTCAGAGATCAGTGTTTAAGGGGTTAAATCACGGTGTAATCTGTCATGTCAGAAGACCATAAAAGATTCTAATTGAAGAGAATGTCATCAACAAACAGACCAAACAGATTCTATGATCATTATCTGAGCACTATTTACTGGATGTTGCTGTTTGCAAATACGTTGCTGTATTTCCTTTCATTACAAAGGTGGCAATGCATCCAACATATTTCAGTGATTCTTGAAGTTTGTCGTTAAAAAAAAAAACAACTTTCCTTTGCTTTTCGCCTTCCTTTTTCTTTCACATCACATCCCCCAGAAGTGGTTTTGTGTCAATGGGTGACAAGCATTGCCAAGAAATGTTGGGTGGAATAATGACTAGTACTGCTGACTCATAGTGCCAGAGACCAGGATTCGAAAATTCGCCTTGGACAGACTGTCTGTGCAGACTTTGCATATTTCCCCAGCAGCTATAAAGCGAGTCTTCCAGGAAAGAATCAGCTGGTAAAACCACTCAGTTTTAAGCAAAATATTTTTTAATTACAAGATTATTGAATGAACACATAGAACTGAAAATAGATGACCGAATAACCTAGCCTATCTGAAAACCCAACAGACAATCCGTGCTTAATAATGTTGTTGCAGACTCTGCAACAAACTCCATAAATACCTCTTGACACAAATCAAACAAGTTCTTACACAATAGCGGTCAGAAAGAGTATCAGCTCATACCTGCTTCCGTGGGTTCAGCTGCCTTTCTACACATCAATGCCGAAGAAACAAACAAAACAATTAGTGAGATGGGAGAACTGTCCATGCCTCTTTCATTGCACAAGTGTTTTCTAAAACTTGAAAGCCTTCTTCCTGAGCCAGAATTAGTTCCCGATTATAAAATTGGCCCTTAAAGTCTTCAACCTTCAGTTTTTTAGAACCTGTGTCGTTTACGGTCTCTCTGAAAAAAAAAACACAGGACTGCATAACCTTGTTAAAGGTGCAGCTTCGTCACATCTCCACACTTAAAAAAAAGGAATCATGAATATCTAAAGATAGCTTCATTTCAAAACCCCTTAAAAATTGTTAATGCTCTAAAACACTGATATACATCACACTGCCAAAACAAAACTACATACCGTTTCACTCTGTGGGACTCCTGCCACCGAATGTCTCCATTTCTCTTTCGAGTCCAGACAATGCATCGGCAATCACGTTTTCTCATTCTGCCACATGCTCATTTTTCAAATTGAATGTATGTAACACCAAACTCAATCTTAACAGTCTGGCATTTTTGTCTTTAAATTTCTCCACAAACTTCAATGGGTTATGATCAGTGTAGATGATTGTCTCTGATATGTTACTGGTAACATGAACGCTGATATTTTGCAATTCGAACAGCAAACTCAAAGTCTCCTTCTCAACTGTCAAGTATTTTTGCTGATGATTATTCATCTCCCTGGAGACATACCCAATAGGTCATTCTCCCCTCTCGTCATCTTGCAAGAATACTTCATCGACACACACAATTTGCATCAATAGCCACTTTTAATGGCTTTGCGTCATGAAGTTTCACCAAAACTGGGGGAATGGTTAACGCTTTCACGTTGTGAAATTCATTCTGACAGTCTGCTGTCCACCAAAATCCCTTGCTTTTTTTCAGCGATTCTGTCAGTGGATCAGCCGGACTGCTAAACATTGTTGAAACCTTTGATAAAATCCATTTAATCCCAGGACCGGTTGTACTGTTCTTTTCATCGCTGGTATTGGCACCTGCTCAATTACCTGGTTCTTTGCATCCCGTGGATCTATTTGTTCAATAACGTGGTCCAGGAAGGTGACTTGGGCTTTGGCAAGTTCACGCATTGTGTGATTTATCATCAAACATGCCTTCCAAAGTCTTTCAAACAAATCTGATAAATGTTGTAAATGTTTCTTCCATGTGTAACGGAAGATTACCAGGTCTTAATTATAAACGAAACAGCCGGGTAATCCGCCAACCTTATTAGTTAGTCTCTGAAACGTGGCTGGCGCATTTTTCATGCCAAGTGGCATGACTTTAAACAGAAAAAATGTCCAGTCGGCGTTAAGTAAGCCGAAATTGCCTTTGATCTTTCTGTCAAAGATACCTGAGAGTATCATCTGAGCAGGTCCAACTTAAAAATATAGGTCGCTTGACCCTCCTTCTCAACATAGTCATTGTAACTCATATCGATTATGTTGTCTCAGAGCAAGCAATCAATGTCGGTTTTAAACTCTGCCAACTTTAGAGAGTTATACGTATAAGGGTGTTGCTTTATTGGAACAGAATTTCCTATATCTACATCATGCATAATTAGGTTAGTACTTCCCGGCTTTTCTACACTTAACTCCCCATATGATAGTAATAACTCTTCTGGGTCATTTCGATTTTCTTCTGAAAGTTAACTCAATAATTTGTCTCAATTTATGACAACGTCCTCAATGTCAAATTTAATTTGAGGAATGCCCAATTCAGAATCCTATGAACTTGGCTCTTCCCTCTGTGTTGTAATCAATACCATATTCTTCCCGTACTGTCCTTCTCTGTCAAAATACCTTCTGAGAATATTCACATTGTATACTCTGTGAGATTTATTTCTGCTGGAGGCCCTACTAAGGACTTCACCTCACTCAATTTACTTGCAACTTGTTAAGGTCCACTAAACCTTGCTTTTAAAGATTCAACTATCAGTTGAAGTAACTCCAACACCTTATTTCCGATAACAAAACTGTGAATTTATGAATTCTAATCTGCTCCGTGTTTCACTGTATGTTGTAACACTTTAAAATGCTATCTAGCCAACTGCCCAGTTCTATTTAATTGAGCCTTAAAATTTGACACACAGTCCAAATTTGACACAAAGTCCAAATATGCAGTTTCTGAATTCTGACTTACCAATTTATGTTATGTAATGAGGTAGCCTTTGGAAATCTTGCGGACGAAGACATTATAGTTGACAAATACTTATTCCCACATTTTGCTTGAGGTAAGATATCTATACAATCAATTAAGACTCTTGTAATAGGTTCACCAAATGCAGGAATAGGTTTTCAAGGCGCAGGTTTCATTAGCACCTTTGGTTTTCGAATTACCTTACGGGTATGACATGTCTGGCAAAATTCAAGTACATCCTTGTGCAATCCAGGCAGGTAAACCGTTTCTGAAAGTTTCCTTGGGTTTTATTACCCCTAAATTACACCTTATGGAGTTAATGCACCACATGCACTTCTACGATCCACTGGCATTACGACTTAATGAACTTGCGCCGATTTCTCGTCTGCCTGAATGCATGATGTTAAAAATCATGCAACACCAGGTTATAGGCCAACAGGTTTAATTGGAAGCTCACTAGCTTTCGGAGCGACGCTCCTTCATCAGTCCTATCGACTGATGAAGGAGCGTCGCTCCGAAAGCTAGTGTGCTTCCAATTAAACCTATTGGACTATAACCTGGTGTTGTGTGATTTTTAACTTTGTACACCCCAGTCCAACACCGGCATCTCCAAATCATGAATGCATGATGTTCTCCATCTCCTCATTAAGACATAATTTTAAGGTATTCGTACCCCGGACGACATATATATTATTCTTCTCTGTTAGTATTTTGATACAATTTGTTTGGTTTCTAATCATTCTAATGTAATTCAGTTAATTCTCTGAAATAAGGATGTCTGCTTTGTCATCTATTGCTCCTGTGTTGTGTCAACCAGTTGACTAAACAAGATCTCTGTTAATTACACTTCAACTTTCTTATCTCTACTCTTTAATCTCTCCTGTTTCAACTGGTGATTTTGTAACCTCGTTACCACACATTCAGGAAAACTCTTAGTGTATGTGTATTGCAATAACTTAGTTGCCTGGCTTTTTAACTACAGTATCATCACTCCTACCTGTGAACAGCTAGAGCGTTAGTAAGTGTACTGCTGGAGCTAATAGTTTGTCCCATAAGTCTACCACAACCTCTCCACTCTTTACTCTAACCACACTTTGCATAACTGAATGTTTTTTTGTCTCACCGTGAATTCCTATTACTCGCATATTTTCTGTAATAGCCCTTCAGAGTCACATTTCCTCATCTTTTAGCAGCAAAGATTGCAGGATTCTTTAACTCTTAAAATTCTAACCTCTTTACGTAATGTATCGGACCGTATCTTTGGAGTCCTGAAGGAAGAGTGTGACCAGCCTCGACTCATGGTCCATGTAGGTATCAACGACATAGGTAGAAAGATGGATATGGAAATAAGTCAGGATTTCAGGGAACTAGGGGGGAAGCTGAGGGCGAGAACAAACAGAGTTCTTATCTCTGGTGTGTTACCCGTGCCACGAGAAAACGAGGCAAGGAATAGAGAGAGGTTTCAGCTGAACACGTGGCTACAAGGATGGTGCAGGAGGGAGGGTTTCTGCTACTCGGATAATTGGGTCTCATTCTGGGGAAAGTGGGACCTCTACAAACAGGGCAGTCTTCACTTGTACCAGCTGGGTACTAATATCTTGCGTGGGAAAATTTCTGGTGCTACTTGGGTGGGTTTAAACTACCTTAGCAGGGGGATGGGAACCTGATGTGTAGTTGCAGTGCAGAGGGGGTTGAGAGTAGGGAGGACAGGGACAGAATTTCAGGTTCACAGGAATGTGCTGGCAGACAGAAGCTTGGCATGAATTGTGTCCATTTCAACGCCAGACGTATCCGGGGGTACCTGGGACTTCGATGTTGTAGCCAATTCAGAGACATGAATCGAGCAGGGTGAGGAATGGATTTTGCAGGTTCCAGTGTATAGATATCTCATTACGAACAGGGAAGATGGTAAAAGAGGGGGAGGTGTGAACGTGTTAATCAATGATAATATAACAGTGGCTTAAAAAACTTTTGACAAGGACTCGTCTACTGTGGTAGTGTGGGCTGAAATTAGAAACAGGAGAGGAGAGGTCACACTGCTTGGAGTTTTTCACAGGCCTCCCCAGATTTCCAGGGAGATGGAAGAGAGGATTGGCGAAATTATTCTGGACAGGAGTGAAAGGAACAGTGTGGTCATTATGGGGGCCTTTAACATCCCCAACGTTTACTGGAAATGCTATAACTCGAGTACATCGGATGGATCGGTTTTTGTCCAATGTGTACATGAGGGTTTCCTGACACAGTGTCTCGAAGGGCCGACAAGAAGCGAGACCACACTGGAAATGGTGCTTGGTGATGAACCAGGCAAGGAGTTGGATTTAGTCCTAGCTGAGCACTTTGGAGAGAGTGACCATAACTCAGTTACGTTTAGTTTAGTAATGGAATGGGATAGGTACATATCACAGGTCAAGAGTTTCCGATGGGGCAAGGGCAATTGTAATGCGATTAGGCAAGAATTAGGATGCACAGAATGGGGTAGCAAAATGCGGGGGACGCAGTAAATGGAAATATGGAGATAGTTTAAGGAACAGATATTGCGTGTCCTTGATAGGTATGTCCCTGTCAGGAGGAGAGGAAGCGATAACATACGGGAACCATGGTTTACTACAGAAATTTCATCTCTTGTTAAGCAGAAGATGGAGACTTATGTGTTGATGAGCCAAGATGTTTCAGATGAGGCGATGGAGAGTTACAGATTAGCTAAGAAGGATGTAAAAAGAGATAGTTAAGAAGAACAAACAGAGTACTCGAGCAGTCTTTAGAAAATAGAATAAAGGAGAACCTAAAGTTTCCTGTAGGAATGTGAGGAATAAGAGGATGACTACCGTAGGAACAGGGCCAGTCAAAGAAAGAATGACAAGTTGAAGGTGGACCCTGTGGAGGTCGAAGCGTTGCTAAACGAACACTTCTTATCGGTTTTCAACAAGGAAAAGGAGAATATTGTAGAGGAAAAGAATGAGGTACGAGATATTAGGCTAGAAAGGATCGAAGCTAGTTACGAACAGGTGTTATCAATTCTCGAATGAGTGAAAGTAGACAAGATCCCTGGGCCACATGGGATTTATCCTAGTATTCTCTGGGAAGCTAGAGAGGCGATGTTGGAGACTTTGGCTTTGAGCGTTGTGTTGTCATTGTCCACAGATTTAGGACCGCAGAACTGGAGGATTGTAAATGTTGTGCCCTTGTTCAAGAAGGGCAGTAGAGATGACCCAGGTAACTATAAACTAGTGAGCCTTACTTCTGCTGTAGGAAAGGTTTTGGGAAGGATGATAAGAGCTGAGATTTATAATCATCTAGTAAGTAACAAATTGATTTCAGATAGTCAACGTGGTTTCGTCAATGGCAGATCGTTTCTCACAAACCTCATTGAGTTTTTGAGAAGGTTACCAAACATGTCGATGGAGGTAGGGCAGTGAACGTGGTATACATTGACTTCAATGAAGCCTTTGATAAGGTCCCACGTGGTAGGCTGTTAGAGGAAATGCAGAGGAATGGGATTGACGGTAATTTAGCGGTTTGGATTAGAAACTGGCTTTCTGAAAGAAAGCAGCGAGTGGTGGTGCTTGGAAAATATTCCGACTGCAGTCCAGTTACTAGTGGTGTGGCACAAGGATCTGCTTTGGGACCACTACTGTTTGTCATTTTTATAAATGACTTAGACGGATACATAGGTGGATGGAGTAGTATATTTGCAGATGGCACTAAAGTCGGTGAAGTAGTGGACAGTTTAGAAGAATATTACAGAATGCAGGGGACTTAGATAAGCTGCAGGATTGGGCTGAGAAGTGGCAAATGGAGTTCAATGCAACTAAATGCGAGGTGATGCGCTTTGGGAAGAATAACAAGAAGGCAGAGTACTGGGTCAATGGAAAGATTGTTGGTAGTGTGGATGTGCAGAAGGATCTTGGAGTGCATGTAAATAGATCCCTGAAAATTGCCACCCAGATGGGCAGTGCTGTGAAAAAGGCATACAGTTTGTTAGGTTTCATTCGTAGAGGAATTGAGTTCTGGAGCCGCAATATTATAATGCAACAATAAAAAAACGTTAGTGCGGCCACACTTGGAATATTGTGTACAGTTCTGGTCGCCATATTTCGTGAAGGGTGTGGAAGCACTGGAAAAGGTGCAGAGGAAGTTTATCAGGATGTTGCCTGGTCTGGAGGGAAGGTCTTATGAGGAAAGGCTGAGAGACTTGGAATCTGCTCTCATTGCAAAGAAGAAGGCTAAGAGGGGATTTGCTAGAGACATACAAGATAATCAAAGGATTAGATAGGGTAGACAGTGAAAGTCTATGATGATGACGTCAGCTTGTACGAGGGGGCATAACTACAAATTGAGGGGCGATAAATTTAAGACAAATGTCAGAGGCAAGGTGTTTACTCAGAGAGTGGTAAGGACGTGGAATGCCCTACCTGTCAATGTAGTTAAATCAGCCACCTAAGGGGGACTTAAACAATCCTTAGATGAGCACATGTATATCGATGGGATTGTGTAGGGGGATGAGCTGAGAATAGTTCATAGGTCGGCGTAACATCGAGGGCCAAAGGGCCTGTTCTGCACTGTATTGTTCTATGTTCTATGTTTTTTATCTGCTGCTCTTGGCTTAAGCGAGTTCACTTTATCTTTGCAGTGGTATTGTTTAAGAAGATTTGGCACTTGCTACTTAACCAATATCCAATCATGTTGTCCATTTTGGTACAGCTTTCTAGACTCCAATAGGCTTTCCATTACCACTCCAACAAACTTCACTGTCTAATCCAGTTTTCCTACGTTGGGCTTCCAAGTGCCTTTACAAAAACCGAAACAATATGATTTCATGTGGCCTATTTTACCATAGTGAAAACACTGGAGCACTTTTACTCCTCTTTTTCCATCAAGGGTTTCCCTTCCACCCTGTGGTAACTTGTCATTATCATCTTTACCGAGATCTTTGTCTCCCTTTCCACGTGGTGATTTCTCATTTCCCCAATTTCTAATCCTCACAGTTTGAAACTGTTTTTGGAAGCCACTCTTTGATTTATAGACCAACTCATAATCATTACGCATTTCCGCTGCTAATCTTGCCATTTTAACTCTTTGCTCTTCCACTTGAGTTCTGACTAATTCAGGAAATGAATTTTTGAAATCATCCAAAATAATTGTATCTCTGAGAATGTCATCGGTTTACTCTATTTTTACTGACTTCATCCACCGATTAAAATTGCTTTGTTTGATTATTTCAAATCAATGCAGATTTGAGAAGAGTCCCTCCTTAGATTTCTAAATCGTACTCTGAAGGCTTCTGTCACAAGCTCATAAGCATTAAAGTTGGCTTTAGTCACTGCCTCACATGCCCCAGACAGTCGAAAAACACTTGCACTTCCTTCTCATCAAATTTAGGCAAAACGTAAATATGTTTAACCGGGCTTTCACCAGTCCTTTAATTAACATGGGTTTGGTTATCCTCACTCTCTTCCTGACTAAGCTTACCTTCAACCTTCATCTCCATGCTTTAAGTCTAATTTCCTATCTACTTGTCAATTTCTGAAATTTAAACTCCAGCTCTTTCTTCTTTTCTTCTCCCTCTATCTTTCTGTCTCTAGCTGTGTCTTCTTTCTCTCTTTCTCCTTCCTTGAATTTTGCTCTGCAATATAGATTTGTTATTTTGGTTTTTTCTCTGCTTTTAATAGCAATTCCACGAATGTCATTGCTTTTGTCCTTTCGTTTGCATTTGCTGTTAACTTAATCAGTTCATTTTCAGTTGAATTGTAGCAATCCCTAACGATTCTGATGGCGTTTCCAGCAAATTTCTAATGCTGAGCTAATAATGTAATTATCTCCCCTTTCTTCACGGAAGGAGATAGGTACAACTTCAAATGATTACCAATTGCATCAGCTTTTCTTTGTTCACCTTTTGTAAATCCCTTAAAGTCAACTTCTTCCACCTCCATAAAACTAATCATGACTGATTGAGCCATTGTTTTCCAACACACTGTTTAAACTAGGCGGAATCAACGCCTAGAACTAGCAACCACCACTCGCTGCCTTCGAGTCCAGCAACCCCAATCCAAAATCATAAATATGCATCAGATCTCGGAGTAACTCCCTGTTTGTTATGGACCAGGCCAGACACGCCCCCCCACCCCCACCCCACCCCACAATATTTGAAGAATGCAGCCAAGTGTATTCCAGTTTTCTTGTTGTTTTGAACAGTTATAAAGTGGATATTCCAGGAGTGATATGGCTGGTTAAAACCAATCGGTTATAAACAAATTAGAACTTTTTTAGAGATTACCAAATGAAACACAGAAGAGAACAGACGACAGAATAACTTAATCTCGACGAAAGCTCAACAGATTATTCCCAACTTAAAGATGATGTTCCAAGTTTCTGCAATAATCTCCATAAACATCCCTTGGCACAAAATCTAAAATCAAATACAGGGCCTTACTGGTGAGATGTCTGAGAGGGATTCAGTATGGAACACCTTCTTCTATGTAGACGTTACTTTTCCAGCAGCCAAACAAATCTGACTGCTTGTTAATACGAAACTCAACCAAACTAGACCAGTGGAAAAACTGAGCTGAGAGAACTGGCTATTCCACTTCCATTGAATAAGATTTTTTTTGTAAAATTGAAAGCTTTTTTCCGGAGGCAGTGTTTGTTAGCTATCATGAAATTGACCCTGAAACACAGCAAACAAGACAGGCGGGTACGGCTGCATTTTCAATCACTCCAGAAAAGAAAAAGACTTGAACAACAAAACATTGTTAGACGAGCACCATCGTCACACAGTCAATGTCCTGGCCTCCACAACCCTCTGCAGCAAAGATTTTCATGGAATAACCACCCTTTGGATGAAAAATTTCATTATCATCTCAGTTCCAAAGACCGTCCCTTCACTCAGAGTCTGTACCCTCAGTTCCTTATCTCCTTCATTGGAAACAGCTTACAAGCAGAAGTTAAAATAGGAGGAACCTTCACAAAATGAAGTATAATGACATTATGCGGGACTGCTTGGACTCAGTTGTCTGGACTATGTTCAAATCCTCAGTGGAAAACCTGAATGAATGCATTACAGCTGTCAAGGACTTAACGCAAACGCATGAAGGACTGTGTAAGAAAGAACTCAAGCCAAGTGTTCCCTAACTGTAGACCTTGGGTGAACCAGAGAATCAACTCCATATTGAGAACCAGATTGAGACCATTCAAATCTGAAGACTCAGAACGATGCAGGGAATACAGATATAACCTCTGCAAAGCCATCACTGATGCTAAGAGGCATAACCAGATCAGATGAGAGGGTCTTTACGACAAAACTGACTCGCACCGCCTATGGCAAAGCCTGAACAATATTAGAGAATAAAAAAATGAAGCAGAGCAAGCTAACAGACAGAGACGCTTATCTACCTGACATGCTTAATACCTTCTATGCTCGGTTTGAGCAGAATGCCAGTGGAGCAGTGACTCCTGCCCACCATCCCTTGATACACCTGCTCACTTGGTTACCACTGCAGACGTGAGACAAGTTTTTGTTAGAGACAATCCTTGGAAAGTGATGGGCTCGGATGGAGACTCTGGCCAGACACTCAGATCCTGTGTGGAACAACTGGCAGAAGCATTCATCGAATTCTTTAACGTCTGCCTCCAACAATCTGAAATCCACATCTGGTTCATGAATACCACCACCATCCCTGTACCAAAGAAAACACATCTAATGTGCCAACTTTCATTTCCACATATTTTTGTATAATCTGCAAATTTAGCAACAGCACATTCACTTGCATCTTCCAATTCCTTCATATACACATGAGTTCATGTTTTATATGTATAATATACATTATGTGCTGTTATATGTGGAGCTATTTGTGCCTATACAAGTATTGTTGTATTGGAGCTGATTGTGTTTATGTGAAACGCTATTGTGAATTCGAATTGAGTGCTGTCAACTTAAATTTAGAATTCCTACAGGGCGAAAAGAGACCCTTCAGCCTAACAAGTGCACACCGACCCCTGAACAGCAGCCCATCCAGACCTCTAACTTAATAACGTACATCAGGAGAGGAAGTATAAGCAGAAATGGGGAGAAAGCGCAAACTATGTCAGACATTCACCAGAGATTGGGATAGAACTCAGGTCCCTGGCGCTGTGAGTCACTGTGCCACCCCTTTTGAATTGAAGATGTTTGAGTATATATATATATATATATATATATATATATATATATATATATATATATATATATACATATATATATAATTGTATATTATAACTGTTAAATTTATATGTGAATCGTTTTTTTGCGTTTTAGCTCTTCCTATTTTTATATCAGTATTGTGTTTGTTCATGTTAAATTGTGCACTTTTTCTTCCCATCAGTATTACTGTGTCTAACAGTGTGGGGCTGCTGTTGAGCTACGCCAACACTTTGACATGGATCTACAGTGCCAGCGCCGACCAGAGAGACTGCAGCACAGAGCAGCAGCTGTCACATGTTAGAGGTAGTGGGGAATGATTTGGGAAGGACGCTGCATCTCTCGTTATTGCGGAGCTTAAACACATATTCTGGTGTTGAGGGGTGCTGGTGCGCATGTTTAAACAGCACTGGGGAAAACAAAGGGTTACATCAACTTTGAGAGAGTTAATGATTGTAATCTGAAGAGAATTCAACAGAGAATAATGGAGAAAAGATCAAATAGACGAAAGGAGAAGGTTTAGTGGAGGGTAATTTGGAGAGAGATGAATTAAAATAAAGGGGGAGGTTAAAGACAGAAAATGGTGAGGATTTAATATAGTCTCAGAGTCAGGAGAAAGTGAGGACTGCAGATGCTGGAGATCAGAGTTGAAAAATGTGTTGCTGGAAAAGCGAAGCAGGTCAGGCAGCATCCAAGGAGCAGGAGAATCGACGTTTCGGGCATGAACCCTTCTTCAGGAATGAGGAAAGTGTGCCAAGCAGGCTAAGATAAAAGGTAGGGAGGAGGGACTTGGGGGAGGGGCGTTGGAAATGCGATAGGCGGAAGGAGGTTAAGGGGAGGGTGATAAGGTGATAGGCCGGAGTGGGGTGCGGCGGAGAGGTCAGGAAGAAGATTGCAGGTTAGGAAGATGGTGCTGAGTTCGAGGGTTGGGACTGAGACAAGGTGGGCGAGAGGAAACGAGGAAACTGGAGAAATCTGAGTTCATCCCTTGTGGTTGGAGGGTTCCGAGGCGGAAGATGAGGCGCTCTTCTTCTAGCCGTCGTGTTGCTATGGTCTGGCGATGGAGGAGTCCAAGGACCTGCATGTCCTTCGTGGAGTGGGAGGGGGAGTTGAAGTGTTGAGCCTTGGCGTGGTTGTGTTGATTGGTCCGGGTGTCCCAGAGGTGTTCTCTGAAACGTTCCACAAGTAGGCGTGAGGGCGGGGTTAGGCGTGCCAACGGAGATCCGTGTGGAGGTGGTGCAAGGCTAGGAGACCAGACTTGCAAGCAATATGCCAAAAGTGGCCTAACCAACATCCTGTGCAACTGCAACATGAACTGCCAACCCCGACACTCAATACACTGACCAATAAAGGAAAGCATACCAAATGCTTTCTTCGCTATCTTACCTATTCACGACTCTACCTTCAAGGAATTATGAACCTGCAATCCAAGGTTTTGTTTTTTCAGCAACACTCCCTCGGACCTCACCATTAATTGATCTTACTAAAACTGAAAAAAAAAAATCAAAAGTTAACCTTTCCTTCTCCGTAGACTTCACCCTATGTTCTGCCAGTCGATGTCAACGAACATATCCCCAGAATCCTGGCAATATGCTTCTTTTCTGCCACCACTAGCGCCATTGCTTCCATGTCTACTGCCTCCAAGCTCGACACAGCCTCGCTGCGCAGTCCCACATCTCCTCAGGTGCTGGACGTTGACTGCCGGTCTCTCAGCTCAAGTTCCAATGCCACCATAAAGATGGAGCAAAGATGGAGAGACACGGGGATCCATCCACCCGCGGGAGGCCGCCCCATTTTAACCAAAACAAAATAAAGTTACTGAGTTGGAAAGACAATGAAGAAGCAGTGTGGATGCAGTCGCACCCACTGTTTGTACCATGAGGGAACGAGACCCACACTCAAGGGTCAAACGTCGCCAACCCCACTGTTTCCATCTTTGAAGATCGAGCTTTCCAAATGACTCCTATGTTGAGCCTGCAAAAATCTCAGATATGGAGGGAACCAACGTTCTCAGTAATGACTCGTAAATCTCTGACAGACTGTTTCACATAACATCATATCTCCCAGGAACCAATTGATTATGTTAAACAAAATGATTTCCTGTGACACAATAATGTTGGCATGTTCATTTTTTAAATTTGCAAGTTTACATAACCAGAAAGAAATTCTTGCATTTACGTAGTATTCAGGGAACACCAGAGTCTATACAGTGTTTTACAAAGCTTACTTTTCTTCCCAATATAGTCACTGTTGCAATATAGGAAGTGTAGTAACAAATTTGCGCACACCTAACATCCTCACGCGACAGTGTTAGAAGAATCAGGTTATCTACTTTTTGTAATGTTGACTGGGCTTAGTCATTAACTGGACAGAAAGGATAACTCCTCTGTTCCTCTTCAAATAGCACTTTTAGAAGGCAGATGGGGGTTTTCTTTTAATACCTAATCCAAAAGAGCTAAAGCCTCTGCATAAAAAAGACTGTGCAGTGTTGTTTTTTTTTGTCAGTGACTAAAGCGAACCACTGCTGCTGGAGATACTGCTCATCAATTTCAACTAGCTGCCAATATTGGAGCATGGTTGGAGGGCTGACACCAAATTCCCCTGCACCTCAGATGCTGCGTGATCTGCTTTAATTTTCTTGCTCCACACTCCCGACTATGATCTCCAGCATTTGCAGCACTCATTATCTCCAAACAGATGAAACAGTCTGTGGCTGCATTTATCAGGACAAAGGTAGCACTGCATACATAGCTGATGTCCAGGAAACACCTTGAGAAGTAAAAGTGTTTGCGTTGCTTCAGTATGACATCAGTGTCAACGAACAGTTGATCCAACACTAACATTTCCTGAAGAAGGGCTTATGCCCGAAACGTCGATTCTCCTGTTCCCTGGATGCTGCCTGACCTGCTGCGCTTTTCTAGCAACACATTTCCAGCCCCAACACTAACATAGCCAGCAGGCAGCGTGTTGTGCTGTTAGAAAGGTCGCATTTTCACTATGTGGGAACAAAAATCACCAGAAAATTAACTAAAAGAAACAGTAGGTAAAATTCAAATCGCAAATTACTGATGAACTGTTGTCCATTTCTGCCGACAGAGCAACGAAGATCTGAGCACTTAACTCGATCAGTTGGGATGGTTCAGATGTCAACTGTTTTTAAAAAAAGTACCTCCAAGGTAAACTCATTTTGAAGCTTCTCATTCTTGGGTTTAAATAAGTGTGCGCAGAGAATTTACAGAGGACAAGGTGGAATTTTCTTTGGGGAGAAAGGAAAGGGGTTGAGAGGGGATTAGAGGAAAAGGTTTTCACTTAGAGCGCGGTGAGGTCTGATACTTGACTGCTTGGAGGGTAGTTGAGGCGGAAAACCTCACAACCTTTAAAAACTACGTGGATGAACATTTACAGTGCTATAACCATTTTTCTGAAAGAGAATTGAGATTCAAAGTGTTGGTATTCATCTACTATGGATGATTTGGTTCGACTGCTATTAACAGACTGGAGGTGGTTCTGGGCACTATATTCCAAAATTATGAGTTGTTACCCTTGAGAAGATGTAAATATTTGACAAAGAATGTAAGTAGAACAGAGAAACTTAGGTTTCTTTGGTAAAGGCACAAAACACTGACTAAGTGTTCTCTGTAATGATTAAATGAGGATCTGTTAGATCACTGAGCCACTCATAGCTTGTTTTGAAAAGTGAATAATTATTGGTTTAATTTAGGAAATGCTGCAATTTGGCGTGTATTTTGAGTCGGCAAAAATGCAAATTTCAAACTGGTAAGTGTCACTTGTTTATGATATTCTCTGTATTGTCTGACAGAAATAGTTTTCAATGTATCTGTTTATATTTTATAAATAAAGTTTATCATGCAAAACAATACAGATGATTCACTACTGCAATTATTGAACATGGCTACACAAATCATTTCCAATAAAATAGATAATGATAAATATCTGTTGTTGCTCAATCTCTCGTAATTTGATCATTTCAGGGGCAATGAACAATTAAACAGATAATCTGAATACCCAGTCAGTTGATGAACAGAATTTGAGTTCACAACATTTGTTTAAAAATGAAAACACTTTATTTTATAATGACAATAACTTAGCAGGATAAGCAATATTAACCTAGTGATATCACTAATGAATTCTTATGTTCTAAACTGAGTTACAATTATTCCTTCTCACGAAGAATTATTTCATGCATTTCAAAAGTTACAAAGCGCCATGCAGTTTCTTCAAAAAGCAACTGGACGGTTTCCACAGCCCTCTGCAATGCACTTTAACATTCCCAGTTCTCTCACTAAAACAAATAACAAAACATAGTAAGCGAGAAAGTGAAGCTTTCTGAGTTAAGGGCGTTTTTCTTAATCTCAGATTGCAGAACTCTCGAACAATATTGGAATCTCCATTAATATCATTCGGGGTTGCAAACAGTCAAAAATAAATAGAAGTTCAATCGTGCACAAAATCACTCAGCCTATGGTCAGACTTCAAAAGCAGGCTTTAAAAGAAATTGTTTACACAAATACCTACAAGTTAAATATTTACTTCAGATGGACAGAGAAGGGCATTGCTTATTCTCACAAAAACCAGAACCAAACTCACCCTAAATATTATTGCACTCTCTACATAAATAGCCCATCGCTTTTCCTTTCCCAAAGTGCATACATTCCTTAATCCTATCAAACATTTCCATAGTCTCTAATTAAAAATGAGATTTCTCGAAGGTTTCCAGAAGCAATGAATGATCCAGGGGGAAGTTGAGTTTCCCAGCAATTCTTTTGGAATCCATTAGAATCTTCGATGATGGGAATTCTGCTGGATCCCTGGAGACTACATAACCAATTGCCTGCCCTTGTGTGGGGGTGGCTGCAACATGTCCAAGTATAAGTGACAATAGCAGTGTCAAACATTCGATTGTCCTCAGGCATATTCACACAAATTCAATGATGCAAAGCACTTACCGGGAATTGTTACCATCAGGAGCATCATGTCAAACATTTTCAATGGGAACTATATTTCCTGCGTGCATCACTTTATGCAGCCAATCTCTCCGTAGTAAATGCTGAGGTGATAGAAACGCACAGCCTTACACTTTTTCCCAGCTGGCATCAGCTGGGGGAGTGTCACATTGCAAAGTCACTCAATTAATTTTTAAAGATTTCGAACGAAGAGGTGACAGCAGTGAGTAACTCCCTAGTTGTGACAGAATATTTTTGCAACTGAGCTTCACTGGATAATACAAATCTCCATCGATCAATAACAATCATTGGACATGCATATCGAGTAAAGCCATTGAAACCCGCATGCAATCGGCCCAGCGGTCCACACCAAGCCTCAGAAGACCATCCCAACTAGACCCACACTCTGTGGGTCTAGTTGGGATGACAGTTGAACTACTGTGCCGCCCTGTATGCCAGGAATGATACCCAAAAGAGATCCATTCCACTATTTCAGTGTCATCCTTCACTTGACAATGTTCATTTGGAAATTAAATTCTGCTTGTCAATGTCTGTCTGAAAACTGCTCTCCTCAAAACAGGGATGTAGTTTCCTTGTTTAACAGCGGCTCTTCCAGGATGTGGTGGTAGTTGGTTACTTGAGACGACACCACGTAGGTATTAACAATTTCAGCATCACAACAGAATTCCTCACCTTGCACAAATACAGCTTCTCAATGGAATGTAACTTCTCCAATTAAGGAATTACTTGAAACAAGTAAAATAACGCTGAAAACTATCCTCAACATATACTTAAGATGCAACACTTTTTATTCTTCTCTGCAAAACTCAACTCTCACCTCATTTTAAGTTTTAAGACATAAAGCTGGGTTTGTGTCATTTCACTCCCTTATCGTTGAACTCTTGTTATCTATCTATCATTCTTGTCAATTAATGGTGTATGAAAATAGGAACATAAGAACTAGTAGCAAGAATAGGCCATCTGGCCCTTCCCACCTGTTCTGTCACTCAATTCGTGGACTCAACTCCACTTAATAACACTCTCATTGTATCAGTTAATTCTTTTTTTTTTGTTTTAATCCATATTAGCTTTAAAAACTTTTACTGACTTACCGTCAACTACATCACTGGGAAAGGAATCCCATGGATTTACAATTCTCTGGGTGAAGAAGCTTCTTCTCCATTCAGTCCTAAATCTGCTCCCTCTAATCTTGAGGCTATGCCCTCTTGTCCGAGCTTCACCTATCAGTGGAAACATCCGACTCCTTCTATTTTATTGATTCCCTTCAATATATTATATATTTCTGTAAGATCCCACAACATTCTTCTGAATTCCAATTAATATAATTCCAATCTACTCAGTCTCTCGTCATAAACCAACCACTTCAAGTTGGAATCAGCCCAGTGAAACTCCTCTGCACCCCCTTCAAAGTCAGTATATCCTTTCTCAATTAAGGAGACCAAACCTACACACAGGACTCCAGGTATAGCCTCACCAGTACCTTGTATATTTGCCTCTCTGCTTTTAAACTCAACCCCTTTAGAATGAAGAGCAAAATTCCATTTGCCTTTCTAATTACTTGTTGTAGCTTTACACCAATCTTCATGCACAAGGATACCAATTTCCCTCTGCATAACGGCATGCTTCAACTTTTTACCATTCGAGTAATAATCTTTGTGACTGTAACTCCGACCAAAATTTGTGACTTTACACTTATTAACATCGTATTCCATCTGCCACAATTTTGCCCACTCACTCAATGTATCAATGTTCCTCTGCAAAGTTTCACAGTCCACTGCAAACATTGTTCAGGCAGTCATCTTCATGTCATCTGCACTCATAGACACCATACACGTGGTTCCAAATTGCAAATCATCTTTATAAGTTGTAAATAATTGTTTTCCTAACACTGATCCCTGAGGCACACCACGAGTCACTGATTTCTAGCCAGAATATCACTCATGTATCCTCACTCTTCACTTCCGTTTCGTCAATCAATTCACTATTCATGCTAATACTCACCCGTAATGCCATGCGTCATTATCTCATGCAACAGCCTCGTGTGAGGCATCTTGTCGAAGGCCTTTGGAAATCTGGGTACACCACATCCATTGTGTCCCCGTTGTCCACTTTAAGTGAAATGTCGTCGCAGAATTCCAAAGTATTGGCATAGCATGACGTGCCCTTCATGAACGCATGCTATTTCTGCCAAACGGGACAATTTCTTTCGAGATGCCCTACGTTTTCTTGACAATAGACTCAAGCACCTTTCCCACTGCAGAGGTTAGGTCGACTGGTCTGTAATTCTCAATCTTTTGTCTATCTCCCTTTGTAAACAGTGTCATCACATTTGTTGTTTTCCAATCTGCTGCCACTGCCCCACATTTCAGCGAATTTTGGGAAGTTAACACCAGTGCACCTGCTATTTCTCCCGCCCTATCTTTTTTAGACGCGTGGGATGCATTCCATGAGGGCCAGAGAGTTATCTATCCTTAGCTCCATTAGATTGCCCAACTGTAGCTCTTCCATAATCACGATTGTTTCCAGGTGTTCACCTATCTTCATCTCTTCGTCACTTATTGGCATGTTATGGGTGTCCTCCACTGTGATGATCAATTTCAAAATCCTGTTCAATGCCTCAGCCACTTCATCATATCCCATAACGAAATGCGCCTTATCATCCTCTAAAGAACCAAAATTTACTTTAGTCACTCTTTCTCGTTTTATACGTTTATAGAAACCTCTGCTATCTTCTTTGAAATGCTGTGCTCGCTTTTTTCTCATACTCGATCTTACCTTTCTTTATAGCTCTTTTTGTGTTTTCTGTTTTGTGTTTTCTGTTGATCTTTAAAGTTTCCCAATCTTCTAGTTTCATGTTTTTGTCCACATTGTATGACATCTCTTTCATTTTGATAGCCTGCCTTATTTCCTCACACATCCATGGCAGATTACCCCTCTCCTTGCTGTTGCTGAGAACTTTGAAAAGAATATCTTTGGATGTCCTCTTCTGCTCGTCAAATGTCCCACCATAAATCTTGATTTCCAGTTCATTTGAAGCAAAACTCCCCTCATTATATTGTAGCCTCCCTTGTTCAACCACAAGAGACTGGTATCAAATTTGGTGTTCGCACTCTCCAGCTGTATTCTAAATCCAAACATTCTATGATCACTCGTCCCAAGAGGATCCCTAACGATGAGGTCATTAATTATTCCTGTCTCAATACACAGGGCCAGATACAGGATAGCTTGTTCCCACGTCGGTTCCATTCCATACTGTTCAAGAAAATTATCACGGATAGACTCAACAAACTCCCCCTCAAGGCTACGCTGACTGAGCAGTTTCGACTAATCTACATCCAGATTAAAATCCCCCGTGATAATAGCCGTACCATTTATATAGACATTCGTTACTTCTTTGTTTATTGCACGACGCAATGTGATGTTCTTATTTGGTTGCATACTGGCTACCCCTATCAGTGATTTTTTTTTCGTAGAATTTCTAATTTTCGTGCAAATGGATTCAACTCTAGTCTGCACAGAACCTATATTATCTCTAAGCACCACCATAATGCCATCCTTGAATGTCAGAACTACATCACCGCCCTTACATTCTTGTCCATCCTTCTGCATAATCTGGTAAAACTGGATATTCACCTCGCAGTCATGACCATTCCGTGACTATGTTTCTGTAATGGCTACCAAGCATATTCATTTACAATGAGTGTTGTCATTAACACATCCAAAGTGTTACGAACGCTACAAGCATTCAGGAAAATTGCCTTTATATTAGCAATCTTACCGTCATGATTCACAACATCTTTAATATTTCCTGATATATCCTTCCTTTTCGTTTTTTTCATAGTCTGCCTTGAACTAAAATCCTCATGTATTCATGCTAACCTGCTGCTTACCGTTTTGTTTATCATCACACTTCCTGTCGGTTTCCCTTTCCCTTGCCCCTGACTCACAATTTTAAAGCACTAATGACTATCCTTTTTATCTTTCTTGCTCTAACACTGGTTCCAGATGGGTTCAGGTGGAGACTATCCAATCAGTACAGATCTCTCCTGTTGCAAAACTGATGCCAACGTCCCTTGAATTGGTATCACTCTTTCCCACAACATTCCATTCGCCACGTATTTACTTCCCCAAATTTCTTATCCCTAAATCAATTTGCATATGGCTCGGGAAGTAATCCAGAGATTATGAGCCCCAACGACCTCTTCCTTAATTTTAATCCTAGGGCTTTATAATCCCCTAACAGTTCCTCCATCCTAGCTTTGCCTATATTGTTAGTCCCAACGTGGAGCACAACAACTAGATCCTCTCCCTCCCGCTCCAAAGTCCTTTCAAGCCGGTCAAAGATGTTCTGCATCTTGACACCTGGAAAGCAACAACCTATCGACAACTCCTGATCCAGCTTGCGTACTATTCTATCTGTACGCCTAATTATAGAATTCCCGAGAACTAACACGTGTCTTTTTGCTCCTCTTTTTTTTAATGGCCTTCTGCATGGTGTCATGGTCAGTTGGCTCATCCTCTCTGCAGCCATCCACACTGGGAGCAAATATCTCACACCTTGGATAAGGGCAAAAGTTGAGGCTGCTGCATTCCTGAACTCAGGATCTCCCTACCTGCCTCACTTGCAATTACACTCTGTTGTTCCTGATCACGAACTGAATTTGCATTAATTTACCAGGTATGACTTCCACCTGAAACAAAGCGTTACCCCCCTAGGTAATTCTCCCCTTCTGGAGATACCACAGTGTTTGAAGGTCAGATTCGAGATCATCAACTCTGATCCGGAGTGCTTTCAGCAACCAACACCTGTTGCATGTGTGATCACTGTCGTTCACAAAGGGATTAGCCAGCTCCCACATCATGCAACTCCAGCACATCACCTGCCCAGCCACCACTGCTTAGTTAATTAATTAAGTAAAATTTCGTCACTATTCGAACTGGAAGACGACACTATTTATACATGAGAATACTGTGATATAGGCTACTGGATTAGGTGGGATTGAGGTTCGCAAAGAGGAGGTGATAGCAATTCTATGAGTTAAATAATTTCTAGTAATGATCTGCAATGATCTCATTCATTTAACCATTTAATAGATAAATAGAAATGAAAGTAATTTTTTAGCCAATCACCCGGTACAACAGATCTATAAATAGAAATAGAAAAAAAAAATACCTTATCACCACAACACATCTTTTGGTTTGATGAGGAGGGCGGGTGGGAAACAGCACACGTGATATCTGCTGCCCAAATATATTCCCGGTAGGCCGCTGGACTGCACTATCACCTGTCCCTCTGCTCCTGTGAAATGAAGACTGCTGACTCTCGAGATAAGTTTTTAAGAGTATGCATTTTACCTTACTAGCACCTCTTCGTCTTCTAGTGGATCATCAATCATTTTCATAATTAACAAACTGCTGTGACCCCAAAACAGATTCTTCCAGTCCACCATTAGTAACGGAACATTTCCTATCAACCGCCACCCTCTGTCTTCTTTCAGCTCACCAATTTCTGATCCAACCATTAAATTGCCCTCAATCTCATGCCTCCGTATTTTGTGCAATAGTCGACTGTGAGGAACCTTTTCAAACGCCTTACTGAAATCCATACACATCACCTCAACCTCTTTACTCTCATCCACCTGTTTGGTCACCTTCTCAAAGAGCTTAGAAATGTTTGTGAGGCGGGACATGCCCTTCACAAAACCGTGTTGACTATGCCCAATCAACTTATTCCTTCAAATTGACTATAAATTCTATCTCTTATAATCATTTCCAACACTTTACCCCCAACCGAAGTAAGGCTCACTGGTCTATAATTGCCATTGTTTTCTCTACTCCTCTTCATGAGCAAGGGGACTATGTTTGATATCCTCGAGTCTACTGACACTATTGCTGCAAACAATGATGGCATAAAAAGCAAAGCCAAAGGCTCTGCAATCGCATCACTGGCTTCCCAGAGAATCCTAGGATAAATCAGATTTGGCCCTGGGACTTACGTATTTTCACACGTTAGAGAATTGCTAAAACCTGCTCTTTGAGAACTTCAATCCCAACTAATCCAGTAGCCTATATCACTGAATTCTCCTTAGCAACAGTGTTGTTCTCCAATGTGAATACTGAGGAAAAAATATTCATTTAGTGCTTCTCCTATCTTCTCAGAATTCAAGCAGAACTTCTCACGACTATCCTTGTTTCGTCCAAATGTTACTCTCATTATTATTTTATTTCAAATTCATGGATTCCCTGCAGTGTGAAAGAAGGCCAGTTGGCCCAACAATTCCACACTGACCTTCTGAAGAGTATCCCAATCAGACCCATTCCTCTACCCTACATTTACCCCCGACTAATGCACCTAATCCACATACCCCTGAACACTCTGGGCAATTTTGCAAGGCCAATTCACCTAAGCTGCATATCTTTGGGCTGTTGCAGGAACCGGCCAATCGCTCGGCCAATCACAATCTTCTTTCTTCTTTTCTCGTTTGCCTTCATCTTTATCTTTTCTTCCTTTTTGTGATTGTGGAGGAAGATAGTATCAGTGGCGTCTGCGGTAGCGGCGTTGTGTGCCTCGTATGGGGATCTTGGCAGTGGTAGCGAGTCAGCCCAAATTCACAAACTGATTATTTTGATTGATTACATTGGATTGATATTAATCAGACAGTTGAACAGAGCTAGTAAGCCAGAAAGCTTGCAGCATTCACTGTCAAATTGAATGAAGCTAGACCTATATGCAAGCTTTTCACCTTGAATGAATATTGATTGGGTTGTTGATGAGAAACTGCCACAAAGTTTCCGATGGAACAACAAAGCTGACTGTTTTTGAGACACTAGGCTCCTAGAGCTGACTTAATGAAAAAATATGCATTATAATATCTAAACTGTCTTTTGTAACACCCTTCCCAAAATAGAAACTCAATTTATAAAATATTAATTACTTTGTTTCATCAAACTACAGCTCAGCCAGCATACTCAGAAATGACCCCGATAACGAACTAAAACAAGCTACTCATATCAGAAGGATCCCACAAACTCCAGAGAACTCTGGGACCAAGACGCAGCAACCTTAGGAGTAGGAAGAACAGACCCAATTCCAGTTTAATGAACTGCAATCAAGTAATATACAATTTTTGAATATCAACTACTCCCAAAGCAGATGTTAAACTGGCATAGACACTTCAGAACTGCAAGTTTACTTAGGATATTATAGGGAAAGGCCAGTTTTGAAAAGTTATATACTCATCTATGTATTTACCTATTCTAATATAATGAACCATGTATTGTAGTCAACCGTGTCTCATTAGTGAAAAACAAGGCCAATTAAGGGAACGACTAAATCAGTCCATACCAAAATTAAGCGTGTATTGATATTGTCAATGGCCATGGTGAAACAGCCAAAACGTTGATTAATTATTTTATACCTTAGCATTTACAGGAGAAAATAAGAACATTTTCGTTAATGTCCTTTCGGATGGAAACTGCCATTCTCACGTGGTCTAACTGATGTGTGACTCCTAACTCACAGTAAAGTGCTTGACTCTGTACTGCCCTCTGAGGTGAGCAATAAATGCTGGCTTGGTCAGCGACCACTAATCACATATAAAGCCATAGAGTTATGCTTCAGCTGTACTAAATCCTGGTTAGGTTCCACTTAGAATACTGTGAGCAGATCTAGACACTACAACTTACGAAGAATGTATTGTCCTTTGAGGAAGTACAATATATATTTGCGAAAATGATACCAGGACTTTAGGGTTTTAAATATGTAGGGAAATTACGCAAATTAGGTCTGGTTTCTGTATTAAATAGAAGTCAGGATAGGCAAAGATAAGTTATTTCCACTGTTTGGGGATTCTAGAACAAATGGACATATTGTGAGAATTAGATCCATTGTATTCAGGGGAGATTTTCGGAAGCACGTCAGCAAGAAAGGGTGGTGAATGTTTGGAAATCTCTTCCACAAACAGCAGTGGATTCTGAACGAGTTGTTAACTTTAGAGGTGAGATAGATTTTATTTTGTTAAGCGAAGGTATTAAAGTGATAAGGCTGAAAGACAGGAATCTGAAATTAGTTTACATATCAGCCACTGAATAACTGAACAGGCTTAAGAGGCTGAAAGGACTGTTCTTATGCTTTTTCTGACTATTAATCTCCTCCCAAAGCCATTGCCATCATTTAATCTGCCCCCATTACAAACATTTACCCTCCCTCTATCAGTATTTGACTTTCTCCCTACTTCTCTCTAAGTAGCCCTGTCACTATTACTCTCAATTTGATCCTGTCAACTCTGCATTTAATCCTATCATTTTTGACTGCATTTAACCCTTTCTCTACTCCACTATATTCATACTTCTTTCTATAACTCTCCATTTACACCTCTCCCTATTACTTTTTATTGAACTCCATTGTCTTCTCCTGTATTTACCATTCTCTTTGTTCCCTTGTATTTAATTTTCTCGCTGTTACTTTGCATTTAACCCTCACCTTATTATTGCCATTTTAATCCTCTCCACATTATTCTCTATTGAATTCTCTACATATTGTAATCTCTAACACCATTTCTATCTGTATTTAACACTCTCTCAATTATCGTTCCCTGAATATGTAATGAGAGTAAATTTTGAGAAGATTTATTGCTCAGGTTGAAGTTCTCCATATAAGTTTGCTCAATGAGTTGCAAGATTCATTTTCAGAGGTTTCGGCACCATACTAGGTAACATCATTATTGAGCCTCCGGTGAAGCACAGGTGTTATGGCCTGCTTTTCAGTTTTTTGTTTAGGATTGCTTGGTTTGGTGACGTCATTTCTTGTGGTGGTTTAGCAATGGCATCAGGGTAGTCCACATACTTACGAACAGACTGAAACAGCTGCTCATAGACTTTAAATACCCTATACAAACAACAGGCATAAGCAACGTCATTTACAAATACCTTGCAAGAACTGTCACAATCACTACTTTGGACAAAGAGGCAGAAAACTAGCCACAGGATACATGAACCTCAACTAGACATAAAACGACATGACCCACTCTCACAAGTATCTTCTCATACAAATGAAGAAAAACAGCACTTCGACTTGGACAGCACATCCATCCAGGGAGAAGCCAAACAGAGACACATGCGAGAATTCATAGATGCGTGGCATTCCAGCAGGAACTCTATCAACAAGCAAATTGACTTAGATCCCATTTACCACCCTCTGAGAAAAAGAACAGGAAATGACATTACCACAGCAAATTACATCACATTGGGAAATGATGTCGCCAACCCAAGGAAACCTAAACACATAAATAAAAAGCGGGCCATGCCACCAGTGCTTCACTGGATAATCACTGATGATGTTACCTGGTATGATTTCGAATCGTCTGAAAATGAACATTCCAGCCCTGCGAGCAAACTGACATTGATATAATGAGAGATCACGTGTCCCTGTCTATTTCTTATCCATAAATGCTAACACATGACCAATGCTGCTCTGCGCAGCTGCACCTCCAGCAAACGTTGGAACAGCTGGTCCATTATAAAGCACAGGAGGAGCTCAGCATTCACATCCAATGGTCAGACACAGTACTGTTGATAAGTAGGAGATAGGCACAAATTTAACATAAATTAATGTTTATATATCAACAAGAACTGCTCCACGATACAACAATATTTATTTACAAAAATGAACATTTCCATGACAGAACATACACATAAACACAAACTGTTCCAACGTATGACAATATTTAAATGAATATAAACACAACACAATACAATAATTCATATATTAACTTGTACCACTCCAATACATGACGATACTTATATTAATCCATAACAGTTGAAAGGCACAGCAATACTTATGAAAAAGCATGAACAGCTAAAAAACAAAACAGGATTTTAATAAGAACATGAACAGTTACCATACGCAACAATACTTCTAATTAAAAACAAACAGTTCCCATACAAAGCAATATTTATTAAGAAACGCAGATGGTTCTAATGCAGCATAATATGTACATCTTAAATCGGTCTGCCACAGTGCATAATAATATTTATGCACAGATAAACAGCTCTATACAACAATGCATAATATATATTATACATATACTGTGTAAAACATTCAATACTGCGTATGTGAATAAGGTAAAAACAATGACTGCAGATGCTGGAAACCAGATTCTGGATCAGTGGTGCTGGAAGAGCACAGCAACGGATGCTGCTTGAATTGCTGTGCTCTTCCAGCACCACTGATCCAGAATCTGCGTATGTTAATGGCCGAGTAAGAAGCAAATGTCCTGTAGCGAGAGTTGCAGTTGGGACAAAAATAGGTGGGAAGACAAGTTGAGAGAGAGATGCAGACAATTTCGAGAAAGATTTTGATCGGTTAAGTAAGCAAAATGTCAATTTGACTTTGGAAAAAAATGAAGTTGCTCATTTTGGAACGTAGGATAAAAAGACCAGAGAATTATTTAAGTAAGTAAACACTGCACAAAACTGCAAAAGAAGTAGACTTGTCGTAACTGTGATCAGAATACAAAAAATCGTAATACACAGGTGCAGCAGGCTGCTAAAGAAGATAAAAGCCCACTGGATTAGTGGCAAGGTACGAGCATGGATAGAGGATTACCTAACTGGTAGAAGACAGAGAGTAACAATAAAGGGATCTTTTTCAGGTTAGCAAATGTGGTCTAGTGGAGTTCCGCAGATGTTAGATTGGGATCACAAGTATTCAATGATCGGATGATAGAGGTTATTTTTGCGAAGTCTGCACTTGCTGCAAAGTCAAACAATAGGGAGTGTTGAGGAAGCACAGCGGCTGAAAAAGGACTCGGACAGACTAGGACAGTGGACAAACAACTGTCAAATGGAATGCAAGTGAGAGTTTATGAACTTGGGTCAGAATATTAGATTGCAGCCTATATCCTTGAAAACCTGAAGTACATGAGCGACTCAGGAGTCCCTTTCCATGATTCTCTTTAGGTTAATATATAGGTTCAGTTGGCAGTTAGGAATGTTGGAAAGGGGAAAAGGTCGAACCCCCTCTGATTTGTAAACGTAACCACAAATCCTAATCTGTTTTTCTGGGAGTGGCAGTTTCCTTTGAATAATTAAACCCAATACACCCAGAGAAGCTCGCCTTGCCTCTCGTAATCTGTTAAAAGTGTGTTTAAGTGAAACAATTCCCTGATACTCAATTTATAAGTAACAAGTAACAATTTATTTATTTAATCTAACAATGTATAAATTAACAGAATTACAAACAAATCGAACAATATCCCATAACTACTAACTATTCTCCAAGTGAGCAAAGTTCCACTGGTATGCTGTTCCAATAAACACACGTCCCATCTATAAAAGTATAAGCAATAAGAGAACAATAAATTATTAATTAGTCTCTCAAAGTTCACGCAGGTCTATTGGAATGCTTTGTCGCTTCCGCTGCCTCTCAGTCTACCTTTTGATTCCAAGTCACAAACGCCCTTCTTCGGCTGATCCTGCTGTCAGGGATGATTTGTCTGTTTCTTTTGGTCTGGACTATTAGCTAAAAGTGCCATGGTACCTTAAATAGATGAATGATGTTTACTGTGAGAGTTAAAAGTTGTTACCTCTTCAGGTGCCAGCTTGCTCACTCCAATTTTCAAATTCCCTCATCTTTTATACCGTTGATTATCTATTAATTTCTTTACAAGTGGAATGGTTCGACATAGTCAAAAACATCAGATTTAATTTTAATTGAGTTTTTTTTTATCTCGCCTTAGTTTAAATTAATTGGTTAATATTCAAGGTGATTGCATTTACATCAAAACAAACCTTAGATTTACATTCACACAGCCAATTGGTGCATGGTTCAATTTCAGAACTGTCTGTATTCTGCAGCTGCGGACAGCCACATTCTTCTGTGTAAATCATTAAGCTGAGAAAAAGCACTTTACCTCTTAAAGGGACCACACACTCTATCCTCTTATAACTTTTACAACCAAATCCTACCTTCCCGCGTTCCACTTCACGAGTACTCTTCACAAAGTCATATTAGGTAGAAAATGGCGCTTTGAGGCAGCACTGTTAACCACTATACCACCGTCCCACCCAACTGTTAGCAGCTTTGTGCCTCATGTCAAAGGAAGTGTGTGCTGGCTTTGGAGGTGGTCGAGATGAAATTTAGAGGAATGCCACATTCACCTGCTTCCCATATTAAACTCTGCCACTCTTATTTGTTGTTTCTGTGTGAGTGTATGTATTCCCATCATGTTTTGACTAGAACTGCACGCATAAACCAAGCTGTATCCTCACCACAGTCATGGAAAGCTCCAATATGGCTTCCTATAACCTGCACCAAGACTGATATAGGCATACGTCCCGTTTGCCTTCTTCACCACACTACTAAACGGTCATGCCACATTCATTCATCTGGAAGTGCATCCCAAGATCTCACCGTTCCTCGGAGGATCATCGTGCCCTGCTTTTCATTGAGTATTCACTACGCGTGTTGATTAGTTTAATTTAGGTTTTTGAACTGAAATAACAGTACAAAATGCAGGTTTGCAGCGGCAGAGATACTGATATTTAGATGTTTTCAAGGTTCTCAGGAAATGATCCACTGAAAGCAATCTCTGCACCGTGACCTGCTATCGAGTTATATTGGCAATTTTCAGGAATGAAAGTGTCATTTTGAGAGAGAGACATAACCACAGTCTGAAGGACACAAAAATACACCTACACACAGAAATACTGTCAGACTGAAACAAAAGAGCATATTAATTAACAGGAACTGTCCAAATGTGCATGCACGCACACACACACAAACCCCTCTCCTGCACATATAAACACACACACTCTCTCTCACACACACACACGCAATTCCCCCATACAAAAAACATGCACACATTCACACTCGCGAACACACACATACACACCCACAAACACACTCAGTGAAACGCCTTCCACACAAACACCCACAGCCACACACATAACCACACATGCACACTGAAACCCGTCATCTACCACCACCCTCCCCTCCCTCGCCCCCCCCCCCTCCCACAATTGCGTGAGAGTACACATGCACATACAAACAGACAAACTGAGATACAGGAACACCAGGACACGGAAACACGTACACGCAAAAACACAATCAGACTGAGACATAGGAATATACCAAGGAACAGGAACCCATCAATCCCATCAACACACATACACATATACACACCCACAGCCAAAGCACCCCTAAACAAACACAATTCCAAACTGCCTCCACTACTTCCAAACGTGGGCGTGCACGCGCGCATACACCCACACACACACATAATCACACAGATATGGGAACGCACCAACACACCAGTACCCACGCCCACACAGACACACTGAGGAACGCAATAATGCTGCAAAAAGCGAACACACCTACACGCAGACAGATCAACACACACATCTCCACACTCACATACTCACAGAAATACAGTTACACTGAGATATAGGAACAATTGGACAACAGATGGGGAACACATGCACGTATACACATAAAAAACACAAGCGTCCTGCAATATGGGAGCACATTTACACACAGACACTGAATCGCACTCACTCACTGACCCTCACTCGCATATAGAAATGAAATCATGCTGAGAGACATTGCACACCAACCATCAAGACCTTAGAGAAACATTCCTGTACACACGTATGAGCACACAATCACAGAACTACACACAGTTAGACACAGACATTAAGCAACGCTCAAACAAACGCAGAGGCACATCCAAACAGAGACACAGAGAGATCCTGCCAGATGCAGAGAAAAATGTTGACATACAGACCATCAGCCAAACACAGTCAGAACAACGAATTCACTTAAACAGGAGCACAGTCGGACAGAGACACACCCTGCATTCGCGCAATAATCCACCTGCACTCAAAATCAGACACATAGAGATTCCCAAAATCCGTCTGACACGCTAACATACTCAAGCAAAAGCAGAAAGTGCAATGTACAGATAGAAATGCAACAGACACCATACGTAAAATACATATGGATACATTGGAACATATCCAAAGACAAAAACTGAGCAACATAAACAGACTGACATCCCCACAAAGGCATGAAACATACCCACAACCAGACATTCACACAAACCCTCACACACTGGAAGAGAAATTTGCGTACACACGCACACACACACGCACTCTCTCTCTCACACACACACACACTTGACCCAATGAACGTGAACATAGACTAAACTAAAGACGAGTGTCTGATATAGTCACTGAGAGAAAACGAGACACAGAGTGTGTGAGAGAGAGATATGGACAGATAATGAGATAGGCAGAGAAAGATATAAAGAGAGACATACAGAGGAGAACGAGAGAAAGACAGACAGACACACGAAATGAGTGAGAGAGGGATAGAGAGAGAGCGAAGCAGAGTGAGACACAGAGAGAAACTGACGGCAGGAAATTTAGACATAGGGAGAGAGTTACAGAGACAGAGAAAGAGAGGAAGGGATGGACAGAGACAAAGGCACACAGAAAGAGAAGGCAATATCCTTCTGAGGGGAGCAGCTAGGAGGTGAACTCAAGAAACTGTCTCAAAAATAAATAAAAGTTCACGAAATAATAACCAACTCATCCGAGACGATCACCAGCACCCAGAGCCTTCCTCTTGTTGTAATAAAGTGTTTATTGCGAGATGAACAGAAGAGTGTGACAATCATCATGGTGCAGGAGGGTCTATTTCTGTCCCTCCTCCTCCTCTCCTGCAGGGGAAATGCAGAGACTCCTCCTGCCAGTCTTTAATACCCAACCACAGGGCATTCAATCAAGACCCAATGTTCCAGCTGAACCCATCACTCATAACCAGTCCATCATTTTAATCACTCCTGCAGCCTATTTCCATTTTACACTGTCCCTTACAGTCACCTCTTCCTCCCTTACCAGCTGTCCGTTTGCCATTTCCTTTAGGGTTGTCGAAAGGAGATGAATAGATTATTGTTAAGATTGTGGAATGTGGATGGGTTGTGGCTGGGGCACACGGAAATGTGGGTTTGACTTCACAATTGAATGAGCCGAGATCTTCTGGAGAGGCTGGAGGACCAGACTCAAAGCGATGAATGGCCTACTGTTGCAACTCATTGTCTCTGTTACCCCATGTATGTCAATCCGTCAGTCAATGAGGGGTAGCAGCGTGTTCCTGAGAGCGGTGATTTGTGACGTCATTTTTGGAGGGAACCATGTTTGTATCTATACTTTCGAGAGTTTATCTCAACTTTCACCTGGTTGACCTGCTCCCATATTAAACTCTTCATCCTTTTCACTTCTCATCAGCATTTTGAAGATTGCTGTGTTCAGAGTACAGAAATTCCTTTCATGTGTTGACTAGAACTGTATACAGTACTTCAGCTGAATCCTCACCCATGTCCTACAAAACTCCAACAAGATCTCAGTGCCCTTATAATCTGCACCACGACTGATCAAAACATGTTGTGTCCCATGTGCTATATTAACTATTCTATTAACCTGTCCTCCCACCTTCCGGGATCAGTAGGCAAGCATCACAAGATCCTCTGATTCCTCGGAACTTCCGAATACATTGGTTCTCATTCAATATTATCTTGTATTGTTTAGTAAATTAGATATTGAATCTTTAAACCGAAGTATCAGTTCGAAATACTGATATTTGGATTTTTCCTACGTTCCCACAAATACTCCATTGAGAGCAATCTGTGCACCGTGACCTGCTGCAGGGTTCCCTCGTATATTTTCAGGAGAGGGAGAGTCATGATGAAACAGAAATATAACCAGATTTTCGCACAAACATACACACCGACACTGAAACATACCCAAACACACAAATACAGTCAGGTTGAGACGTAGGAACATACTGATAAGCAGAAACAGGAACATGTCCCATCCTCGACCCCCAACACTCAGACACATACAGAAACAGAGTCAAATTGAAATGTGGGAAATCAACTAAACAAGGAACTATAACCAGATCCTGAGGGACATAGAAACACACCCTCAGCCTCACATAAACACACAGACACGGAGGAATACAATCAGACTGCAGTATGTGACCACACCGACACAATGACACATTAACACACAAACACTTCACAAACACATGCACACACAGAAACAACGTCATACTGAGAGGTATAGGAACATGCCTATGTATGGACAGAATGCATACACATACACACGCAAACATAAAGTCATACTGAGATATAGGAACAGAGTAACACAGAGATTCAGAACACTTGTGTACACACGATAAAAAGTCATTACAAATAAAGACAAACATTTACAGACAGACACATAATCACACCTACATCCCTAAACACATATAGAAATGAAGTCATATTGAGCGATATTGCACATCAACATGCAAGTAAGTACAGAAACATCTCTTTACACACTCATAAACACACTTAAGCACAGTTACTAAACCACACAGACAATTAAAAATGATGATTGAGTGGCACTCTGAAACAGACAGACACACATCCACAGATAAGCACAGAGAGATCCTGCTGGGGGCACAGAAGTATCTTGACACATGGACAGACAGACACACACTGTCTGAACAACGCACTCACCTGCTTAATTAGGAGCACAGCCAGTTAGAGACACACCCAAACTCCCACAATAATGCACAAAAGGTCAGAGGCGCACATATATAGAGACACAGAACCATTGTTACATGCTGACAGTAACACCCACACCCGCCCCCCGCGACCCCCACAAACATACACTCAGAAGCTAGAAGCACAACCACACCGTAATAAGAATGTAACATTCCGACACAGAGATATATATATACATAGGCACAAATAAAACAGATGCACATATGCAAATCACACACAGACACAACTCCACATTGGTACAGTATACTCACCATCACAGATACACTCCCACGCAGACCCAATAGCACACACAAACGCATAAACACCGCAATATGTCGTCATTAAAATGTTACCCAACACAGACACACAGAGGGAAACCAACACACGGAGGCAGAAAAGGACTCATAATGTGTCACACGGACATATTCAAAGACAAAACCGGAGGCAGACTCACAGAGTTACATCCCCACACAGGCATTAAATGTACATGCACACAGAGACCCTGAGACCGAAAGTGAAGCACACAAACACAAACTCCCTTGGCAGGGATAGAGCGATAGACATTCAAAGTGCAGGGGAGAAAGGGACAGTGCATATACAGAACTGTAATTAATAGTATGTCAATTATTGTTGGCTGCGTCTGTGCATTTTGTCTTTTCCAATGTCAGCTTTTCGCCTAAAATCAGTGAATGAAGATGCATAAAAATTATTTGAATCAATTCACTTGACCAAATGTTAAACTGTGATAACACATGTCTGAGGTGGTCAATGTGAGAAAACAGACCATGAGGCAGAGAGAGTGAGACAGACAGAGAGACAGAGGTAGAGGGAGACACAGATAGGGATTGACTGACAGCAAGAAGCTAAGAGATGGGGAAGAGAGATACATACATAGCGAAACAGAGTGAGAGAGAGAGAGGAAGAGAGGGACAGAGACAACGAGATGCAAAAAGAGGCAGAGACAGGCAGAAGGAAATATCCCTGTGATGAGCGTACACAGGAGGTGGACTCAAGAAACACTGTCAAAACTGAATGCTTGTGCATGGAACAATAATCAATTCAGATGAGGAAATCAAAAGCACCTGGAGACTTTCTCTTGTTGTAATAAAGTGTTTAATGGGAGCTAACAGAGAGATACTGACAATCGCCATGGTGCAGGATGAACTGTTTCTATCCCTCTCCTTCCTTCACAGCAGGGGAAATGCAGAGACCATTCCTGCCGGTCTTTAAAACTCATCCACAGGACAATCCGTGAATATTCAATGTTCCAGCTGAATCCATCACTCACAGCCGATCCATCATTTGGAATCCTACCTCCAGCCTCTTTCCATCCTTCCCTCCCCCTGATATTTACCCCTTGCTCCCTTAACTGCTGTCCCTTTGTCACGTCTTTTGATACTTCTTAAGGTGGAGGTGGATGGCTTCTTGTTAAGCTTGGGAGGTGGCTCTAATCGTCAGGGACAAATTGGAATGTGGATTACACTTTAGAATTGGATGAGCCGCGATTTGCTGGAATGTCAGGCGGACCAGATTCGAAGGGATGAATGGCCTACTGCTCCTCATTTTCTCTAAGTTTCCAAATGTGTCAACCATCAATCAATCAGCAAAAGCAGCGTATTCCGGAGCGTGATGAATGGTGACCCATCCTGTTTTACCCCATCCGCATCCACTGCAGGGTGTTAAACTTAATCAATGCGATTGTGCTGATGGAATTCCAGGATATAGACGCTTCAGACATGTAGGGAGGGAAGTAAAAGAGGGGGTGGCGTTGCATTGCTGATCAGGGATGATATCACGGCTGTGCTAAAGGAGGACACTATCGTGGTCTTGGGTAGTGAGGAATTATGGGTGGAGCTGAGAAATAAGAAGGATGCAGTTACATTGTTGGGGCTGTATTACACACCTCCCAAAAGTGAGCGTGAGGTAGAAGAACAAATAGGTGAAAGATTATGAATAGATGGAGAGGCAATAGGGTAGTGGTGACGGGAGATTTTAATTTTCTTAACATTAACTGGTATACACTCAGCGTCAGAGGTCGGGATGGAGTAGAATTTGCACGAAGCGTCCAGTCGAGTTTTCTCGAGCAGTATGTCAATAGTCCGACGAGGGAAGGGGCCGTATTGAACATGGTACTGGGGAACGAACCAGGACAAGTGGTAGAAGTTCCGTTGTGGGATTACTTTGGGAACAGTGACTACACTTCTTTAAGTTTTAGAATACTCGTAGATAAAGAAGAGAGTGGTCCTAAGGGCAGAGTACTAAATGGGGCCAAGGCTAATTTTATCAAAATTAGACAGGAGCAGGGAAATGTAGATTGGACACAGCTATTTAAAGAGAAGTCGACATTTTAAATGTAGGAGGCTTTTAAAAATAGGTTGACGGTAGTGCGGGATAGGCATGTCCCCGTGAAGACAAAGGATAGGAATGGCAAGATTCGTGAACCGTGGATGACAGGAGAAATTGTACGACTAGCCAAGAGGAAAAGGCAAGCGTACATAAGGTCTAGGCAGCTAAGACTAGAACCGTCCCTGGAGGAATATTGAAAGAGTAGGACAAGTCTTAAACGAGGAACCAAGTGAGCTAAAAGGCGTCAGGAAATAGCTTTAGCAAGCACAATTAAGGAAATTACAAAAACATGTTATTCTTATATAAGAAGCAAGTGGGTAACTAGAGAAAGGATTGGTCCACTAAAAGATAACAAAGGAAGGCTGTGTGCCAAACCTGAGAGAATGGGTGAGATTCTGAATGATTACTTTGCATCAGTGTTCACTGAGGAAAGGAACATGATGAATCTTGAGATTATAGAAAGATGTTTGATTAGTCTGAATCAAGTTGGCATAAGAAGGGAAGGTGTTGAGTAGGATAGAGATTATTAAATGAACAAATCCCCAGGACCGGATGGGATCTATCACAGGTTGCTGAGGAAGGCGAGAGAGGAAATTAATCTTTGTGACATCCTTATATACAGGTGAGGTGCCGGACGACTGGAGGGTTGTAGGGATATTCCAGGTAACTACAGAGCAGTGAGCCTGATGTCGGTGGTGGGAAAGTTGATGGAGAAGATACTGAGAGATAGGATCTATTTAAATTTGATGAAGGAAGGTGTATTGATGTCATATACATGGACTTTAGTAAGGCATTCGATCCCCATTGTAAGGATCCCCATTGTAGCCTAATGCAGAACATCCAGGGTGTTCTAGTCAGGTGGATAAAGAACTGGTTGAGCAACAGAAGACAGAGAGTAGTAGTTGAAGGGAGTTTCTCGAAATGGAGAAAGGCGATCAGTGGTGTTCCACAGGGGTCAGTATTGGTGCCATTATTGTTTGTAATATACATAAATGATCTAGAAGAGGGCACTGTTGGCATGATTAGCAAGTTTGAAGATGACACGAAGATTGGTGAAGTAGCAGAAAGCATAAGGGACAGTCAGAAAATACAGGAAGATATATATAGACTAGAGAGTTAGGCGGAAAAGTGGCAGATGGCTTTCAATCCAGACAAATGAGAGGTGATGCATTTAGCCAAGTCTAATTCTAGAACGAATTATACAATAAACGGAAGAGCCTTGGCAAATGTTGATGGGCAGAGAGATCTGGGAGAGCGGGTCCATTGTACCCTGAAGGTTGCTGCACAGATGGATAGAGTGGTCAAGAAGGCATAGTGTATGCTTGCCTTCATTGGATGTGGCATTGATTATAAGAGCTGGCAAGTCATGTTAAAATTGTACAAGACATTGGTTCGGCTGCATTTAATATACTGTGTACAGTTTTGGTCGCCACATTACCAAAAGGATGTGAACGATTTGGAGAGGGTGCAGAGAAGTTTTACGAGGATGTTGCCTGGCATGGAAGGTGCTAGCTATGAAGAGAGGTTGAGTAGGTTAGTTTTATTTTCACAAGAAAAAATGAGATTGAGGGGGGACCTGATTGAGGTTTACAAAATCATGGAGGGTATAGACAGGGTGGATAGAGGCAAGCTTTTTCCCAGTGTGAAGGATTCAAGAACGAGAGATCATGCTTTCAAGGGGAGAGATGGAAATTTCAAGGGGGGTGCATGCGGCAAGTACTTCACTCAGTGGGTGGTGGGCGCTTGGAAAACATTACCAGCAGAGGTGGTAGAGGCAGGCACGGTAGATTCATTTAAGATGCGTGTGGACAGATGCATGAGTAGGTGGGGAGCAGAGGGATACAAATACTTAGGAATTGACCGACAGGTTTCGACAGTATATTTGGATCAGCTCAGGCTTGAAGAGCCGAAAGGCCTGTTCCTGGGCTGTAAATTTTGTTTGTTCTCTTTGTTCTTGAATTCTGGCCTTACATTGCAATTACTGCGCTGGGGACCGCTCTCAGTTATTTTGCGGATTCGTTAAATGAAGAATTTATGTAAAAAGTTGTTGCAATGCATTCGTGAACTTGGCTCTGAACTTGGGTAGAGTCACTGCATAAAATAATGTGTTCGTGCTGCAGCTTAAATCCTTCAGCATATCTGCACAGTACGTAAAATCCTTTAGATAACCGCTGTTCCAACGAAATGTTCCTTTAATGCGAAAGTATAAGACGTTCGATCCGTGCACAGCCCACAGAAGTATGAAGCTAATGGATATGGTGAAGAGGGAAATCACGGACTTCCTCCGATTCTCCATCTCTGTGCCTTTGTGACTGTCTCCCTTCCTCTGACTCCTCAAGCTCTTGTGTACTCCAATGGCCGCTAAAATGTACCAGATCGTCAGAGTGTTCATCAACAGAATCAACACGAATGGGATGAAAGGGGTTAAAATCATATCAAGCCACCGAAATCCCAGCCACCTGGCATCAGTAAAAAAACTTGACTTCATTCTGCAGTACCACGGAACATTGTTAATTATCCTCGCAGGTACAAAATGAAAATAGAAGGGAATGTTTTTTGAACAGAGGAGAATGCCAATTGCAGCCATAACCACAGCCAAGGTTTTCTCTGTCCAACATTTTCTCTTCATTTTCAGACAGCAAATGGCCACAAAACGATCAAAGGAGAAAAGGAGAGTGAACCAGACAGAATAGTCTGTTGCTGTACGAGCCATGACATAGATAGGACGGCACACAGAGGTGAGATCCAGGAAACACGTTGGCATGTCAAAATATTTGAGTTTCCACAGTATGATGTCAGTGAAAATAAACAATAGATCCGAGGTTGCCATAGCCACCAGGCAGCGCGCTGTGCAGTTAGAGAGGCCACACTTTCCCCTGGCGAGAACCAGAATCACCAGGAAATTAACTGAAAGAGACAGGAAGTAAAATGCAATTTGGAAATTAATGATCAAACTTCTCCAGGTCAGCACAGATAGCAAAAGAGGATCTTAGTACATAACTGGGGCAGGTGGGAGGGTTCAGATGTCGAGTTTGAACATGACAGCTCCAATGGCATGATCAATTTCGAAGTTGCTCACTCCTGTGCTTTACGAACGTTGGGCAGGCAATTGTAAGTTGCATATCTTTAAGGAGAAAGTGAAGAGATTTAGGGGGAATCTGAGGAAGAGGCTTTCACCCAGAGAGTGGAGGTGTCTGATAATTCAGTGCTTGGCAGGGTATCTGGATGAACGAGTGAAGTGTCATAATATTCGAGATTATGTGTCTTGTGCTGGAAGCTGGGACGAGATGTAGATTTTGTATCGCGTTGACAGCACAAACTGGATGGACCGAAGGCCCTCTTCTGTATAGTCTGGTTCTATGATTCTCAGAATTAATTCTGGGAGGCAGGTTGAGAAGAGAAGCGTTTTATTGAAATAAATGAAATGGGTTTGAATGCTGAAAACATGAAACAGAATCAGAAATAACTGGCAAAACCCAACAGTTATGGCAGCATCTGTGGAGAGATAAACAGGGTGAATGGATTCACTCTTCATCAGAACATCTTCTTCTGAACATGGGTCACTGAACCCAAAACATCATCTCAGAATTCTCCCCGCACACCAAAGTCTATCGTTGCAACCAAAAGGCAGGGAGTCATTTCCAAAAATGACGTGAGTTTTAAAGTGTTGTTATTTATCTACTTTGGAACATTTGTTCGACTGTTCTTAGATACTGGTCATGGTTAGACACATGGAGAAGTATAGCATGGAAACGGGCACTTGAGTCATAATCGTCATGTCGAACGGATATCCTAAATTAAGCCAGTTTCATTTGCCCTCATATCTCTCTCAACTCTTTCTATTTATCTACCCATCCAGATACCTTTTAAATTTTGTAATTGCACCAGTCACCATCACTTCTTCTGGTAACTCATTCCATAGATGCACCTTACTCTATGTGAAATAGTTGCCCCTTCCGTTTTTTTTAAATCTATGCCCTCTCACCGTGAACCTAGCCCCTCTAGTTGTGGACTCCCCCAACCCAAGGAAAAGGCTCTCTCTACTTATCCAATCCATGCCCCTCATGATATCACAAATCTCCAGAAGGTCACCCTTCAACTTCCGACGCTCCAGGGAAAAGAGCCCCAGCCTATTCAGCCTCTCCTTATGCTTCAAATTCTCCAACCCTGGCAACATCTTTTTTAAATCCTTCCAAGTTTGACATCATCCTTGGAGGAAGACTAGAATCGCACACAATAGTCCAAACATGGCCTAACCAATGTCCGTTTCAGCAACAACATGGTCTCCCAATTCCTATACGCAATGCTCTGTCCAATAAAAGAAAGTATACCAAACATCGTCTTCACCAACCTACCTATCTGACACATCATTTTCAAGGAACTATGAATCTGCACTCCAAGGTCTCCTTGTTCAGCAACAATGTCCAGGACCTTATCATTACTGTGTATGTCCTGCTCTGATTTGCCTTTCAAAATACAGCATCTTACTTTCATCTAAATTAAACTCAATCTGTCACTCCTCGGATCATTGGCCCATCTGATCAATATTCCGTTTTACACTAAGGTTACCTTCTACGCTGTCCGTTCCAATTTTAACTTTTGTGTCATCTGCAAACTTAGTAACTTGACTAAAAATGGTCAATCCAAATCATTTATATAAATGACGCAAAGCTGTGGATTCAGCACCCATCATAGTTACACACCACTGGTCACAGGCTTCCAGTCTGAAAAGCGACCCAATGCCACTACACTCTGTCTTCTACCTGCAAACCAGTTCTGTATCCAAATGGTTGTGTCTCCCTGAGTTCAATGCTATTAACCTTGTGAATTCATCTGCCATAAGGAACCTGGTCAAACGCCTTCCTGAAGTCCATATAGATCACGTCCACTGTCCTCATCTATCATCTTTGATACTTCTTCAAAAAACCCAATCACGTTGCTAAGACAAGATTTCGCATGCAGAAAGCCATGTTAACAATCTCTAATTAGTCCTTGCCAATCCATTTGCATGTAAATCCTGTCCCTGCGGATTCACTCTAACAAATTGCCCACCAGCAACTTAAGGCTGACCAGTCGATACTTTCATGGATTTTCCTTATCACCTTTCCTAAATAGTGGGACACGTTCGCCAATTTCCAGTTTTCAGGCATCTCACCTGCTCCTTTCAATGACACAAGAATCTCAGCAAGGTCCCGGGCAATCACTTCGCTAGCTTCCCTCAGACTTCTAGGGGACAAATCATCAGGTCCTGGGGATTTATCCAACCTTATGATTTTAAGATATCCAGCACCTCTTCTTATCTAATGTGAAAAGTTTAAATGATGTCACCATCCATTCTCTATCTCCTGTATCTAACATGTCTTACTCTACAGTAAACAAAGATGTAAAATACGAGTTTAATATTTAAGTCCTATTTTCTCCTTGGTTACAATGATGTCCATAGTGCATTTATGTAATCCATTATGTTCTCTTTAACCTTTTTGTGCCATAGCTATCTCATGTCCACTTTTTGAACTCCCAATTTCCCTCTCCAATATAGTCCAGCTGCCTGTATAATCTTCTAGGTATTGTCTCGATCTCTGCTGGCTAAGCGTTACGTATGCATCCTTGTTTTTCTTACCAAAACCTCCATTTCCCTTGTCATCCAGCATTCCGACACAGACTAGCCTTGCCTTTCACTCGAACAGAACATATTATCTCTGGACTCTAGGTATCTCATGTTTGAAGACTTCCCAGTATCCAACAGTCCTTGAACATTTCCCCTCAGTCAACTTTGAACGTTCTTTCCTGTTACCGTCAAAATTTACCTATTTTTAAACTAGTACAATTATGGTCGCTGACCAGAAAGTACTCCCCCACTGACCCCTCAGTCACCTGACCTGCCTTACTTCCATACAGTAGGTCAAGGTTTGAGCTTTCACTAGTACATACATCCATATACTGACTCAGAACATTTTCTTGTACACACTTAACACATTCCTCTTCATCAAAACCCTTAACACTGCGGCAGTCCGAGTCCATTTTGAAAAGTTAAAATTCCCTACCACCTTATTATTCTTACAGATAACTGATATCAAATTACGATTTTTTTTCTCGAATTCCCGCTGACTATTCGGGGGTCTATAATACAATCCCAACAAGTTGATCACCCTAATAAATTCGCTGGACATAATCCCAGAAATATCTTCCTAATTACATCAGTAATGGTATACATTATCAAAAACACAAATTCCCCTCATCTCTTACTTCTCTTTCTTTCCTTCCTACAGCCTTTGTCTTCTAGAAGATTAAGCTGCTAGTCGTGCCCACCCCTGAGCCGCGTCTCTATAATTACTATGATCTCCCAAACCAATTTTCTTAATCATTCCCTAAATTCATCTGCCTTCCCTGTCGGTCCTCTTGTATTGCAATAAACTCAGTTTAATTTATCAGCCCTACCATGTTCTCTTCTTCGTTCCTACGTGCCTTCACTGGTTGACCTCTTGCTTTTCGCAAATGTACCAGTCTCAGAATGATCTCTTTCCTCACTATCTTATTTAAGATGGGGATAGCCACCAGTGACTGCTGCACTATCCAACGCCCCGTCCTACCTTTTCTGGAGGTAACCAATCTACCTGATTATGTCTGTGGCTTTCCCCTTTTCCTATAGTTGCGATCCAACACACCCCGTATCACCTGTAAATTCCTCTTTGCCTCTATCTGCTACTCCAACTGATTCATTTAATTTGATAGGATTCACAACCAAATACACTTTCTGTAGACATAATCATCAGTAAATGGAAGCTCTCCCTAATCTCCCACATCTGACAGGAAGAGTACGCCACTCCACTAAAGACCAACGTTGCACCTTAATAAACTACAGGCCGAGAAAATACCACAGTCTTACAGACAAAAAAGGCATTTCTCCAGGCTAACGTATTGACAATGCATTGTATTTTTACATTTTAATCAAGAGATGGACCCCAGTAAAACAAATAACCAAACATAACTCACTCTACTCAATTTTGTATGTTTACACAAAAATGACACCAAGGTTACACTTAAAAACCACGTGCTTATCTGCATCTGTGACTCTCCCACACAGGTTCCTCCAAGGGCCGCTGTGATTTTGGCTGTTATCTTTTCCCAGATGCACTCCGATGGCCAGAAATGCATGGACTCAAACAACAAAGGCAGTAGCTGTGCAGATTCACTATTGTGCCTGACAGCAGTGTCGGTTTCTCTCTCTCTCTCTCTCTCTCTCTCTCTCTCTTTCTCTATCTCTCTCTCCCTCTTTATCTCTATCTCTCTCTAGCTGACCATATCGTCTCTCACGTTGTCTCTCTTCCTCCTTTTTATATTTCCTTGCTTTGATTTTGCTTTTTCCCCAAATTTCCAAAACAATGCACCAGCTTATATATAAAAAAATTCGTCTTCCAGAAATTCGGGAAATCAGCTCTAACAGCTTAAAACACCACAACTAAGGAGCAGCTCCTACAGACACAGTCTTTCCCTGGCCTCCATATAGAATGGTCTGGTCACTATATTACAAAAACATGAGTTTCTGCACTTGAGAATATGTAATGGTTGGAATGAGAATGCTAACAGAGTTAAGAAAGTTTTGTTTCATCATTGAAGGCAAAAACCAAGATCTGTGATGATAAAGCGAGGGTATGTTAACTCACTGAATCCCACATAGTTTGTTTTGTGAAGTGAACATATCCTGGTCATATTTAGCAAATGTTCTAATTTTGGTTGTACATTCAATCAACAAATAAGATAAAATGCAAATAGGTAGATGTGACTGTTTTGCTGCATTATCTGCATTGTCTGATTGAAATAGTTTTCGAATGTATTTGTTGAAACTTTATACATAAGCAACACAATGCAAACCAAAGCAGACAATGCACCACTACAAATACTGAATACAGCAGCTCCAATCCATTGTATATTAAAATACGACGTTATGAATAAAATCAGGTCTCTCTGACTCTCTATTGTGTTTTGATCATGTCAGGTGCAATTAACATATCAAGTGATATTCCAAATACTCAGCAGTTCATAGACAGAACAAGAATTTTCAACAATTCTTTTTTTAAAGAAACACACTTTATTTTGTAATGAGCATTTCTAAACAAGGTAAGCAATAAGAACCCAATGAATTGATAAATTCTCATGTTCTAAATTTAGTTAATAATACTCCTCCCCATGCAAAATTGCTTCGTGCATTGTAAAAATATGAAGCTACAAACACTTCTTGAGGGAACAACTGGAATGTAGCCACGGTCATCTGGAATTCAATTTAATGGACAACACAGAAAAAGCCAATTCTACCCACCAAGTAAATACGACTTAATTCTTCTCAGTCTTTCTACAATCCAACAGAATTGCAAGAAAGTTATGGCACAGAAAGAGGTCAGTCATGCCTACGTCAACTGAATAAACTGTCTATCTCTTCTGATCCAATTTTCCAGCTCCTGGTCCACAGCATTAAAGGTCTGCACACCTCAGGTGAAGATCCAAGTTCCCTCTAAATGAGTTGAGGGAGGGCACTTCAAGCCACACACTTCTAAATTTGTAACGGATGCGTTCGCTAAGTTAATGGCTTTCGGGGAACGCCATACACTTTCGGGGGACATTTTAATGGTTTTATATTCCCAGAGACGGCTGGGATACCTAGGAACACTGCGGGCATATTTCTGAAAACCATGCAACTGACGGATCTGTTAGAGGTGAAGGATCTAGGACTAGTAGAAATGTGGAGGTGTCTTCATTCCCAGGGTCGAGACTTTACTTTCTATTCTAACTCACTCAAGTTCCATACCAGAATTGGTATGCTTTTTGCCCCCTCGACCCTTTTGAATTCGAGAATGTCTTGTAAAATAGGTAATATAACTATTTCTGATCATTCCGCAGTATACGTGTAAGTTAAGACAAGGGATGATGGCAAAGGCTTCCCACATTGGCGTATGGATCCAATCTTATTGAAGGATAGCAAATTTATAAGGTATTTTTCGCAAGAATTCAAAAACTTCTAGGATATCAACCCAGGTATGGCTAGTAACCATTTGATGATGTGGGAGACCACTAAGGCATACGCGTGAGGCTTGGTCATCTCATATTCTGTGACCCAGAAAAGACTAAAAGGAGAGCAACAGCACCTGCTCGAGGCTCTCTTGAAAGCAGCTGAAATTGCATATGTTGAAAGGCCTTCCATTACTGAGCTACAGAGGATCGCCCTTACTCAAACAGCAAAGAGGGAAATACTGTTCGTGAAGCAGAGATTATTTGAATGTGGTGACAAGCTTGGCAGGTATCTAGCGTACCTTTCCAGGAAGACAAAAGGCTCCCGAAGCCATTACATCCATTAGAAAAAGTGCTGATACCCTGATTTGTGATCGTGAAAAGATCAATCCGGCCTTGAGAAAGCTCTATTTTGAGTTGCGTAAGTTGCAAGTCTGTAGCCATAGAAATAGGAAGATAGAGTCTTTCTTGAACAATCTGGCCCTTCCGCACCTACCCTCGAAGCAGGTGTCAATCTTGAATGCCCCTTGACAACCTATAAAGTACAGGACGCGGTTAGGCAGCTTCCGAATGGCAAAGCGCCTGGGCTAGATGGATTCCAGATTGAGTTCCATAAAGAATTTATAGGAGAACTGGCCGGGCCACTCATAAATATGTGCAATTACACACACAGTCAGAGCTTCCTCCCGCCTTCATTGAAAGAAGCAAATATTTCTCTCATTCATAAGAAAGGAAGGGCATCAGAAGATTGCTCTTCATACAGACACATATCCTTATTAGATGTGGATTTTAAAATTCTTTCAAAAATGTTAGCATTAAGACTGCAGAGGATTTTACCATTCATTATTAAAGAGTTCCAGACGTGGTTTAAAAAGAGTCGCAGGTCAACTAATAACATTAGGAGGGTCTTAAATATGACACAACCCTCCAACATGGAACAATACCGGGTTTAGTTGTCTCCCTAGATTCAGAGAAGGTATTTGATCGGGTAGAAAAGCCGTATTATTTTTATATACTGGAACGGTTCATTGTTGGAGAGGTCTTTACTAAATAGTTTTCAGTATTATATAATGATCCCAAAGCAGCTTTGATCACCAACGGTTTAAGTTTGGATAGCTTTAGCGTTGGCAGAGGCTGTTGCAAAGCATGTTCTCTCTCACCATTATTATTTACGCTAGTGATTGAACCACTAGTGGAAGCTATACGAGCTGACCCTAATAAAATGACACCAAGGGTTGGATCGGGCAAGCACAAAATTGCTCTATGCAGATGATGTACTCCTTTTCTTAAATGATTCTTTGACATCCTTGTCCCACTTAATTCAAGTGATAAGTCTATTCAGTAAGTTCTCAGGTTACAAAATCAAGCTTATGAAAATGGAGACCATGCCATTGGGAGGCCTGGCCAGTATATCCAATTTACCGGACGGATCTTGTTGCTCTTTATCGGTGGTCACGAGAAGGTTTTCTGTGCTTAGGTAATTTTATCACTCCAGTATTTGGTCAGCTATTAAAGCCAATTATGTACACTTATTAGAGAAAATAATGCAGGACCTTCAACGCTGGGGTGATCTCCCAATATCATGGCTAGGCAGAGTAGTCTTAAATAAGCCGAATATTCTACCTTGTCTTCTACATCGTATGAGAATGCTCCCCTTGATGCTGCCGAGAGAGGCGTTGTGTAAGCTTTACAATTGGCTCGGCACCTTTATTTGGCGTCATAGACGGTCCCTTATCAAATTAGAAAAGCTGCAGCTAACACAGGCAAGGGGAGGACTGGACTTTCCAGATTTCAGGAGATACCAAATGAGCTCGTTATTATCTTATGTAGTTGACTGGGTCTCTTGTTACCCACAATCAATCTGGTTAGATATTGAGACTTCCCAAGCAAAATGTCCTCTCATCAATCTAGTTTTTATGGACAAGATGAGAGTTATTACGGACTAAATTGTACTAAATACTAAATACAATTAAAGCCTGGAGGATAATGCAACAAGATGAAGGTAACCTGCAAAAGAATCCTCCCCTTATAGTGGGAACATCGGGATTTCAGCCAGGGCTGACGGATGCTATATTTCAAACTTGGGAATCCAGAAGTATTTCCTGTTTGGGAGATCTGTTCGATGGGGAGATTATTATGCCCTTTAAGTACCTGCTGCAGACGTTTGGACTGCTAACTCTGACCTCTTTCGGTATTTTCATGTCCGACATTTTATACAGAAGAAGACCACACTGATAGACAATCCTTATAAATTGGATAGGGAAAAAAGAATAGTTTGGCCGATGGGGCCGCCCTAGGTCGGTACTCTTTATCATTAGCTATATAATAAAGTCTCGAAGAACATGGAAAGATTATGTAAAAACGGGAATCAAGAATGAGGATAGGACGTCTCTAGAAATATGGGATGACGTCTGGGAGAATGGCAGAAAGATCTCTATCTGTAACAGAGCTCAGGTTACTCAATTTAAGATACTTCACAGGGCTCATATGGCACTTAAACGACTCACAAGGTTCATGACAGGAGCATCCCCAATGTGTCCTAAATGCAAAATGGAAGTTTGCTTTCTCACGTATTTTGTATGGACATGACATAAGTTCCGTAGGTATTGAGATAAAGTAGCAAATGTCTTGACAGAGATTTTGGCACGCAGTTTGGATTGGGTCCAACGTCCCTACGTTTGGGTTCTCCAAATTTTCCCTCCCTGGACGTATACGGGAGGAAATTATTTACTATCCTGTCCTTTTGTGCGAGGAAACATGTTTTAGTGAATTGGATATCCGAAAGCCCCCAGATATTTCAAACGGGCACAGGTTAAGCATGGAATTATCCCCCTTGACTTCCTCAAGAATATGGTGCACCAAAAAACGGGATTATTTTATAAAACATGTCAGCCCTTTTTGAGCTACATCGACACAGACATTTCGGCCATACTGTCCAGGGCTTTTGTTTAGCTGTGGTAATGGTTCTGGCTGGTTTATGGGTCCCCGGGATGAAGAATCCAGTATAAATACGGGTTCTATTATGGCTTGATGAAAATCTATTTGAGCATGTATCTATTTATTTAATTACTTTGTTGTTTACTGTCAGCAATGCATGATATCTTATTTAAAGTTTCGCTTGTTTGTAGAATAGCTTAGTAGTTTTTAAAAAATATATATTTAATTTTATATTGGCGTTGTTATCAAACTGTTAAACTGTTATCAAACTAAGGTTGTTATCAACCTTAGTTTGTATTATTTTTGTAATTTTGCAAAATATCTTAAAATTGTTCTTTTTCAATAAAAATACATATACAAAAACCCAAACACAAGCTAAATAATTTTGCACTCTCTACATAAAATATTACGGCTTATATTTTTCCAAAGTGATTCCTTGCCTTAATTCCATTGAAGTTCTCCGTAGCCTCCAACTGAAGTTTCTGGAAGGACATTTCTGGAAGTTTCTCAGCAGAGATGAATAATTTCCCAGGCAATTCCAGTGAAATCTGCAATGATGGGAATTGCACAGCGTCCCTGTAATCTGAGTTTAAAGTACCAATCGTCTGCCACTGCGTTACTTTTGGGCACAACATGTCCATATATCGTTGCCATTGGCAGTGTGAACCCGCAGCCAGTCATCAGACAGATTGACACAAATTCAATGTTGTACAGCACTTACCGGGGATTGTTACAGTCGGAAGAGTCATGTAAAATAATTTCCGCATGTAATAAAATGAAAACGTCATGTTCTTCCTGAACCTCTGTGCGCAGGCAATCACTCTTCACTAAATGCCGAGGTGATACAATGTGAAAGTCTTTCATTTATACCTGCTAACATCGCCTGGGGGACTGTTACAATACAATGTGGTTCAATTCATTTATTTAAGAATATGAGCAAGCAGGTGACAACGGTGAGTTAACTCCCATTGGCCACAGATTATCCAATCCTATTTTATGTAACAACTTTCCTGAGATAGAAAATGATGTAAATTATTGCTAATTACGTTGTTGCACCAAACTACTACTAAGCCACTGCAATTAGAAATTAACTGAACAGGGAGCGAAAAGGAGATCTGAGGTCACATGAAAGCTTGTGAAATCAAATAAATCTCTTGGACAATAACCTGATGTCGTGTGACTTCTGACTTCTTTCACCCCCAGGTCAACACTGGCGCGTCCACATAATAGCGAAAAGAAGCCAATCAAATCAAAGAGATCCAGCATGGACTCCAAAGAGTACCAGAACAAAGAAGCGGGAACCGTTGGAATAAAAAGAACAGCCCCAACTCCAGTTTGATTGGCTGTAATTGAGGATTTTCGACTACTGAATGGGCAAATACATTTCAGAACTGCAAGGTTACTCGTGATATTAGAGGGAAGGACTTTTTTTTTGTAACGTGGCTTATTTATCTATATCTTTAATGATGATGAACCAAATAGTATTAGTGTCCAACAAGGCCCACTAAGTAAGAAAGTAGATCAGATCATATGTAAACAAAGATTAAAGGCGATGTTGTCAATAGCGAAAGAGAAAGGACCAACATATCGATTATTCATTTTGCGTTAGCATTTTCCAGGAAAACAAAATCAACGAGTGAAATTTCACTAATATTCTTTTGGGAAGAAAATTGCTAACCTCACCTCGTTTGACCGATATGTGACTTTAGAGCGACAGCAATATGGCTGACTCTTGACTGCTGTCGGGGTTGGGCAAAAAATGTTGTTCTCGCCAGTGAATTCATCAAACTCAGGCCACAGATTTATGCTGCAGTTATACAAAACACTGGTTCGATCTCACTTGGAGGACTGTGAGCAGGTCCAGGTACCAGACCCTAAGAAGGGATATATTGGCCCTGGAGGGAGTATAGTGTCGTTTTGCAAATATGATGATTGGATGTTAGTTGTGAGGTGAGACTGTAAAAAATAGGCCTTGGTTCTGTAGAACCTCAAAGAGAGGGTATATAATGATAACTTTTCCCAATGTTTGGGGATTCGAGCACAAAGGGATACAGTCTGTAAAATATGGCAAGTGTGTTCAGGAGAGATGTTTGGAAACACTTGCACACAAAACGTGTGGTGGATGTTTGGAACTTTCTTCGACAAGGGTATTGAATGCTGGATTAGATGTTAATTTTATATCTGAAATAGATTTTTCTTTGTTAAGCGGCATTATTAAAGGGTAAGGCACAAATTCATACATACAGTGTGAGGTTACAGATCAAATATTGAATGGTGGAACAAGTTGATGGGATCTGAATGTTCTGTTGCTCTATTCCTATGACTATCAGTCTCCTCCCACAGACGAGAATAGAATCCTTGCAGGGTGGAAACTGGCAGTTCATCCCAGTAAGTCCATTCAGAAATGTAACCCACCCAGACCCACTCACTAACCAATATTTACCCATGGCAAATGCACCTAAAATATATATCCCTGAACACCGTGTGCACTTCAGCATGGCCATTTCACCTGAGCTGCACATCTTCTCGAGTGTGGGAGCAAACTGGAGCACCCGGACAAAACCCATGCAGACACGATGAGAGTGTGTTTAAGTCCACAACGGCAGTCACCCGAGGCTGCAATCAAACCCGGCTCCCTGGCATTGTGAGGCAGCAGTGCTAACCACTGAGTAAACATAGCATCCGAAAGAAGCCACTGCATTGACATCCTGCACTGTTCAGGAGAGGGCAGAACCCAGTCTTAAACCAATACAAGCCATTCGATTTTGAAGAGTTCAAATCTGGACTGATAGTCCTGACTGTGATTTACTGCTGAGCTATACAGGTTTAATAACGTTTCTCTTTCCTTTGAATTCAACTCGACTTTGTACCTTTTTGTACAAAGAACACGACCTTCCCAGTCACTTTCCATAGAAGTAGTGTAACCCTCCACGTTTTGATGTTATGATGTCCTTTCCAGAATTGCGTGACTTAATTTATGTTATCTCTGTTTACCAAAAACAACGAAGTTTTCTTACTTCCAACTTTACCTGTCATTTGCCTGCCCACTTCACTGGTTAATGGTATAAAATTCACATGAAATATCCCGCTAATTTACTATGCACAACTGAAATATTCGGAACACTGAAAGCAGATATCATTTGAAATAGGAAGAAAAGATAGCTAGAGATTTGAAATTTTCACTGACATTTTTTAAATTCAATTTAGTTTTCAATGAATGAATGAGCCTCTTGTTGGCATAAACATACCCAACAGCATTGGACAAGGAAGAGGCCATTCAGCGCCTTCTTCAGCCTGTCCACAGGAACACAAGGAGACCATTCAACCCCAACTCCAATCGCTATTGCACTGTATGTATTCCACTCTATTTCCCTGTAGTTAAGCATTTATATTTCCCTATATGCAAAACTGTTAATCTGCATTTACTTGCTCTCTTTTCACTTGTATGTAACCCACACACTTCCCAGTATTTAATTCTCTCCTGATTACTGTGCCTTTTAACTTCTCTCTCTCTGCATTTAAGCCACTCCCTGATACACTGTATTTAAGCTGTTATCTGTATTCAAGCTGTTATCTGTATTCAGTCCTGCCTATTCCCTGTTCTGTATTCAATCCGCTTCCTGTTAGCCTGCAATTAATCCTAACCTATTAATCTTTAGTTATTCCTGTCTTTTTATGTAGTTAATGCTCCATATTTCCCAGTGTTTAACCATCCCTCTTTTACCCTGTTGTCAATCCTCTTCCTGTTACTCGTTATTTAATCATTTCCTCATTGTTTTATATTTAATTCTCTCACAACTTCTCTCCACTGAACCCACTCAATTTATACCCCACCCATCACAATCTTTAAACATTTCTGTATTCAGTTTTCGGCCTGTTGCTCTCTAATTAGCCCTTTCACTGCTACTTTAGATTTAATCATCTCCACTCTGTATTGAACCCTCTCCTCTTCCCATTACTTAATTCTCTCCGTGCTCTCCTGTGTTCAAGCCTCAACTCAGTACTCTTGAATTACTTTTCCTTTTCTATTACTCAGCGTTAACTCCCCTCCCTTTCCCCTGTACTTAACTCTCTCCATGCCCCCCTGTATTCCACACTGTCTCTATTATTCTCTATTCACTCCTCTCCCGAGTACTGTGTTAAATTCTCTTCTTTTCTACAAAAACTGGTAACTCATCACTAACTCATCCTACAGTTACGCGTGCATAGTAAATCACACTGATCAAGCTGGTTCTTGGAGTGACCTGAATTGCTGACACTCGGTCAGCCAGGACTCCTTTTAAGTTCACTGTCCGAATCAGGCAATCTATATTCAATTAGATCCAGCTCATTACAATTACTGCAGCTTTCCCTGTGTTAGCCCTCGCCCTGTGCCCCTGTAATCAACAAATTTCCTCTTACTCCCTAAATACATCTCCCCAATTACTTTACATTAAATTATTTTTCTGTCTTCAACCATCTCCCGCTTGCATTGCTTTCAATTTTCTCTATATTGCACTCCTTCTCAATTTCTCTCTTCCATTATATTGAAATGTCTTCGCATTACACATGTCCCTGCTTTATGATTTTACTTCCTCTCACTTTCCCCGTAGTTAACGCTATCCTCGCTCAATTAATCTTCTTTCTATATAACTACATTTGCACCTCTAATATTACTTTGCATTAAATCCAACCCTCCTTATCCTCTAATTAACCCTCTCCCCCTTACGGTCTATTTAACCCTCTCTTTACTATTGTCTATTTAATCCTATCCCCATTACTGTCTGTTGAAGTCTCTGCCTCTTACCACCTTTAACACTCTCTCTCACTCTCTGTCTTCCCTGATGCTCTTCAGTTATTCTCCCCCTTCCAGAATATGTGTTGTTTCCCATAATAACCAGTGACTGGGATGCAGAAGTGTCAAAATCTAGAAATGTTTGAGCAGGAGTCATTGTTGTCAACGGGGCATATCCTCATGGGGAAATGGAACTTGGTGTGAGAACTGATGAAGGACGGAAATAGAGAGCAAGACTACATATGTGAACTTCATGTTGTGAGGTTGATATTAGTATAACGACACAGATAAACTGCCCTGTTTCATTAAAACCAGCCTGACAGAAAAGATTTATCGTGTACAGTAATCTGTGAAAATCGGAGAGGCCAAACTCTATTTAAAATAAGGATAACAACTTTATTTCTTAAGGTATAACAGAGAATAGTTAACTAACAACTACTTACAGCTCCTTCCTTTTAATTTTATTCGAATGCCTTTCTGTAACATTGGTCCGATAAAATTCCCTATTAATATTTACCAAACGACAAATTTCAAAACCAGCCAGCTGTAAAATCTTCGAGGAGAAAGTGAGGACGGCAGATGCTGGAGATCAGAGCTGAAAATGTGTTGCTGGAAAAGCGCAGCAGGTCAGGCAGCATCCAAGGAACAGGAGAATCGACGTTTCGGGCATAAGCCCTTCTTCAGGAATGAGGAAAGTGTGTCCAGCAGGCTAAGATAAAAGGTAGGGAGGAGGGACTTGGGGGATGGGCGTTGGAATTACAAGGTGAGGGTGATAGGCCGGAGTGGGGTGGGAGCGGAGAGGTCAGGAAGAAGATTGCAGGTTAGGAAGGCGGTGATGCAGAGGAGATGACCTGGGGTGTGCAGTGAGAGAGGGACTCACTGAAATCCTTGTAGAGGGAGGAAGAGAGCTTCTTCAAGAAGACATCCTTGTAAGAGGATTCGCAGTAGGTTAACATCTTCGAGGAGAAAGTGAGGACTGCAGATGCTGGAGACCAGAGCTGAAAATGTGTTGCTGGAAAAGCGCAGCAGGTCAGGCAGCATCCAAAGAACAGGAGAATCGACGTTTCGGGCATAAGCCCTTCTTCAGGAATGAGGAAAGTGTGTCCAGCAGGCTAAGATAAAAGGTAGGGAGGAGGGACTTGGGGGAGGGGCGTTGGAATTGCAAGGTGAGGGTGATAGACCGGAGTGGGGTGGGGGCGGAGAGGTCAGGGAGTGGGGGAGCATGCATACAACATTAAAAAAAACTAATTTCATCTACACTTTATCACTTAAATCAGTGATAAAGCCTCTGCGATTGTATTCTTATGATCAGCAACATGTACGATCTTTAATTTAAAAATCTGAAACATAAGACTCCAATGAAATATTCTTGTCTTGAAAGCGTTCGAAGAATGTTAGACAATTGTGATTCGTGTATGCAACCATCTCCAGCACATTGCTTGTGACATGCACAATAAAATGTTGTAAAGTCAGTACCAAACCGAATACTGCGTTTTCGATCTGTTTGATGCTGCTCTTCTTCGAAAAGTAACCCGGACTGGCTATTCAATCCCATTCTCATCTTCCTGTTGGAGTACAGCTCCAACTCGTATGTCACTAGCATCAATCGTGACTTTAAAACATTTTGAATCATTTGGTTTAGCTAAAACTGGTTTTGGTGGTGAATGTTGATTTCAAATGGTCGAATGTTTCCTCACATTGTTCAATCCACCGAAACTTTGTGTTCGTCTTCTGCCACTTGGTTAAAGGTGTCACTGCACTGTGAGGTTTGGTGCAATCTTCCGATTGAACCCACTAAGCAACGCTTTTGTGAACATTTGTCGTGGAAATTCTGTGATGTCCTTCATCGTTCGTGGCAAAAACTTTCCATAACTGATATTATAACCCCAATAGGTCACCTCTGCTTTCGGAAATTCAGTTTTATTTAAGTTTATCACCAGTTTTGCTTCTCATAGTCATTCAAAGAGCTCTCCCAACTGTACCATGTGATCTTTCCAGGACTTACTAAAGAGCACTACATCATCCAAATGGACTGCACAGTTTGTTAACCCTGCCACAACTCTGTTCATGAACCTTTGGAACGTGACATGCGCATTCTTCATTCCAAAGGGCGTTATCTTAAACCGATATAGCCTACTTGACAAATGCAAAAACATTTTATGCCGTCTCTGATAAATGCAACTGCTAGTGACCTCGTATTAAGTCCAACTTGGTAATGTAACTGGCTTTTCAGGATTTATCGATACAGTCCTCCAATATAGGAATTGGATATGAATCCGATTTTATAGCAGCATGGACCATCTGAAAATCCACGCAAAATCATTGAGTCCCGTCAGTTTGGGAACTGAGACGATTGGTGAACCCCACTCATTCTGGCTTGGTTCGTTGATGTGCGCATCGAGCATGGCCTCCAACTTCATTTCGACCTGTCTGGCTTTAACAGGATTAAGCCGATATGTTTTTTTTTATTACGGCACTATTCCCTTTGTCTACTTCATGTAGAATGACATTAGTCCTTCCCATCTGATTCTTACGTATGTCCTTATACTGCAGTAACAGATAGAGTCATAGAGTCATGCAGATGTACATCATGGAAACAGACCACTCTAGCCAACCTGCCCATGAAGACCAGATATCCCAACCTTATCTAAACCCACCTGCAGACACCTGGCCCATATCCCTACAAACCATTCCTATTAATGTACCCAATCAAATGCCTCTGAAATGTTGCAATTGTACCAGCTTCCAGCACTTCCTCTGGCAGCTCATTCCAAACACGGAGCAACCGCTGCGTGAAAAAGTTGCCCCTTGGGTCTCTTTTATGTCTTTCCCCTCTCACCCTAAATTTATGCCCTCTCGTTCTGGTCTCCCCGACCCCAGGGAAAAGACTTTGACTATTTACCCTCTCCATACCCCTCATAATTTTGTAAACCTCTATAAGGTCACCCCTCAGCCTCCGATGCTCAGGGGAAAACAGTCTCAGCTTGTTCAGTCTCTCCAAATACCTCAAATCCTCCAACCCTGACAACATACTTATAAATCTTTTCTGAAACCTTTCAAGATTTTCAACATATTTCCGATAGGAAGAAAACTGGAATTACACGCAATATTCCAACAGTGTCCTGTACAGCCGCAACATGAGCTCCTGACTCCTGTGTCAATACTCTGACCAATAAAGGAAAACATACCAAACGCCTTCTTCGCTATCCTATCTATCTGCGACTCCACTTTCAAGGAGTTATGAACCTACACTCCAAGATCTCTTTGTTCAGCAACACTCCCTTGGATCTGACCATTAAGTATATAAGTTCTGCTAAGAATTGCTTTCCCAAAATGCAGCAGCTCGCATTTATAGCCATGCTGACTATCCCTAATCAGTTCTTGCCTTTCTAAACACATGTACATCGAGTCCCTCATGATTCTGTCCAACAACTTGCCCACCACCTAGGTAAGGCTCACTGTTATATCGTTCCCTGGCTTGTCATTACCGCTCTTCTTAAACAGTGCCACCACGTTAGCCAACCTCCAGTCTTCCGGCACCTTACCTGTGACTTTCGATGATAACAATATCTCAGAAAGAGGCCCAGCAATCACTTCGCTAGCTTCTCACAGAGTTCTCTGGTACACTTGATCAGGTCCTGGGAATTTATCCACCTTTACCAATTTCAAGACATCCAGCCCTTCCTCCTCTGTAATCTGGACATTTTATAAGGTATCACCATCTATTTTCCTACAGTCTATATCTTCCATATCATTTTCCACAGTAAATACTGATGCAACATATTCATTTAGTATCTCCCCCATTTTCTGAGGCTCCACAAAAAGGATGCCTTGCTGACCTTTGAGGAGACCTATTCTTTTCCTAGTTACTATTTTGTTCTTTATGTATTTGTAAAAACCTTTTGGATTCTCCTTAATTCTTTTTGCCAAGCTATCTCATGTTCCCTTTTTGCTCTCCTGACTTCCCTCTTAAGTATGCTCCTACTTCCTTTATGCTCTTCTAAGGATTCACTCAATCTGTCCGGTCTTTACCTTACATATACTTCCTTCTTTTTCTCAACCAAATCCTCCATTTATCTAGTCATCCAGCATTCCCTATAGGTCCAAGCCTTTCCTTTCCCCCTGACAGGAATATACATTTTCTGGATTCTCGTTGTCATTTTGAAGGCTTCCCATTTTCTAGCCGTCCCCTTAGCGGCGAACATCTGCCTCCCTTTCTACTTTCCCTTTCTTCTGTTTCTCTTTGCTTAGCTAAGAGCCTTCTCTCTCTCTCTTTATTTATCTCCCAATTCTATTTTCCTCAATTGTACTTGATGTTTTTCTACATTGACTGTGCCTGTCGATTTCTCTGGCATAACTAAGTTTTTGAGGAATTTCCTTCCAATTTGAACTTTGCTTTTGTCCTTGTTCACACCCAAAGCTCACTTTTTTGCTAATTTTAAAATCATGGTCTTGTTCTTTCCTTTTCAACTTCCATGGCAAATTTGAGAAGAATCTTCAAATTCCAAAATCGTTTCAGCTATTTTCAGAACCATTTTTCTCACTTTTAATTTAATCAACCACAAGTCGCCAAAATTAAATAAATTGTCGCACCTATGTATTATTTAAAGATCAAGGACACTAACTTGCAAGTGTTTAAATCTACTGGCCGCTTTTGTAACCCACATCTATTCTATTCTGTCTGAATGAGTTCAAATTACATATCTACGACCCAAACTGTTCAAATCGTGAACAAAACACTCTGAATTGATCAATTCCCCACGATGAGCAACCATTTTTTGTTTGAGACGGGGTAAACCCCGTATTAATTAAAAGGGGCAGTACAGAAAATATTTACTCCATGCAATAATCTGTGAAAATTCAAGAAGACAAGAACTACTTAAAGTTAAAAAGTAACATTATTTCTTAAAGAAAAACATAGGAAAATAACTAATAAACATATTAGTTACATATTAGCACCTCCTTCCTCTAACATACATTTTACTTTCCCTTCTACAATACTAGTCCAACAAAACCTTCCGTTAGATTTATCAAAAGTCAAACTTCAAAACCAGCCAGCTGTCGAATCATCTCTTAGTATCTTCCTTTGTACATTTTCTTCATCTTAGGGAGTTCTGTTTCACAGATCACTGGTCTACAAAGGTACCGTTAAGATGGCTATATTGACAGGTAGTCTGCAAACGTTGGAGGCTTGGCAGTTATTTCCCCAACTGTTCACGTTTTCCCCCAGTTTTATGTCCCAAATCATCGAATTGTTTCTTCGATTTTTAGTGTTGTCAAATAGTAAATTCAAACTTGATTGAAGATTGGTATTTTGTGCTAAAATTTAAAATGATTGGTCTAATTTGACTTTGTTTTTTTTTCTCTCCAGAAAACCAGCTATTTTAGCTGCTAGAGAAAACGGTTGCATTGTATCTTGTTCAGGAGATTTGTTGCTGTCAGATAATTATGCTCGCTATTAATTTTCTTAAAAGTGCAGTACATTTCTACACCTTCATAACATTAGGGAGAGCCACAAGGACCGTTACCCGAGACACAGCCCCATATAATCTCTATTGATCAATGAGTGTATGGGATCATATGTTACTTTTGCTGATTACGCAATGTTCGGTGCGACAGTAAAACAAAAAGAGGACTGATTCAGTGAGAGACTG